>NC_137146.1:23051685-23651685 GCF_949319135.1 Squalius cephalus | reverse complement strand
GTCATAATTATTACTTAATTCAGAAGTACACATTTTGTCAATTACGCCTTTTTTATGCAACACTATTTTGATGGTCCTTTTGAATGTGCTGTTGAATAGTAGTGTTGATGATGAAACGTGTTGAGTTAGGCTAGCGCTTTTTGTCCCTCTCTGGTATTATAGTGTTTCAAGATGGCGGAACGACACGGAAGCCTCCTTGGACTTACCCGCCCTATGTAAATAAAGATAAGAAATGTTTCGCTTACGAGGATAAGTCAGATCATTGGCAAAGGTAATTTTACACCCGTGAGGACATATTTTATGAATACAGACAATGATTTTAACTAATAAAATACCATTTTTTCAACGAGCGAATCTACACATGAGAGGCCTTCAGAAGTCATAACTTCAGGGGTCAACGGCTTAGACCCGTTGGTTTAGGTATTTGTAAAAATCAAATACTATATTACACTTTTCAAAGTTACAATAAAAAGACCTGTTGTGTTCTGACACAAGGCCATTAACTTGTTTTTATAAATGTATTTTGCTTATTTCTACAAATATCAACCTGAAAAATGAAAATCTGAAGAAAAAAAAACAGTGTTTTAAAGTTTAGTTTAGATGTTGATGACTAAGCTTCTGGCATATAGTGCAACCACGCAACAAGAAATCTAATATTGGTGTAATCTTTGCGAGGTCTCACTCACGACGCACAACTTTGTAAATAAAATAAAATAAAATATTATGGAAGTCATTGTACTGTAATTTAACCATATTTTATTGATTAATATTATGGCTTCATGTTGATTTAAAGTTTTTAATTGTTATTAACTAATACATCCGGCACAAAAGGAAAGAGATGTATTATAAAAAAAAAGTAAAAAAAAAAAGGAATGTTCACAATCACTATGTGTCAAAAACAGTATGTGTGTAAATAGTTGTGTAAATAGTCCCACACCCTATGGGACTAACTTTAAAAAACAAAACAAAAATACACATACATAAATATATATAACATACACAAATCATTTCTTAACTAAGCAACTGTTTCTTAAATTATCAGACACTCACCGCACCGATGTTAACATCACCATATATTGTGTTTTCTACCATGATTGTAGTAACTATTGTCCCACCATTCTTCTGGGCAATTGTTAAGTTAAGCTGATTAGGGTTCTGAATTAATGGCTGTCCGAATGATGTAGAAATATTATGCTGTCGTCGTTGTGGAAGGTTGTTAGGCTGTTGATTTGTCATGTTTCCAGAATGTGTTTGAACGCTCAGCGTTTGAACGTCACCATCTGTTAAAAAATTTGCAATTAAATACACAACCAAAACCATGTAAACATTATAGTAAAGCTTATTGAAGATTGAGAAACATATTGACTACTAACAAAGTAAATTATACATCTTTCCTACGTTTGATATTCTTTTTTCTGATTTTTTTCACTATGGACTTGATCCTTTTTAATGCTGTTTTCTCTCCATATTTATTCTGTAGTTCCTCTACTGTGTCTTCCAACCTCCCTGTTGTTCTTCTCCAGCTGTGTTAACCAAAGACAAACAGTTAGAAGAATAAAATGTATGTACAATAGCAAAAATAAAGTTGGTCATTAGTTGTTAGGGTTAGATACACCTGTAGACACATTCATACACCCGTTCGCCTGTTTTCATTTAGCAATACACCAGAGTTCAAACATTCTCTTTTTCAAAGGCCGAATGATTACGCGGTCAAAATTTCTCTTTTTAACATAAGAGTTAAAAAATGTACATGAGTCACGACGCATTGCATTATGCACCTGACCTGCCGGCTGATGAAGTATTTATTACATCAAGAAAACATGAATACAACACACTGCACTTGGATGAATACATTTATTAGATTTATTTAATAATATTACCAGTTCCATATTATCTTTATTAAAAAATAAGACAATAAATGATTTTATTTGTTAAATTTGACTGCATTCTTTACTTTTTGATTTATGAACTATAACAGACTGATGGGAAAAAACATACTTTTTTAAAATTTGTTTTATTATTCAACTATTTCTTTCTTTTTGTTAGTTTTAATTAGTTGTAATTTTATATAAACATTTAACTTTTAAAATAAAGGTTTTACAACAACATCACCATCTTCTGTTATATTTGGGCCTCCATGCTCATCTACTGTACAGTATATGATATTGGTGAAGGGGGCCCGCATGAATAGATTTTTTAGGGGGCCCCCGAAATTCTCTAGCTACGGCCCTGTTCACATCGCATCGTAAGCGCATAATATCACCTGCTCAAGTACGTCTTGACGAGTTTCTTCTGTATTAAACAGCGAATCTTCTCAGTCAGATCGTCGCAAGATCTCAGGAATCCTCTCACACTGCTCGTGTTCACGCGCTCCATCGCTAACGATTCAAACTTCCATAAAGCGCGCCAAAACAGCAGCGCGGAGATGTGACGTCACGTGTCGAGCGGGCGCTCGTAAAAAGCACATCTTTGCATTTCTTCTGAAACAACAATTTTTAACATCACTAGCGCAACACTTATCGTATTGCCGGGTGTGATTGTAATGTTTTGTATGGCGTTTTCTTTACACTCTCCCCGGATATCTGTTTCCTACAGTTAGCTGTAATGTTAGTGAACTCTAGGTCTTCTCTTTGTTCATATACGACAGTATTCGCATGAATTGGCTTGATTTGATAAAATTATGTTTTAAACACATCATCTTCACTTGAGACGTTTACATTATACCGTCCTAGTTTTTAAATAGTGCTAAAATGTATATTTTAACCCTTTATGCGGATATGCCGCACAAGGTTCTCTGTTCTCTGGTTCTATGTTTTTAAAAATAAAGACAAGGATGCCTCTTTCTATAAGCGACCCTCAAAATCTGTGCATACAACAAAACACGTGTAGGTGTACGATGATTTATCAGCAAATTACTTTTGTTTGAAGAAAAACTTAAATCAGCTGGTATTTGATAACTATTGAAGTTATATTGAAGTTATGAATTCGGTAATGATGCGATATTTATCACGTTTTAATTTTAACTCAATACTCTAAAGGTCTATGAACTTTAACATCTTGTTGTTCAAATTAACTTAAAGCCTGCGCAAAAATATTCTTAAAGTACATTAACTTAAAGTATGCGCATCCTAGCTACTTTCTAAATGTGTGTTACAGAACTTATGGTGAACAATTCACCCGTGCATATGTTTAATCAGATTTTGTTACTGGATTGAGTGAAAATAATAAACTTCTCCTTTGTTTTTATTCATCAAGTTAAATCCAAATGATAGGAAAACTTTATGATAGGAAAGTACGGACAGCGCCTTTGACCAATCCTCTACATATGGGGCACTTGCTCAGAGAATGCGCACATTCTTTGCACACAACTAGGTGACCACAGGGGATGAAGACAATGTTCACTTCCTTATCCATGCAAACTTTGCATGTGCGCTCCTCTTGAAGTCTTCTTAACTGTTCCTCCATAGACAAGTCTGAAAGATCTTGACTCGGGGATGCTGCTTCATTTGTCTGGGCCGTCAGGCCACACTCAAATTCCATCTCTAAAGTAGACTTCACCACAGGATTGTTCTCTTGTTCTCTCACAAATTCTCTTGAGTCGCTGTCTCCATTAGTCAATAGCTGTTCAAATAGTCTTGGAAATCTTGCTTGAATCTGATGAACAAACTCTTGGCCCTTTTCTTGCAAGAGGTATTCACATCTTGGAAACCACTTAGCATGTTCTACCCATGGATCATCACCAGACTCCCAACATCCGAGTCCACCATCGCAACAAAAGCACTTCACGTCATCATTACGACCAACATAGTAAAAACCAGCCATAGCCAATTGGTCTGGCGAACAGTTATTCTTGAGGGCCAGTAGACAAATGTGAGCAACCTTTCTTCACACTGTTGCATTGCCGATACATTGGAAAGGCTAGATAAAGGTACATTATCTGCACGGTCACCTCGAACGAAGCGGCAGTTGGGGTAATGCCTCTGGTGTTCTGATACTGCACGATCTCCCGGTTCCCAGTTGCTAAGCTGGCCTCCACAACTGAAGCAAGCCACTCTGTCGCCCTGGCCAAGGTAGTAGAAACCAGCTTTGGCAAGCTCGGACGGAGCTACTGGTGCAAGAGTCCAATTCTGAAAGGTGTCAAGGCGTTCCTGTTCCTGACGCATGCCAAGATTGTGACAAGCCGGAGGGCGCTGGTGAGACATATCCTCAACTCCACGGGAGGAAATGGGGCTAGAGAGGGTCAGGTTGCTGAATGCCATGTTTAAGTAACCCACCCGATCCTCCGTTTGGCCTGAAACGAATGCCGTGGTGGTCGATGTAACGGCTGTTACAGGGGCGGAAAGCTGTAGAATGGCTATGTTGCGAAGCAGGGGAAAAGGCACTTTTGATGAAGGCTCTGGATGAAGACATAAAAATGTGACCACTCAAGCCCTTCTCTCTGCCGGACATCCCATGACTAGTGTCTAGTCGTCCGAACACATAATCTTATTAAACTTATTAAATACCCTCTATGATCCAGGACCCGATGCTAAGAACAAAATCGAATTTTGTTCAACACCACCAAATGTCCTTTTTTCTGTTCTGTACACAGCGGGCAAATTAGTTGTATCATTTGAAAAATCACCACACAATTTCAGGTATTCACATCTTGGAAATGGTTGCCACTTCGGGAATACAGTAATTAAAATGCAGAAAACAAATATTTAATCTTTTAAATCATGTATACTATTTTTTATGAGCTCAGACATTACCACAATAGTCATTTTTGTAAAGAAATTTATTTCAACATTATACTTTCATACATTGAAGTAGTGAAGAAAATGATAGTAAGTATAGTAAAGTAAAACAACATTTACAGATGGTCTAACCAGAATAGAAAATCTCTGCAGGTGATCATGTCTTTCTCTAGGCTATAGTTGACCAGAATTTCAACTATTTCACCAACGTCTGTTTTTGCATTTTTTGACACCAGTGACACACAGAGATCCGTTACAAATGTCCATATAGCGAGTATCTCTGTGACTCCGAATTCGTCACTACATGCACTCAACACATCCAGAACTTTTCTGAGGATCACGCCGATCGGCTCTTTGCGGTTAAAAACATGGGCGTTACATCAGTCCATGACTTTATCAAGCCTCTTACGACATCCATTTCATTTTTGAGATTTGTCACACGTTTGCTATCCTGTGCACAATCGTTTTTCATACCACAAGCAGCATCGATGATCCTGTGCATCAAGCCAACCATTTGGCCTCTAAAATGATCTTTAAACATACAGTCCAACGTCTCTCTTAAACGACACTCTTTGCCCGTGGCGCACTCACACGCCGGATGATACTTGTGCCCCACATCGCCAGAACTGGACGGGGAGTCGCTCTCCATCAGGTTTTGCGTCGCCATTTTTTCAACTTTTCGAATTTTTTCAAATTTTCCTGGAATGTTCCTGGAGTCCTTGCGGCACAGTCGTCAAGGGTTAATGCTCTGAGGTTTATGGGTCAGAAGTTTGTGTCAGGATCAGGCAAACAGGACTTTCAACTTTTGTTGCAGTAGCACAGCAGTTAGAGTAGAGCTAGAGCGTGCAATGTCCTGAAATATTTATCAGGACAACAGCTCAGCCCCCTAACCCCCCCCCCCCCCCCCCCTCACTCAATCCAGTAACAAAATCTGATTAAACATATGCACGGGTGAATTGTTCACCATAAGTTCTGTAACACACATTTAGAAAGTAGCTAGGATGCGCATACTTTAAGTTAATGTACTTTAAGAATAATTTTGCGCAGGCTTTAAGTTAATTTGAACAACAAGATGTTAAAGTTCATAGACCTTTAGAGTATTGAGTTAAAATTAAAACGTGATAAATATCGCATCATTACCGAATTCATAACTTCAATATAACTTCAATAGTTATCAAATACCAGCTGATTTAAGTTTTTCTTCAAACAAAAGTAATTTGCTGATAAATCATCGTACACCTACACGTGTTTTGTTGTATGCACAGATTTTGAGGGTCGCTTATAGAAAGAGGCATCCTTGTCTTTATTTTTAAAAACATAGAACCAGAGAACAGAGAACCTTGTGCGGCATATCCGCATAAAGGGTTAAAATATACATTTTAGCACTATTTAAAAACTAGGACGGTATAATGTAAACGTCTCAAGTGAAGATGATGTGTTTAAAACATAATTTTATCAAATCAAGCCAATTCATGCGAATACTGTCGTATATGAACAAAGAGAAGACCTAGAGTTCACTAACATTACAGCTAACTGTAGGAAACAGATATCCGGGGAGAGTGTAAAGAAAACGCCATACAAAACATTACAATCACACCCGGCAATACGATAAGTGTTGCGCTAGTGATGTTAAAAATTGTTGTTTCAGAAGAAATGCAAAGATGTGCTTTTTACGAGCGCCCGCTCGACACGTGACGTCACATCTCCGCGCTGCTGTTTTGGCGCGCTTTATGGAAGTTTGAATCGTTAGCGATGGAGCGCGTGAACACGAGCAGTGTGAGAGGATTCCTGAGATCTTGCGACGATCTGACTGAGAAGATTCGCTGTTTAATACAGAAGAAACTCGTCAAGACGTACTTGAGCAGGTGATATTATGCGCTTACGATGCGATGTGAACAGGGCCGTAGCTAGAGAATTTCGGGGGCCCCCTAAAAAATCTATTCATGCGGGCCCCCTTCACCAATATCATATACTGTACAGTAGATGAGCATGGAGGCCCAAATATAACAGAAGATGGTGATGTTGTTGTAAAACCTTTATTTTAAAAGTTAAATGTTTATATAAAATTACAACTAATTAAAACTAACAAAAAGAAAGAAATAGTTGAATAATAAAACAAATTTTAAAAAAGTATGTTTTTTCCCATCAGTCTGTTATAGTTCATAAATCAAAAAGTAAAGAATGCAGTCAAATTTAACAAATAAAATCATTTATTGTCTTATTTTTTAATAAAGATAATATGGAACTGGTAATATTATTAAATAAATCTAATAAATGTATTCATCCAAGTGCAGTGTGTTGTATTCATGTTTTCTTGATGTAATAAATACTTCATCAGCCGGCAGGTCAGGTGCATAATGCAATGCGTCGTGACTCATGTACATTTTTTAACTCTTATGTTAAAAAGAGAAATTTTGACCGCGTAATCATTCGGCCTTTGAAAAAGAGAATGTTTGAACTCTGGTGTATTGCTAAATGAAAACAGGCGAACGGGTGTATGAATGTGTCTACAGGTGTATCTAACCCTAACAACTAATGACCAACTTTATTTTTGCTATTGTACATACATTTTATTCTTCTAACTGTTTGTCTTTGGTTAACACAGCTGGAGAAGAACAACAGGGAGGTTGGAAGACACAGTAGAGGAACTACAGAATAAATATGGAGAGAAAACAGCATTAAAAAGGATCAAGTCCATAGTGAAAAAAATCAGAAAAAAGAATATCAAACGTAGGAAAGATGTATAATTTACTTTGTTAGTAGTCAATATGTTTCTCAATCTTCAATAAGCTTTACTATAATGTTTACATGGTTTTGGTTGTGTATTTAATTGCAAATTTTTTAACAGATGGTGACGTTCAAACGCTGAGCGTTCAAACACATTCTGGAAACATGACAAATCAACAGCCTAACAACCTTCCACAACGACGACAGCATAATATTTCTACATCATTCGGACAGCCATTAATTCAGAACCCTAATCAGCTTAACTTAACAATTGCCCAGAAGAATGGTGGGACAATAGTTACTACAATCATGGTAGAAAACACAATATATGGTGATGTTAACATCGGTGCGGTGAGTGTCTGATAATTTAAGAAACAGTTGCTTAGTTAAGAAATGATTTGTGTATGTTATATATATTTATGTATGTGTATTTTTGTTTTGTTTTTTAAAGTTAGTCCCATAGGGTGTGGGACTATTTACACAACTATTTACACACATACTGTTTTTGACACATAGTGATTGTGAACATTCCTTTTTTTTTTAACTTTTTTTTTATAATACATCTCTTTCCTTTTGTGCCGGATGTATTAGTTAATAACAATTAAAAACTTTAAATCAACATGAAGCCATAATATTAATCAATAAAATATGGTTAAATTACAGTACAATGACTTCCATAATATTTTATTTTATTTTATTTACAAAGTTGTGCGTCGTGAGTGAGACCTCGCAAAGATTACACCAATATTAGATTTCTTGTTGCGTGGTTGCACTATATGCCAGAAGCTTAGTCATCAACATCTAAACTAAACTTTAAAACACTGTTTTTTTTTCTTCAGATTTTAATTTTTCAGGTTGATATTTGTAGAAATAAGCAAAATACATTTATAAAAACAAGTTAATGGACTTGTGTCAGAACACAACAGGTCTTTTTATTGTAACTTTGCAAAGTGTAATACAGTATTTGATTTTTACAAATACCTAAACCAACGGGTCTAAGCCGTTGACCCCTGAAGTTATGACTTCTGAAGGCCTCTCATGTGTAGATTCGCTCGTTGAAAAAATGGTATTTTATTAGTTAAAATCATTGTCTGTATTCATAAAATATGTCCTCACGGGTGTAAAATTACCTTTGCCAATGATCTGACTTATCCTCGTAAGCGAAACATTTCTTATCTTTATTTACATAGGGCGGGTAAGTCCAAGGAGGCTTCCGTGTCGTTCCGCCATCTTGAAACACTATAATACCAGAGAGGGACAAAAAGCGCTAGCCTAACTCAACACGTTTCATCATCAACACTACTATTCAACAGCACATTCAAAAGGACCATCAAAATAGTGTTGCATAAAAAAGGCGTAATTGACAAAATGTGTACTTCTGAATTAAGTAATAATTATGACAAAAAGTTGAAATTAAAATTATGACTATGCGTCATAATTATGAGATGAAAAGTTTAAATGATGATGTACTAAATTGAAATTATGATAGATAAAGTAAATATTCCATAGTGAAATTTTCTGAATTCAATATGATTGTATTTGTGAAAATGTTTCAGTACTGAAACAGCATTTATGAGTTTTTACATATCTTCTGCTTGTTTCTGCAGTTCGTGTAGGCCTCTAAGACTGTGAATAACTAAAAATGATTATTGATGAACTTGAATAACTTGAATTTTGTTGACAATGTAAAAAATTGACTTCCCATACCGGGAGTTGAAGCCGGGCAGCCTGGATGAAAACCAGGAATCCTAACCGCTAGACCATATGAGAGGCACTGTCTGGGACAATATAATGCAGGATCATACTTATGCCGAGCCACAGGAAAAGGAATCCTCATGGCCAAAAAGCTAAAATTTAATTTATCGGGATAGCTTTTCCCAGGTGGAAAGAGCTAATGAAGGAGAAAGACTTTGAAAGGGAAGTTGCCTGCTTTCTTCTCGACGGGTAAGTCAAAATTACGGTCTAAATGACAAGCTTTTTTCATTGCTTGGTTGTGTAAATCATTATATAGGCAGCATAACGGTAGAACATGTACAATTAAACTCGATGAAGCGCTATCGGAAGACATGTTGTCATAGATTCTTGACACATCACGGCTACCGCAGTTGCAACGCGCATTTGAAAAAGCGAGTAGATGGGAGAACCACTAGATGGGAGAAATTCTTTTGGGAGGACTAACTTGTAGGGTCTTTAACAAAAACAAACAAAATCGAGGAGGTCAAAGGGCATGTTTCCTGCTATAGATAGTATCATCAGCTCCCCCAAAAGTCTATTCATGCGGTCACCATAGGCTAATGCTAACATTTGAAACTTCTACATATATTTTGTGTAGATAACCGATAATATATTATCAGGAATGTTTCCACACTGATTAAGGATAGTTCGGGAGATGCAAGTAAAAATGATCTTATACGATCTTATACTTTGAATTAAGACGAGAAAAATTAAATATTCGCTCAAGACAAACTTTACTTATCTGAAATTGTGTGGTGATTTTCCAAATGATGCCACTTAGTCTAAATAAGAGCAATGTGGAGTCCTCGGATTTCTTAAAAACAACAAAACATTGTGACAAACTTTGACAAAATGTTGTATGGACAAAAATACTGTTTGAAATATTTTTGTATAAATAAGATCTAAGACGACTAAGTACAGTTTTTCTACAATCTAAAGTTTTTTGAACAGACATTGTTTAGTAAAAATAATACCTTAGGTTAAATTTAAGCAAAATCATTTATATCATACATAAGTCTTCTAAGAAGATAAATAGAAGATATGATTTTAATAAAACTTTAAAGATTTGAACAGTCTTTTAAATGAATTTAGTATAAAACTCTGGATATATTCTGGAACACAGACTAGATTTACTGTGACATTGTCCCCCGAGACTCATCTGGTCTGTAACTCGTCTCGTCTCTGGACGGGTCTGAAGCTTCAGTTCACACTGTGGTTTATCCCTGAAGGATCTGGGGGTGTTTTGTTTATGAAAATCTAAACTATTTGCTTTTTGGATGTTTTTTTATTTTTTATTGTTGCATAAAAAACTACTTCACTTCTCTGGAAATGTAAGGTGTTTTTATTTATATATTTATTTAGCTAAAACTATGTTTACATTTTAGTTACATATGTTATTATTCATTGGTTATATATTTTATTAATAATAATTTAATTTAAAATAGAGATTAGTTCATTTTTAAACCGTGTGGGCGCGCACACAAAACAGCTTTTTTTTTTTAAATGTACAAATTTAGTTTTCTGTGATGGTCGTGTTTAGGTGTACGGATAGAATATGCAGTTATGGTACAAACATGCTGACTGAATCTTTTTCATATAAATGAGATCTAAAGTTTTTTGAACAGACATTGTTTAGTAAAAATAATACCTTAGGTCAGTCATCGTTAAGACTAACATTACATACGCTCTGACATGATGCACAGAGGCCCCTCTGAATCAGAGAACGACAGACGGAGCTGAGAGAGAGAGAGAGAGAGAGAGAGAGAGAGAGAGAGAGAGAGAGAGAGAGAGAGAGAGAGAGAAAGAGAGAGAACCACTCTGTGATTTTATATTATATAATTTATATACTTTTAAAGAACAGAATGTTTTTCAACATTAGTTAAATTAGCAATATAATTATTTTATATATTTTAATTTATATACTTTTAAAGAACAGTATGCTTTATGTAATATAATTTTTATTCTTTTGTTTATCTAAAACTGAATTAAATGGTTTCAGTAGATTTTTAGCACGATATTATTGTATATTAGATTGTTTGTGTGAAATATAAAACATTATTATCGCTTTCACTGTGCTCAGAATGCAAAGGAGCAGAGCAGCTCCTGTCAGATATGTGGAGCGTGCGCAGACAGACACACAGACACAGACACGCGCACGTTCATCGTGATCACTGAATACAACCCTATGAGTGAGACGCAGACAGAGCTGCGAGAGAGAGAAACACTCTGTGATTTTATATTATATTATAAGCAATTAATTTATAGAATTTTAAACTAATAGAATGTTTTTCAACCTTAGTTAAATTATTTTATACTTTTTAAAGAAACAGTATGTTTTCAACTTTTTTGCGGTAGCTTTTAGTAAGATATTATATATTGTGTGATGTATTCTTTTATCCTTATTCATTTATTCTTTTGTGTGATAGACACCACACTGATTTTCATAACCTGTATGTTGTTTTTTTCTTCAGCGCTCTATAAACATTTAACTGCTTGTATAATTGTTTTTCAATGGTTGTGTGACACACTTTCAGTCTTTTTCTTCTCACTTTCACTGTTACCTCAGGAATGTGGAGGGGATCATGTCAGAGGATGCACGCACAATCACACACACACACACACACACACACACACACACACACACACACACACACATACAGGCACAATACTCTGTCTTTTTCTTCTCACTTTTCCAAAGGGGCTCACAATGTGCTCAGGAATGCTCTGGAATGCTGACACATATCCCATATCCTATATATATAACAGCGCCTTCAAACTTTCTGTCAAATCACATGATTTAGGGGATAGGAAGGGTCAATAGGTCAATCCATAACAATACAGACCGGATGGACACCGGAAAGGTCAACCGGAAGGTCAATGACAACCGGAAGCCATCAATCATTTTGACACATGGTATAGGGTTATAACTACTCAGGAATATTGCTAGACATATGATTGAGTTTTTCAGGTGTTATATAAACCCTTGTCAACCATTTATACTGTAATAATTTAAGACGCGTGTTTATGGTTTGTTTTTGCGCCTTTAAACATGCTTCAGTCCATTCAAACTCCTCTATTTCTTCTTGAATGTCTTTCCTCCATGCGTTTAATTTGTCTACAGCAGACTCTTTAGAGTTAGACATTATTAAATTATAATATTTTGACAATTGGCCCTTTTCACCTCTTTTTCCAATTATTTCCTCAATTAATGACAGTTTGGGAATGTACATAATATCTGTAGACCTGGAAGACATAAAACTTTTAAGCTGTGAATATTTAAAAAAAAATGTTTTGAGGGAATCTGGTGTTTATCACACAATTCTTGAAATGTAAGAAGTATTCCTTAATAGGTCTGAATACCTTTAGTTTTCCATAGTTTATTTATTTATTTATTTATTTTGTTCTGCACAAATATCACATGGATACAGTACAAGGAGGGGAACGAAACCCAGTTGGGTTTATACAGAGTTCCACTCCACTTGCATGAATAAACAAAAAAAAAATAATAAAGTTTAAATCCTCCATCCTTATATTTATTATTATTTATTGTTAGACAGTTTCTAAATGGTCTTGATGAATGTGAAGGGGTCATGTTTGCCTTCTTGTTCTTAATTACAACATTTATACATGTTGTAAGCTATTGCATTTTGCAGAAAATCTTAATTAAATGTGTTGATTAAATGTAAACAGAGCAAATAAGATTATTTGCTCTGTTTACATAGTTTACTGACACCTATTGGTTATTTACTGGTACTACTGCCTTAACAATGACACTCCCAATGGATAAGATGAGGATAATTTAATAGAGCCGTGTAATGACGTATAAATAATGAATATCAAAAAATAGTCTGATAGACTGTTTAATATACAACACATGACTTATTTTGGCATACAAACAACCAATTTGTAACCAAAGACTAGGCTATGTAAAATGTGAATTAACTTTTATTAGTAACTTTGGTAAGTTTCAGATTTCAATTCATAAATAACATCGATGGAGGGGGGCCCAAAAAATGCAGCCTGCCTAGTGTAGTCCATTTATTTAATCCGGCTCTGGGTTTAGTTACCCTTTAAAGGGGTGGTTGATTGCTATTTCACTTTTTTCATTTTAAATACTGTGTAATGTTGCTGTTGGTGCATGAACAGTATCTGCAAAGTTGCTGCGCTGAAAGTTCAACGTAAGCGGAGATATCGTCTTTTAAAAATCAGGAAGTTTAATGCCTACAAAAACGACTCGAATGGGACTACAACGAGATACTTCCCGGGTTTTATACGTAACTAACCCATACATTTACATCAACCCTCCCTCCGGAACATGTTCTGCTGTCGAAGAGGAGGAGTTATAGTGGAGAGAGAGCTGTCAGGTCTTCTGTGTTCAGGCTTCCTACAGACGCTGTAGTTCGTCAACAATGGTTAAAATTTAAGTTTGATTATGTTCCTGACAATTACAATCGTAGTTTAGCTCTCTGTGCTGCGCATTTTATGGAAGACAGCTTCCAGAATCTACACGAGTTCAATGTCGGATTCAACAAGAAACTATTACTCCAACATGAAGCAGTTACAGCTTTAAAACCAGAGGCCACAACCTGCAAGTAAGATTTAATCATTTTAAATGTATTTGCCTGTATAATTTAAGACGTAATGTTTTAGTTTTATCAAGGATGTAAAAAAATGCCAGCGCTGGCTTTAGTATATACATTGCGTATAAACATTTTGGACCCGAATTTGTAATATGTACAAATTTTGTAAACGTATTTTCCATGTACAGCTACTTTATGACGTAATTTTTTTTATTTGATCAAGAACGCAAACCAATGCCAAAGCTGTTTGGTTATAGTAGCTAGTTAGTTCGATGTTATTTTGTGTGTAGCCTATAAGAAACGTGTGCAAACTTCAAAAAATTATCGCAACAGCGAACTTCAGCTGCTGTTATCACATGTACACCTAAAGAAAACGACAAACTGACTAAACTATACCGGTAAGTTTTGTGAATAGTTAAACGGTTGTTCATTCTATCAATAAAACAATATGTTTAAAAAACGGTATTACTCAGTCCTGTATTCAGTTATATTAAATGTTTAATCAGGGGGAAAGCGTATCTCAAAAGCTAACAAACAGCAGTAGCATTTTCAAGTATCAGTGTGTGGAAATTCTTTGAGAAAATAATAATAATTAAAAAAAAATTACCATTCAGAAATGTTTAGTAAGAGCCGTGTTTGCGGAGGTTCTGCTTGACTCTCTTCATCACCGCTCTCTGGGTCTGATTCTGGCTCAAACTGATGAGGCAATATTGACACCATTACATTTGACCGGGCCAGGAGCACATGTAACTGTCGCCCGTAAAGGTAATGGGCGTGAAGATTCCGGACGCAGTTTAGCCAATTACAACACACCGGCCGAACTAACCAATCTGAGCTCATTGCCTCTTTCTGAGGGAGTGGTTTCATAGAATCAGGAAGTCAACCGGTCGTTCGAATGACAGAGGAGGAAGCGGCTTACAATAAAGGTGAAATTTATGAAAAATAAGGCGTTTTTTAACAAACGAAACACGAAGACATGTTATATTGCAGCCCATAAACATAATCAAGCTAAGAAAAAAGGCAGTAAACCACCCCTTTAACAATGTGAAATTTCTTCTGTCCCTCACAACAAGATATGAAATGGCTTTATACCACTTAAATCATTATATTAGAATTTGTGAAGGATTGAGTAACACAGATATATATTTCTGATTATTTAATTATCGCGACAGGCTTAATCTGACAGAGGGGAGCAGGATTGGGGCACTATTGGGTAATTCTCGATGCAGGAAAAACCAAAATAAATAATGTAATTAAAAGTCCACAAATTATTAGTATTTATTAATGGCTATCCATTGTTTACTTAGGCCTATAGCTACACTTGAAATATTAGATGACTCTGACCAAAATAAAACAAATATTCAACAAAACACATGCATGAATGCATTGAATTCTACTTTATTATACAAGTCAGGGCTCCAGACTGCGACCAAATGGTCGCATTTTGCGACCAAAATTTGAGAGTGTGCGACTAAATTTTACATCCAGTCGCACATGTGCGACCAGTAAATTTCATCTCGTTCATAGTGGGCGACAACCGACGTCGCGTCTGCGATGCTTTGTTTACGACATCACGACAAGAAGGCTAGCATGTTTAATTTTTTAACGGTCCTCCATGAAGGGTTCCGAGTGAATGAGTGTGTGTGTGTGTGTGTGTGCGCGTGTGTGTGTGTGCCCGGCTGCCCGCGCGCAAGTGAGTGAGTGAGTGAGCGAGCGAGCGAGAGTGAGAGAGTGTGTGCGCGAGTGAGTGAGTGAGTGAGTGTGTGTGTGCGTGCGTGCGTTAGTCTATGTGCGTGTATGTGAGTGAGTGCGTGTGTACATGTGCGAGTGAATATGTGTGTGAGACGGCTCGAGATGACTGGTTGTAAAGCAATGTGTAGTCTGACAATGTTTCTTGTCCAGGACATGACAAGATTTTTAGGAGTCGAAATCGTGTAATCTGATACATTGACTATAATAACAGACAAAAAAATTGCGTATTCTGAACCAGGCATAACTATAACTATGGTATACTGTGGTTATGAAAGTAGCCTACACATCTTTTTACAGCACTTCAAAACTATATCCTATTAAAATGTTGTTTTTTTTAATGTGTCGACCAAAACATTTTTGTTCATCCTTTAAAGATTGTCTCTATTTATAAAACTGAAAGTTTCAAGAAGTAGGAAAACTCACACTTATTTTTTTCAAAAAGAAGACTAAATTACCATTGTAAACAGCTGCTGAGGGTGCTTATTGGCTATTTTCACTCCCTAATATCTATTTTGTCACTCATTTTGCTTTTGAAATAATATTAAGACATTATGAAGGATAATAATTAAATTTAACTTTATCTATACACCTCAAATTTATCTCAGTGCTTTGTCATCCCACAGTGCTACCAAATACTTTCTGTAGAACTTAGAGCCGCGGCCCTCAGATGTTAGTCTGGAGCCCTGTGATCTTAAAATAAAACTGCACCATAATTTCTGTACGCTTAATCTATTTATTATCAAAGCATTTGTCTGTAATAGTTATTTAGGGGGAAAATGTGAAGGTGTGCCCCTAAATTTTCTGCTTGCGCTCCTAAAATTTTAAGTCAGGGGCTACAGCGCTCCTAATAAAAAAAGTTAGTCTGGAGCCCTGCAAGTGTATATCAACGGCGATAAAACTTAATGAAAACGTATTTTAGGATTATACTCACCAATACTGTGGAAATTGCGTTATCTGCAACACAGTCATCATACAGCAAATCAAGATGGCGGCCGAACAGAAAATTTTCGACCAGCGATGACGCCAGTAGTCACGTGGTTTGGACGTGGACGTAAAATTGTAATTTGATTTAAAGCAATTAATTTAAATTACACCCCAAAAAACTGTTTTACTTCAAGACAACTAAACTCAATTACATTAGACCAATGACAAGCCAGAAAAGTGAATTTATTGAGTCAGATCAAGTATAAAACGTTCTATAAACTAATGACAAGCCATATGCACTTTTTTGTTTCTAAATCCCATAGAATGGACTGTATGTCTGTCTCTCAGCCATATTTTCAATCTTGTTAATATGGCATCTATAGCCTAAGATCGATATTGTTTAATCATTTTAAAATTATATGTTGAGTCTGAACATTAACACTTCTTATAGGCCTGTGCTAAAAATTACAACCTTGTTGTATGACCTGATTGACTGCATTGAAGGTTTCCACATATAAAATCTAAATGATATCAGACTTTGAAAGACCTTTAAGTCATTAAGTGACAAACCTTTTCAGTTTTCTTTTTCCTATGAGGGTCAAAAGTCCTGAGATACTCCCTCAACTCCCTCTGAGCAGACTAGACCATTTTGCTCATTAAAATATAATCAGGTAAAACTTAAAAATAACAGATTAAATGAATTACAAGTCACATTTCAAATTGCCTTGGTAGCAATTACTGATAAACTGAGACATGAGGGAAAACTGAGATTTAAGGATAAAATTTAATAGGTCATGATATTTAAAAAACAAAAGAAAAAAAACCCAGAAATGAATGTTTGATGAAATCATCTTCGTCACTATTTGCCGGTAACATGGTGGTGGTGGTGGTGGTGTGGCGCAATGGATAAGACACATGCCTTTGGTGTGAGAGACCCGGGTTCGAATCCACTGTGAGACACCAATGTGTCCCTGAGCAAGACACTTAACCCCTAGTTGCTCCAGAGGCGTGCGACCTCTGACATATATAGCAATTGTAAGTCGCTTTGGATAAAAGCGTCAGCTAAATGAATAAATGTAAAATGTAAATGTAAACATATTCATTTAAAATACTTCTATTACTCTTCTATAATCACATTCTTGTAAATCTATAAACTCTCTAAACTGTCACCTTTTCCTAAATAATAAATTACTAATATACACTGTCTATATCTTGTTGATTAAAATAATCTAATTGTCATTGAATATTGGAAGTTACACCATCAACATTGTAATCAAGTAGTGCAATATCTAATCAATAACAAAGTCATTTTCAGCAAGTTTTACATTTACATGATCATTTAGCAGAAACTTTTATCCAAAGCAACATACAAATGAGGAGAGCAATACACTGTAAAAATAAAAGGTGCCTGGAGGAACCTTTTGGGGTTCTTCACTTTGCCACACCGGCGAAACCGTCTGTAGATCCTCTAGGCACCCTTTAAAAAGGGGCAGTTCTCTGAGGAACCACACAGGTTTCCTGAGGAACTCTTATATGAAGCACTGTGTGGAACCACTTTGGGTGCCTCCAGGAACCAAATTTCATTTTTTTAAATATTTAATTTCATGTTGTTACTATGGTTACCTTTGACATCTATTATAATAAACAAATTGAACCAAATACAAAATAAGAATTGTTTATTACATATTTGATATTCATTTTTATACATACACTTCCATGCACATGGGGAAAAAAGCTAACTACAGATTAATATCAATGAATACACAAAAAAATAGTATAATACATAAGCAACATGAATAATCAACCATGTATACAATAGATAAACAAGAAAAGACATCTCAACAAAATGCATGGAAACACATATGTTCCACGAAATAAATCAATGTAAATAAAATTACATTTGAACTAATTAAAAATGTCCATCATACTTAACTTTAAAACATTTGTGTTTCAGTCCGATGGTAATTCTGACATCACTGTTTCCAAGTCCAAAAGCTCTATCAGATGCCAAAAACAAACAACAGTGCTATACACTCATTGTGCTGTAACCTTTATCTCTATACTGAAATCTCAGATTGTTAGTTATTCAGCTATTTTGAATCATAAAATGTTTAAGTCTGGGATGCCGTTAGACTGGAGACTGTAATGTACACTATGGCTTTTGAAAATCTTAAATGTGTGACTTGAATCAACAGTGTTCATAAATGGTTGTTGAGTATTCTCATGAAACAAGATAGAGGAAGTAGAGGCTTCGACCCGAAACAGAGTTAAGGTGCAGTAAAATGATCTGTTGTTCTGTGAATGTTCACTGGTGAATTCCAGTCATTAAGAATCCACACGATCAGCAATTTCGTTTGTGGTCAAAAATGTCACTATGGGACCAAGTTGGTGTGAGGTACTTAACGAGTTAGAAAAGTGAAAAGGTACAGCATCGTTTTCCGTTTGTTTTTCCTCTGTTCTGGTGGATGGTCCAGACACTTCAATGATTTTCAGGTCTACAGGAGGATTTTTATTCTTGTTCAAACTTGTATTTCAGCTTACTGAGATCCCTGCAAAGTACAAAATTTACTGTTAATAATGTTATTAAAGTGATAGTTGTGAAATTGAAATAATTTCCTCAGCCTTGTGACGGTCCAAACCTGTTTGACTTTCTGTCTGTGGAACCCAAAAGCAGATCTCAGGCATAATGCATCCCCAGTCACCATTCACTTTCACTGCATGAAACACAAGAAGAAAACAAATGTGTAAATCATTCATGAAACCATTCTTATGCACACTTGTCTAGTTCAATTCAATGCAACAATTTATGTAAAAATGGTTAAGCTCCAAAAATGTCCCAGAAAAGATCCTAAAAATAATCAATGAGTTCACAACTCATGTGTTATGGGTTGTGTTGCAAGTCTTCTGAAGCCTAATAGCTTTTTCCTTTTTTTTATTTTTATTTTTTGTCGAAAAAGACTAAAAATGTCTATAGCATTTTTTGTGAATCAAACCTGTGATATTATTTTTCTGAGTAACATGAATGAGATTTGAGATCATGAGAAAAGATTTTCAGAGAGTAACTGATTAAAAAACACAAGTACACAGTCAAACAATACAATTGCACACAGAGAAAGTTCATAGTAATAAAGTACAGCATGTGGTGCAGGTAACTTACTGTAATTCAATGTTGCCACTGAAATGTTCAGATTATTTTAGAAATGTAATGGTTGTTCTGGGGAAACAAAAGAACAAAGCTGATTATTCACAACATAATATTTATTGACCAGTAAATGGCTTTAAAATGGTATTTGAGAGAATGAGGGCACCTGTAGTAAGTAGCAAGTTAACGTTAGGCTAAACAAAAACAGAGCAAACTATAACCTGTTTTTGTTATTCATAACAAACGCCAAGAATCAGAGAATTTTCTAAATTAGTTAGGCTATATCAGCAATTTGAAGACACAGTTGTACAAAATATGTTGAATTGAATGACTAAATCAATCTAAGACAATAAGTCAATCATTTCCATTTGTTCATTAGATCAACGTAAGTTAGTTAGCATCGCGGCTAAAACCAGATACTGTGCAATAAACGAGTGGTAAACACTGTAAAAACGTAGTAATGTATAATAAATTTAGTTTATATATATGTGTGTGTTTAAATATATAGTGAGTATATAGTATATAGTGAGAGGAATAGCAGCAGTTTCGTGACAGAATAAAACTTCTCTCCTCCTGCTTCTCCTATATAATATTATTATTATTTAGTGTTGTTGTTTAAGGTTTAAATGACTTAATAAAATAGGCCTATACTAAATATATGTAAGCTACCCAAGTGAAAAAGACTAGGTTACTGTTAAATGTATTAAAAATGCATTAAAGTATATTTGTATTGTAGGTCTACTAAAAACACACTCAAGTACATTTTTAATACATTTAATAGTACGTCTTTTTCACCTGGGTATGTATACTGAATCAAACTTAAGTAGCCTATAATAATTATAATAATAGGATAATAATAATAATAATAATAATAGAATAATAATCTAATTCTGGCCTCACTGAACCATTGGGTTCCTCCAGATGCTGGCTTTAACATAAGAGATCTTCCAGGAACCACTTAAATGTTAAAAGATCTTCCAATAACCCTTTTATCGCATTCAAGTTCCTCTATTTTCCCCCAAAGCACTTCAGGGTCTCATGGTAATGAAAAGGTGACTCCAGAACCTCTGAAGTAAATACAAAGTGCTTAAAGGATCCCATAAGTTCCAGCAAGAACCTCAAAGATTGTCAATGCTCCTCCAGTAACCCTACCATAGGAAAAAGAGCTTTGAGGCACCAAAATTGCATTTTGAAGTTCCTTGAGTATCCAACAGGATACTTGAGGCTCCTTTAGTTTTTACAGTGTAGAAGCAATAAAACCAACAATATGCAAGTGATGTGACCATTCCCAGTTTAGTCTACAAAAAGATGCGTCTTCAGCAGTTTTCATGGGTCATCACAAATAGAATCTTCAAGTTCAAGTCCTCTATTAGATCATTGTGGAAATCTGACACACCCACACACACACACACACCCACACACACACACATACACGAGAGTGAGATCGCTGTGACGTCTTCCGTCTCTGCGTCTTTGGCCTCTGTGCCTTCGGTCTCTGTGTCTTCAGTCTCGGTCTCTTCGGTCTCTGTTGACTGTGTGACTGTGACATCTCTGTAGCGGCTCCTTATTCACCATCAGCTGATCCTTAAACTACAATTAAACACACAGAGTCACATATGGAGTATGAGACATTACTGCGCTCACATCACATCAGTAGATTCATTTCAGAACAAACACAGGCAGATTTACATACAGAGTATATTAATATTACAGCCAGAGATATAAAGGTGAGGAGAACATCAGAGCTGTTGTTCTGCACGCGGGTGAACGACAAGATGAAGAAGATCCTGATCAAGACCATTGTGAACAGATCATCGTGTCAGGACCACTTCCCACTTACCGTCGTGGAAACGAAAGGTTCAGTAGATTATTCGCATTATATGAATGATTCTCTCAATTAATTGTAATCTTTTCTGGGAGTGATCTAGATTCTTCTGTGACAATGTCCTGCAGCCGAGAGTCAGAGCGGACCTCCTGTCGGACAACATCTGTGTACTAACTGATTAAATGATAATACGGCATATGTAGTCCATTCCATAGAGACTGTGTGTGTTCTCAGAATAATGAGAACAAATAATGTTTATTACAGGATCTAAATAACTGAGCAGTTAAACTGCCCGCTGTTCTCCAGAAAAATCCTCCAGGTTTTGCACATTTTTAGGTTTTCCAGAATCTTCTGCATATTTGACACCTTTCCAACAATGACTGTATGATTTTGAGATCCATATTTTCACACTAAGGACAATTGAGTGACTCGTACACAACGATTACAAAAGGTGAACACATTTACTGATGCTCAAGAAGGAAACGATGCATTAAGAGCAGGGGGTGTAAACTTTAAACAGGATTATGATGATGTGTAAATTTTGTTTAAAGATCATCTTTGTTTTCATTTAGTACTGCCCTTCAGAAGCGAATACTTCCCTGTTTCACAGAAGACAAAATAATTACAATTTATCCTGTTCATGCAATTTAAAAAGTTTACACACCCCAGCTTTTAATGCATTGTGTTGCACCAGTAAAAAAACAATTGTTTTTTTTTTAAATATTTAACAAAAATTATTTAACTAAATCTTAAAAAAAAAAAAAAAAAGTTCTTCAAGAAATAAAACTGTGTAAAACTGATGTTATTAAAATAATATGCAGGGAAAACCAAGTCCTGTGTTTGGTGGACCCTTTGTGTTATAAACCTTATTAGTATTCCAAAGTATTCTGAATTATTTAGATTAGGTTACAAAGCTTGTGTAATCTAATGAAATATGTTACAAATGACTGTATTTTGTAATCTGTAGTAAATAATCTACTTACAAGATAGTGTCTCCAGTTTATAATGTGGATCATTCTTCAGATCAGAGAGAAGCTTCACGTCTGAATCTCCTAGTTTATTCCCAGACAGATACAGATATCTCAGGTGTGAGGGGTTTGATCTCAGAGCTGAAGCCAGAGCAGAACAACCTTCATCTGTGACTCCACAATCCCTCAACCTGTAGAGAACAATGACACACTCTTCACTCTCTCAGTTCAGATCAGTTTAGCAGTGAATACATTATTAAAGAGGAAATACAAACTTAAAGCTCAAATAAAAAATTTGGATGGATCATTGGACTGAGATCTAAAATGTCAAAGAGCTCAAAACATGATTATTAAACATCTAGTCTTTAGATCTGTAATAATACAGTATGTATGGAGTAATGATTTGTTTTAATTGTGTAAAGAATATTTTAAAAACAGTCCCTGCAGAAAGATGACCGTGATGAACTGCAAGAATAAATCCAGCATGTTCTTCATTTCTCAGGTCTGAATGTGTTGAGATCGAGTCGGTTTAAAATCAAGAGACTGAAGTGTTGATTGTGATGTGACAGTGTGTATTTCAGTGACTCAGTCCTGCAGAATCATGTTCCTGAAGAGCAGCTCATGTGTTCAATCACTTACAGTTCAATAAGCGCAATAACACAGCAGCAGAAAAAGGCTGAACATTTCAAATATAGACTTTACATTGTGTTTCATGCGTGAGTCATATATGATCTTACCACAGTGTCTCCAGTTTACAGCGAGGATCCTCCAGTACAGCAGAGAGCAGATGAACTGAATCTCCTAGTTTATTCACAGACAGATTCAGATCTCTCAGGTGTGAGGGGTTTGATCTCAGAGCTGAAGCCAGAGCAGAACAACCTTCATCTGTGACTCCACAATAACTCAACCTGTAGAGAACAATGACACACTCTTCACTCTCTCAGTTCAGATCAGATCAGTTTAACACAAGGGTCCGCAGCCGTACTGCAGGGGGCCGTCAATTAATGCTTGATCACAAATAATTTTTTGTTAAATTAAAACATGGGTAAAAAAACATCACAAAGTCAAATTTAAATATAAGCACTGTCACATGAATGCAAGATCACCCTCAAACAACCTTCATCTGTGACTCCACAATATTTCAACCTGTAGAGAACAATGGCGCTGTGTAAACTGTGTGTAAAATGACCAATTTATTAAAGATTGCAGTGTGTGATGTGATTTGAGTGTAGTGACAAGCAAAGCCACTATATTCTACACTGCTTTATAAAGGATGCCGGTTTTCCATGTGCTTGAGGAGAAACTGAGGGACAAATACCATGCAGTGCTGTAACTATAGAGTGATAAAGAGAGAACATTAATAACACCTGAAGTGTAACTTTATCAATTAAATGTACTATATTTTAGTGTAATAATATGAATTTCATATTTTGAAGATATTTTTGTTTCTAAATATTTGTCCAATAATTATGATCCATTAATGGCCATTTAAAATAAAAAAAATTCTAATATGTTTATTACTTATATTACAATTAGATTTCATGCTCAGCATTTAGCATGCTAATATATGCTATTGCTAATTAATAGTTTCGTAACAATCTAATACAATCTTACAATTCAGTCATGTGACACAAATATAAGAAATTGAATGAATTAATCCAGTTAGGGAACCATATTTAAATCACTTTAAAACTTCTTAATTGGGTTACTTGGAAATGACTTGATTCCATAATGTTGACAATTTTGTGAACAAATGATCTTTGTTGAACGTAATTGGTTCATGTGGAACTGATGTGCATGATTAAATCATTTAAATCCAACACACTTTTTCAGTGCATTGTTTTCTGTGTAAGGCTGTAAGGACTGATTCTCCTGATAAAACAAAGCTCACCCTGCAATAAAGCCATAAAATGCACCCTGGACAGGAGATAGCAAAGACAGAGCACAGGACATAGCCCTGACCAAACTTATCTCCTTGTCTCCTTGTTTGACTTCAACTCATCCCCCCTCTCCCTCCTCAAGTCACTGAAAGTTCATTAAGAAAGTCTATATATCACATATGGTGTATCTTGGGAATATGTTGTTTTTTCCTTTTCGTGTTTGGTATCATTTTAAGTGTCTCAGTGCGATTGGTAAAATGGTCTTAATTTCAGTGCAGTCATTGGTTTAATGAGAAAGGTTGAGAACTTAGGAGAATCCTGTTTCTCCTCTCTGGGGGATATCTCTTTAAGATATCTCAAGAAACCAGGTGCTCCCCCCTGGGGTAAATGGATTGGCCCAAACTAAACCATATTTGTATAACCCCTTTTGTTCTGGTCTGGGTATTTAAGGCGAGGGGACAGAGCAGTCTTAGGACTCTTTACCAGGATCCCCCATACAGCGCTGTTTCCCATTGGAAAACACACACACACACACACACACACACACACACACACACACACACACACACACAAACACACACCACTGTGTGTCTTTGTCAGGAAAACATTACTTACTTTTAGAGTCATCTTTGAGTAAATGATGTCATGTATTTTTCTGAATTGGATTTTAATCATTTACTTGTGTAATTGGCATGATACATTTATACCTGACAAATAAATGTTACATCTTGATTTATTCTGAAGTTTCAGAAATCATTCATTTTAGTAGATTAAAAGTGTAGTCTGGTGTTTCCGCAAATCTTTGTCCAGGATAGATCAAACTGAAGGCACTTTGAATGGAGCATGGGGCACATCTTAGGAAGACCTTCTGATTTCTGACTATTCCCTGACTTAGCATGTTGTACGCTGCAAATATTATAAAAAAATTACACCTATGGGTCTGCAGTGAGCGGCTGCATAGGGTAAAATAATTGCACTGCAGCCTCTGACTATTTCAGGACTGGCTAGTTTGTGATCGTGAGCGCACATTCGCGACGTGACGTCTCAACGTGACACTAGGTCCGTAATGAACGAATATTTGAAATGATGAGATGCCCAGAATAATCAAAGATCTAAATTCATTCATAATCAATATTTATGATTATTTTCTAATCAGAAACACAATCTAAATTTTTTCTGTATTTTAAAAAGAATTTTGGATTTACTGTAAATCCCTCTGGTCCTCTTCGTTTAGGGGTCACACTTGGCTCCTTCGTGGTCAAAAGTGACCGAAGCCTTAAAATGTAACTTTTTTTTTTTTTTTCAGGAAAACCAATGTAATATATTTTTGTTCAATAATATTTTTTGATTATTATTTAGAATTATGAAAGGTTTCTATGCAATAATTACACTATTTTTATGAGCATTTTTTCCATTAGAATATATGACTTGATATATAGGAATATAGAATATATATTGAAAAAAAAAAAAAAAAAAAAAAAAATATATATATATATATATATATATATATATATATATATATATATATATATATTTTTTTTTTTTTTTTTTTTTTATTATTATTTTTATTTTTTTTATAAATGCAACATTTCACATTAAAATAGAGTGCAGGCCTTTAAAATCCATTTTCTGAAGTGAAAAAAGCGTCATCCAGTGCCGTTAAAAATAAAACGTGTGTAATGTCGTGTAACCGCCTGTAGGCTGTACTGTAGCTCCCTCTATAAATACATAGAGAGGCTTTTTGATTCTTATTGTTATTTTTAGACATGATTTCTCCATTTTATTATTATTTTTTAATTAGGGGTTCAAGCACGAAGTGCTGAAACCCTATTGTAATTGTGCTGATTTTTATTAGGGGTTCAAGCACGAAGTGCTGAAACCCTATTGTAATTGTACTGATTTTTATTAGGGGTTCAAGCACGAAGTGCTGAAACCCTATTGTAATTGTACTGATTTTTATTATTATTATTTTTCTTCTGCCGTAAAACGCATCGTGCAGCCCAAACCGTAAGTGCTAGAGACTTGAAACTTTGCCAGATGGTAGTACAAAAATCGAGGAGAGGTTATCAAAATATGACCCCGATTGGCCCATAGGTGGCGCTACAGTGCAAAAAACAAAAAAAAATCATATTTTTGCTTAAATCTCATTAACCGTTTGTCACAGACTCAAGTGTCTTATATCATTGGAATCCTTGGGTCAAGCCGAACAAAAAAGGCCTCAAGGATTTCATTTCCGGTATGCAAATTTTCCGCCATTTTGAATTATGTCCAAAACCTACTTTTGCGAACTGGTCCCTGGTTTTGTGTCCGATCGGAACCAAACCAGTGCAGAAATGTTCTCTGGAGTCAGAATATCAATAATTATCGAAAAAAAGTTGAAATTTCGATTGACGGTCGCTAAGGGGCGCCAAAATGTTTGAAGAAGGCGGAGCCTATTTTACTAAAATGGCTATAACTCCAGAAGTAAATGAGGTATATTCACCAAACTCGGTACACCTGTGTAAGAGGTCAATCTGAGGTCATAGTAAAAAGATTGCGGCGATTGGCCACATGGTGGCGCTATAACATGAAAAAAACATAAATCAGGCTGTAACCACCTGACCGTTAGTCCGATTGACTTGAAAATTGGTATGCAGTGTCTTGGTCCAAGCTGTCATGTATATCTATGAGGACATTGGTGTATCTCAAAAAACATGGCCGCCATCGGCCAATGAAGTTTGAGCACCTATTAGACAAGGTTAACGGAGGCCGATCGGAACAAAACTCGGTGGGCATGTTCGACTCATGGCCCTAGAGGTCTGTAAGAATTTTGAAAGAAATCGGCCACTAGTTGGCGCTAACGAGTTTTATGGCTCTGTAATCATGTGGTGTTACACTTATCATCACAAAATGCATATCATTTGATAGACCTGCTCATGCTGAACAACTTTGCCTCTAGAACCATTGCTGTCAATCAAACAGTTTATTAATTATTCACAAATATGTTAAAAACCTACTTTTGCGAACTAGTCCCTGGTTTTTTGCCCGATCGGAACCAAACGAGTCTAAGACAATTCTCTGGACTCTTTAGATCAATAATTATCAAAAAAAAGTTGAACTTTGCCATTTGGGTGGCTGTAACAGGGTCATTTAGGAAAGGGGCGTGGCAAAATACACTCAAAAGCCTATAAATCCCAAAGGAAAACTCAGAACTTCACAAAAATTGATGAGCATATGTGTCAGAACATGGTGAGGAAGCATGCAGAGTTTCATGGAGATCGGACCATAGGTGGCGCTATAACTGGCAAAAAGCCTTCATTCTTATTAGGGGTTCAAGCATGAAATGCTGAAACCCTATTGTAATTGTAAGGATTTGTAAAACGCATCGTGCAGGACAAACCGTAAGGCCTAGAGACTTGAAACCTGGCCAGATGGTAGGCCTCAATTTGGGGACAACCTATCAGAGTATGACCCCGATTGGCCCATAGGTGGCGCTACAGCAACCAAAAGTTCAAAATCGCTCATAACTCTTAGACCGTTTGTCCCAGGATCAAGTGTCTTATATCATTGGAATCCTTGGCTCGAGGCGGACAAAATGGCTATCTCCGATTTGGATGTAGGCAGGGAAAATTTTCTGCTATGTCGGATTTTGTCCAAAACCTACTTTTGCGAACTAGTCCCTGGTTTTTCGCCCGATCGGAACCAAACGAGTCTAGGACAATTCTCTGGACTCTTTAGATCAATAATTATCAAAAAAAGTTGAACTTTTGCATTTTTCGCATGGGTATAATTGGGTCATAAAGAAAATGGGCGTGGCAAAATGCAAACAAAAGCCTATAAATCCTAAACAAAAACTCAGAACATCACGAAAATTGGTGAGCATATGTGCCATAACATTCTAAATAAGCATGCAAAATTGTATGTAGATCGGATGATAGTTGGCGCTATAACTGTTAAAAAGCAATGGTAAATTGCCTGTATTGGCTGTAAATGGACTTTTCAATCTATTATTTCAGTGGTTAAAAGCTTTCTAAATAAATCTTAATGTCTTGAATGCTTAAATGCCTTAAAGGCCTTAAATGCTTGAACCCCGATAAATGCTGCTTGCAGCTTTAATTATTATTATTTTTCTTCTGCCGTAAAACGCATCGTGCAGCCCAAACCGTAAGTGCTAGAGACTTGAAACTTTGCCAGATGGTAGTACAAAAATCGAGGAGAGGTTATCAAAATATGACCCCGATTGGCCCATAGGTGGCGCTACAGTGCAAAAAACAAAAATAAATCATATTTTTGCTTAAATCTCATTAACCGTTTGTCACAGACTCAAGTGTCTTATATCATTGGAATCCTTGGGTCAAGCCGAACAAAAAAGGCCTCAAGGATTTCATTTCCGGTATGCAAATTTTCCGCCATTTTGAATTATGTCCAAAACCTACTTTTGCAAACTAGTCCCTGGTTTTGTGTCCGATCGGAACCAAACCAGTGCAGAAATGTTCTCTGGAGTCAGAATATCAATAATTATCGAAAAAAAGTTGAAATTTCGATTGACGGTCGCTAAGGGGCGCCAAAATGTTTGAAGAAGGCGGAGCCTATTTTACTAAAATGGCTATAACTCCAGAAATAAATGAGGTATCTTCACCAAACTTGGTACACCTGTGTAAGAGGTCAATCTGAGGTCATAGTAAAAAGATTGCGGCGATTGGCCACATGGTGGCGCTATAACATGAAAAAAACATAAATCAGGCTGTAACCACCTGACCGTTAGTCCGATTGACTTGACAATTGGTATGCAGTGTCTTGGTCCAAGCTGTCATGTATATCTATGAGGACATTGGTGTATCTCAAAAAACATGGCCGCCATCGGCCAATGAAGTTTGAGCACCTCAAAAATCAAAAATCTACTTTTGCGAACTAGTCCCTGGTTTTTTGCCCGATTGGAACCAAACTAGTGCAGAAATGTTCTCTGGAGACTGAATATCAATAATTATCGAAAAAAAGTGGAAATTTCGATTCACGGTCGCTAAGGGGCGCCAAAACGTACGTTGTGGGAGGGGCCTATTTTACTAAAATGGCTATAACTCCCGATGTAAATGAGGTATCTTCACCAAACTTGGTACACATGTGTATGAGCTTACTCTGGGGTCACAGTAAAAAAATCGCGACGATTGGCCTCATGGTGGCGCTATAAAATGAAAAAAACATAAAACAGGCTATAACCACCTGACCGTTAGTCCGATTGACTTGAAAATTGGTATGCAGTGTCTTGGTCCAAGGTGCCATGTATGTGTATGAGGACATTGGCGTATCTCAAAAAACATGGCCGCCATCGGCCAACGAAGTTTGAGCACCTATTAGACAAGGTTAACGGAGGCCGATCGGAACGAAACTCAATGGGCATGTTCGGCTCATGGCCCTAAAGGTCTGTAAGAATTTTGAAAGAAATCGGCCACTAGTTGGCGCTAACGAGTTTTACGGCTCTGTAATCACGTGGTGTTACAAATATCCACACAATATGCATATCATTTGATAGATCTCCTCATCCTGAACAACTTTGCCTCAAGAACCATTGCTGTCAATCAAACTGTTCATTAATTATTCATTAATATGTTAAAAACCTACTTTTGCGAACTAGTCCTAGGTTTTTTGCCCGATCGGAACCAGACCAGTCTTGGACAATTCTCTGGACTCTCTAGATCAATAATTATCAAAAAAAAGTTGAACTTTTGCATTTGGATGGCTGTAATAGGGTAATTTATAAAATGGGCGTGTCAAAATACATTAAAAAGCCTATAAATCCTAAATAAAAACTCAGAACTTCACAAAAATTGGTCAGCATATGTGACATAACATCATTAACAAGCATGAAAAATTCTATGGAGATCGGACGATAGGTGGCGCTATAACTGTTAAAAAGCTTTAAAATCATATATTTCCTATGGTAAACTGCCTGTATTGGCTGTAAATGGTCTTTTCCATCTCTGATCATATAATTTTCATATCATAATGTTCAAAACTAGTGCAATACAATTCTCTGGACTCACTAGATCAATAATTGTCAGAAAAAGTTGAACTACTTCATTTGGATAGCTATAATAGGTTCACTTCAAAATCTGGTTCACTTTACCAAGTGTCCCCGAAAGCCTATATCTCTTTAATCAATGCTCAGACCTTCTTAAAAACAAGTCAGAACGTGTGAAATATCACCCTGAACAAGCATGAAAATTTTCAGACAGATCGGACAAAATTTGCCTCTATAACAGTTAAAAAGGTGAAAATGATATGAATTAATGGCATGTTAAGCCAATAAGTGGTATTTTACTGCCCCCTGCTGTTTAAAATAGTCATTTTCTCATATTGGTATTGGTATCAGCCATGGTAAATCATGATAAATGATGGTGTGTGTGTGTGTGTGTGTGTGTGGTACAAATATAACAAAGGTTTTATTTTCCAACATGAAAACAAACATAACAGAGTGCTAGTGCACAAACAATAACCGACAATGATAATGGATGAGAGGGGAACTTAAATACACAGATCAAGACAAGGACAACAGGTGACGGTTATGATGATGAGGAGCAGGTGATGATGAGGAGGGTGATGAGGAGCAGGTGCAGGTGATGACGACAGATGGTGAATGTGATGAAGACAGAAGGTGAATGTGATGAAGGTGAATGTGACACCAATATCACTGAAACATTTGTGTGTGTGTGTGTGTGTAGCATTATTGTGTGTAGCATATGTAGCAAGTATGCATTATTGAGTTAACATGGAAACACTGGTTTGCTTTAGTGCAGAAAACTGGTCAAAATCATGAGGTTTAAAGTGAAAGTGAGCCAATAAGTGGTCTTCTACTGCCCTCTGCTGGCCATTCTACTTATTAATTAAATTTTTCCACATGTGCTTGCATTTATACTTGAATACACACTAAAAATCACTTATATAGCAATAACTATTATAACACAATCATATTTTGTCAGTGTTAATCACTTTATTTGCACTGACACTTCAAATAATTGCTAGTAATGTGGTAAATCATGGTAAATCATGGTTAACTATGCTGTGTGTGTGTGTGTGTGTGTGTGTGTGTGTGTGTGTGTGTGTGTGTGTGTGTGTGTAAGCATGCATTGAGTTAACATGGATAAACTGGTTTGCTTTAGTGCAGAAAACTGGTTTAAAGTGAAAGTGAGCCAATAAGTGGTCTTCTACTGCCCTCTGCTGGCCATTCTACTTATTAATGAAATATTTCAACATGTGCTTGCATTCATACTTGAATACACACTAAAAAAATCACTTATATAGCAATAACTATTATAACACAATCATATTTTGTCAGTGTTAATCACTTTATTTGCACTGACACTTCAAATAATTGCTAGTAATGTGATAAATCAGGCTAGAAACATGGTAAATCAAAGTAAATAATACTAGATTGTCGTTTATCTCCTGGTAAATAATACTAGAACGTGGTATATCATGGTAAATCATGGTTAACTATGCTGTGTGTGTGTGTGTGTGTGTGTGTGTGTGTGTGTGTGTGTGTGTGTGTGTGTGTAAGCATGCATTGAGTTAACATGGAAAAACTGGTTTGCTTTAGTGCAGAAAACTGGTTTAAAGTGAAAGTGAGCCAATAAGTGGTCTTCTAGTGCCCTCTGCTGGCCATTCTACTTAATAATGAAATATTTTACATGTGCTTTTGCATTCATACTTGGACACACACTAAAAATCACGTATATAACTAACTATTATAACACAATAATATTTTGTCAGTGTTCATCACCTCATTTGCACTGACACTTCACATAATTGCTAGTAATGTGGTTAATCATGCTAGAAACATTGTAAATCATAGTAAATAATACTGAAATGAGGTGTATCAAGGTAAATCATGCTAGAATCCTAATAAATCATTCTGGAACATGGTATATGATAGTAAATCATGCTAGAATCATATTAAATAATACTAGAATGTGGCAAATTGTTGTGGGAGGAGCCTATTTTACTCAAATGGCTATAACTCAAGAAGTAAATGAGATATCTTCACCAAACTCAGTACACATGTGTATGGGTTCAATATGAGGTAACAGTAAAAAAATCGTAGCGATTGGCCACATGGTGGCGCTATAATATGAAAAAAACTTAAAACAGGCTATAACCACCTGACCGTTAGTCCGATTGACTTGAAAATTGCTATGCAGTGTCTTGGTCCAAGGTGTCATGTATGTCTATGAGGATATTGGTGTATCTCAAAAAACATGGCCGCCATCGGCCAATGAAGTTTGAGCACCTATTAGACAAGGTTAACGGAGGCCAATCGGAATGGAACTCGGTGGGCATGTTCGACTCATGGCTCTAGAGGTCTGTAAGAATTTTAAAAGAAATCGGCCACTAGTTGGCGCTAACGAGTTTTATGGCTCTGTAATCACGTGGTGTTACACTTATTGTCACAAAATGCATACCATTTGATAGATCTCCTCTTGTTGAACAACTTTGCCTCAAGAACAATTGCTGTCAATCAAACAGTTTATTAATTATTCACGAATATGTTAAAAACCTACTTTTGCGAACTAGTCCCTGGATTTTTGCCCGATCGGAACCAAACGAGTCTAGGACAATTCTCTGGACTCTTTAGATCAATAATTATCAAAAAAAGTTGAACTTTTGCATTTTTTGCATGGGTATAATTGGGTCATAAAGAAAATGGGCGTGGCAAAATGCAAACAAAAGCCTATAAATCCTAAACAAAAACTCAGAACATCACGAAAATTGGTGAGCATATGTGCCATAACATTCTAAATAAGCATGCAAAATTGTATGTAGATCGGATGATAGTTGGCGCTATAACTGTTAAAAAGCAATGGTAAATTGCCTGTATTGGCTGTAAATGGACTTTTCAATCTATTATTTCAGTGGTTAAAAGCTTTCTAAATAAATCTTAATGTCTTGAATGCTTAAATGCCTTAAAGGCCTTAAATGCTTGAACCCCGATAAATGCTGCTTGCAGCTTTAATTATTATTATTATTATTCTGCCGTAAAACGCATCGTGCAGCCCAAACCGTAAGGGCTAGAGCTTTGAAACTTTGCCATATGATAGTACAAAAATCGAGGAGAGGTTATCAAATTATGACCTCGATTGGCCTATAGGTGGCGCTATAGCATCCAAAAGCGCAAAACTGGTCATAACTCCTAGACCGTATGTCGTAGACTCAAGTGTCTTATATCATTGGAAAGCTGGACACCTGGAGAATAACATGTATACCTCCGATTTCATTTCCGGTATGCAAATTTTTCCGCCATTTTGAATTTTGTCAAAAACCTACTTTTGCGAACTAGTCCGTGGTTTTTCGCCCGATCGGAACCAAACCAGTGCAGAAATGTTCTCTAGAGTCTGCCGATCAATAATTATCGAAAAAAAGTTGAAATTTCGATTCACGGACGCTAAGGGACGCCAAAACGTACGTTGTGGGAGGGGCCTATTTTACTAAAAAGGCTATAACTCCAGAAGTAAATGAGGTATTTTCACCAAACTTGGTACACATATGTAAGAGGTCAATCTGTGGTCACAGTAAAAAAATCGCGGCGATTGGCCACATGGTGGCGCTATAACATTAAAAAAACATAAAACAGGCTATAACCACCTGACCGTTAGTCCGATTGACTTGAAAATTGGTATGCAGTGTCTTGGTCCAAGGTGCCATCTATGTCTATGAGGACATTGGTGTATCTCAAAAAACATGGCCGCCATCAGCCAATGAAGTTTGAGCACCGATTAGACAAGGTTAATGGAGGCCGATCGGAACGAAACTCGATGGGCATGTTCGTCTTATGGCCCTAGAGGTCTGTAAGAATTTTGAAAGAAATCGGCCACTAGTTGGCGCTAACGAGTTTTATGGCTCTGTAATCACGTGGTGTTACACTCATCCACACAATATGCATATCATTTGATAGATCTGCTCATGCTAAACAACTTTGCCTCAAGAACCATTGCTGTCAATCAAACCGTTCATTAAATATTCACGTATATGTCTAAAACCTACTTTTGCGAACTAGTCCTAGGTTTTTCGCCCGATCGGAACCAGACCAGTCTAGGACAATTCTCTGGACTCTCTAGATCAATAATTATCAAAAAAAAATTGAACTTTTGCATTTGGATGGCTGTAATAGGGTCATTTATAAAATGGGCGTGGCAAAATACAGTCAAAAGCCTATAAATCATAAATGAAAATGCAGAACTTCACAAAAATTGGTCAGCATATGTGACATAACATCATTAACAAGCATGCAAAATTTTATGGAGATCGGACCATAGGTGGCGCTATAACTGTTAAAAAGCTTTAAAACCATATATTTCCTATGGTAAACTGCCTGTATTGGCTGTAAATGGTCTTTTCCATCTCTGATCATATAATTTTCATATCATAATGTTCAAAACTAGTGCAATACAATTCTCTGGACTCACTAGATTAATAATTGTCAGAAAAAGTTGAACTACTTCATTTGGATAGCTATAATAGGTTCACTTCAAAATGTAGCCTTTACCAAGTGTCCCCGAAAGCCTATATCTCTTTAATGAATGACTCAGACCTTCTTAAAAACAAGTCAGAACATGTGAAATATCACTCTGAACAGGCATGAAAATTTTCAGACAGATCGGACAAAATTTGCCTCTATAACAGTTAAAAAGGTGAAAATGATATGAATATAATGGCATATTAAGCCAATAAGTGGTATTTGAATGCCCCCTGCTGTTTAAAATAGGAATTTTGTCATATTGTTCTATAATTTATATTTAGACTTTATAAAATCCCTATTTTAACATTTACAATTACATTTAGTCAAAATCTATCTGTTAAAGTGTTAGTACTGACAGTTTGATCACATCATATAGTTCAACTGTCTGTATCTACAACATAATGTGTGTGTAGTCTTAGGTTTCTGAATAAATTCTGAATCGTCTGATTAATAGCTTACAAAGACTTTGTGAAATGTTAATTGACCATTCAAATATATTTTCATAATGACATATCCCAATAGCATTGAAAAAACAACAACAACATTTGTCTTTGTGTGTGTGTGTGTGTGTGTGTGTGTGTGTGTGTGTGTGTGTGTGTGTGTGTGTGTAAGCATGCATTAAGTTAAAATGGTAAAACTGGTTTGCTTTTGTCACAGTTGTGTTCTGTCTGAGTATTGTTGTCTCTGATCACATGTCTTCCTTTGTTCTGTTTTCCCGCCACTCCTTGGTTTCCACGGTAACTGTCATTTAGTGCATCTGTCACACCTGTTTCCTAGTTAGTCTTGTCAGCTGTGTCTTGTTTCCCTGATCAGTTCTCCCATGTATTTAAGCCCTGAGTTTTGCCTTGTTCTTTGTCAGTTCTATGCTGTAATTAGAGTGTGTTGCTGCCTGTTCCGATATCCTGAGTTTAATTCCTATTAAACCTGCATCTTGTATGTTCATCCTTGTCTCCGCGTGCCTTCCTGCAACCATTCCGTGTTTAGCTTTAGTGGAGAAAACTGGTGAAAATAATGAAATTTAAAGTGAAACTGAGCCAATAAGTGGTCTTCTAGTGCCCTCTGCTGGCCATTCTACTTATTAATGAAGTCTTTTCACAGGTGATTTTGCATCACTCTAGACACTTATAAAATCACTTATATAACAATAACTATTATAACAAAATCATATTTTGTCAGTGTTTATCACTTCATTTGCACTGACACTTCACGTGTTGTAAATCATGGTAAATCACGCTAGAAGCATGGTAAATCATAGTAAATAAATCTAAAATGTGGTGTATCAAGGTAAATCATGCTAGAATCCTGATAAATCATTCTAGAACGTGGTATATTATGGTAAATCATGCTAGAACAGGGTAAATAATGGTAAACCATGGTAAATCATGGTAAACTATGCTAGAACAGGGTAAATCATGGTAAACCATGGTAAATCATGGTAAACCATGGTAAATCATGATAAACTATAGTAAATCATGCTACAATGTGGTATATCATGGTAAATCATGCTAGAACATGGTAAATCAAGGTAAACTAAGATAAATTCATGGTCAACTATGCTAGAACAGGGTAAATCATGGTAAATCATGGTAAATCATGCTAAAACATGGTATTTTCCATCTATGATGTCAGTGGTTACATGCTTGCTAAATAAAACTTGATGTCTTTTGATGTTTTTGTGCTTAAAGGCCTTAAAGGCCTTAACTGCTTGAACCCCGATAAATGCTGCTTGCAGCTTTAATTATTATTATTTTTTATTTAGATATACATTTAGACATTCTAAAAGACTACTTTCTGTCAAGGTTTAGATATTTTTGTTAGATAAGTATCAGGTTTTGCATTATGATTACAGTCAAACAATAACATTTGGTTAGAAAAGGAACACAATGCAAGCATTTTTGTTAATCAGTATTTGATAATTAAAAAATTTAACAAAATAAGGGATGGATAGTGATAATTCAAAACAGTTTATACAGACATTTTGCAATTAATTGGTATTTTATTCAGTTTAATTCTATAAATGGTAATAAAACTTCAGAAGGGAACAACAATTATGATCTAAGCAAAAACATAAAATAACATAACAGCAAACAATCATTATCAAACTGTAGGTTAAAAAACAGGAATACAAATTTAATAATAATAATAAAAAATATTATTTTAACTATGTACATACAAACTGTAATTATTTTATGTATTGTTGCATATGCAACAGATATCAGGAACACCTATTAGGCTAAAAGAAGAGCAAACACAATCATTGTGTGTGTGTGTGTGTGTGTGTGTGTGTGTGTGTGTGTGTGTGTGTGTGTGTATTTGAGCGAGAGAGAGTCTCTTTTGTATTTTTTTCATTTATTGATTTTATTTAGCATATTCTCAAATTTTGCGGTTGCAGTCTTACCAGTTCATTTCTGTGTGTGTGTGTGTGTGTGTGTGGGTGTCTTATTTGCACTCTTGATGTTTTAGAGTGTCACTCTTTCATTGCTGTGCACTTTTTTCTGCACAGTGGCTGATTTGTAGTTTGTACCACCAAAAGTTTCTCCAAGTTTTCGTATTTTTTCGTATTTCCTTTCATTTCCTGTCGGTCATTTTTGACTGCGAAGGAGCCAAGTGTGACACTTTTTTTACAACCCTTAAACATATCCAAATAATGTCCATGATTTTTGTGTGTGTTCACATAGCTAATACATCAAACGTCACCAAGTGTCATCCCATTCAGATGAAGAAAAAAAAAATCGTAATTTTTGACCGAAGAGGATCAGAGAATGTCAACATTGAAAAGTGGAAGATGAATCAATTTATTAAAGAAATGTAAATTATTAGAAACCTTTTTGTTCCTGACATTATTATTTTTTCTATTTCTTTTTCCTTTTTTATATTGTGCTCTGTTCATTTATTATAGTTTTGTTTTGCCTTATTGTAATGATATTTACTGCAATACAAAACTTTACTTCCGCATTCCTCGATTCCTATGGAAGTCTATGGCTGTTCAAAAACCCTGTTGTTTTAATTTAACATTTATACTTTGTGTATTTGTGTAATGTTTTGCCTGTTTTTGATGTGGAGTAATTTATATACAGTGGTGGTCAAAATTGATGGCACCGCTGATAAATATGATAAAAAATGGCTGTAAAAAACAAATCTGCATTGTTTATCGTTTTGATCTTTCCTTCAAAAAAATTCGCAAAAATCTAACCTTTTTTTGAAGTAAAAGAATTGAAATTGGGGGGTAAATTACATTATGAAATAAATGTTTTTCTCCAAAACACGCTGGCCATAATTGTTGGCACCCCTAGAATTTTTTACGAGTAAAATATCTCTGAAGTATATTCCCATTAATATTTACATTCACACCAGGGTGACTAGGAACATGAAATTGTCCAGCTATGACTTCGTGTTTCACAGGAGTTTAAATATGAGGAAACACAAAGGCCAATTTCCCTTAATCATCCATCACAATGAGTAAAATCAAAGAATATAGTTCTGATGTGCAGCAAAAGATTGTTGAGCTTCACAAAATAGAAAGTGGCTGTAAGACAATATCTAAAGAATTGAAAATCCCATTTTGACCATCAGGGCAATAATTAAGAAGTTATAATCAACTAAAGATGTTACGAATCTGCCAGGAAGAGGACGTGTGTCTATACTGTCTTAATGGACGGTGAGGAGGATGGTTTGAGTGGCCAAAGACTCTTCAAGGATCACAGATGGAGAATTGCAGAGATTAGTTGAGTCTTGGGGGTCAGAAAGCCTAAAAATGTTTTATCAAACAACCCCTACATCCCCACATGTTGTTTGGGAGGGTTTCACGAAAAATCCTCCTCGATCCTCCAAAAATAAACTCCAGCATATTCAGTTGTCAGACACGACTGGATCTTCAAAAGGGACCGGATTCTATGGTCAGATAAAACTAAAAAAAGGGCTTTTTGGCAGCAAACCCAGCAGATGTGTTTGGTGCAAACCGGGATGAAGAGTACCCCATGCCTACGGTTAAATATACTGCTGGATCTTATATGTTGTGGGCCTATTTATTTGCTGGAGGTCCTGGACATTTTGTTCAGATACATGGAATTATGGATGCTAGCAAATACAAACAGATAAAAAATCTAAACCTGCACGGCCTCTGCTAGAAATCTTATAATGGGCCGTGGTTGGATCTTCCATCAGGACAACGGTCCAAAACAAACATAAAAATCAACACAAAAATGTGTAACTGAGCACAAAATGAAGCTTCTGCCATGACCGTCCCAGTCCCCTAAACTGAACCATATAGAAAATGAGTGGGGTGAATTGAAGAGAAGAAGCGCCAACATGAACTTGTGAATCTGAAGGATCTGGAGAGATTCTGTATGGAGGAATGGTCTCTGATCTCTTGTCAGCTGTTCTCCAAACTCATCAGGCATTATAGGAGAAGACTCAGATCTGTTATCTTGGCAAAAGGAGGTTGCAGAAAGTATTTAATAACAGGGTGCCAACAATTATGGCCAGCGTGTTTTGGAGAAAAACATTTATTTTATAATGTGATTTACCCCCGACTTTCAGTTCTTTTACTTCAATGAAAGGTTAGATTTTTGTGAATTTTTCTAATGAAAGATCAAAAGGATAAACAATGCAGATTTATTTTTTACAGCCATTTTTTATCATATTTATCAGGGGTGCCATCAATTTTGACCATGACTGTACAAATATGTAATATATATATATATATATATATATATATATATATATATGCTGGGGAGGACATTTATGTTTTAGGATTAGCATGTTTAATCAAGCATCGGCTCACCTGTGATGTTCACTGATTTAACTGAATATTTATTTAATGTGCATTTGGACTGAAGTAAGTATCACTTGTAATTTATCGTTTAACTGCGTGTCTATGATTCACACATAAAAAAACAAGCTAGGGTTTAATGAGCAAAGTTGGTGATCATTGAGTAAAAAAGTTAAAAACTATTACATAGGCTAACTAATAAAGAATATATTTACCAAGGACAAAATATGTGTTTATCAGAGAGTTCATCTTACCCCAGTGTCTCCAGTTTACAGTGAGGATCCTCCAGTACAGCAGAGAGCAGATGAACTGAATCTCCTAGTTTATTCACAGACAGATACAGATCTCTCAGGTGTGAGGGGTTTGATCTCAGAGCTGAAGCCAGAGCAGAACAACCTTCATCTGTGACTCCACAATATCTCAACCTGTAGAGAACAATGACACACTCTTCACTCTCTCAGCTCAGATCAGATCAGTTTAACACAAGGGTCCGCAGCCGTACTGCAGGGGGCCGGCAATTAATGCTTGATCACAAATCATTTTTTGTTAAATTAAAACATGGGTAAAAAACATCACAAAGTCAAATTTAAATATAAGCACTGTCACATGAATGCAAGATCACCCTCAAACAACCTTCATCTGTGACTCCACAATATTTCAACCTGTAGAGAACAATGGCGCTGTGTAAACTGTGTGTAAAATGACCAATTTATTAAAGATTGCAGTGTGTGATGTGATTTGAGTGTAGTGACAAGCAAAGCCACTATATTCTACACTGCTTTATAAAGGATGCCGGTTTTCCATGTGCTTGAGGAGAAACTGAGGGACAAATACCATGCAGTGCTGTAACTATGGAGTGATGAAGAGATGACATTAATAACACCTGAAGTGTAACTTTATCAATTAAATGTACTATATTTTAGTGTAATAATATTAATTTCATATTTTGAAGATATTTTTGTTTCTAAATATTTGTCCAATAATTATGATCCATTAATGGCCATTTAAAATAATATTTTTTCTAATATGTTTATTACTTATATTACAATTAGATTTCATGCTTAGCATTTAGCATGCTAATATATGCTATTGCTAATTAATAGTTTCGTAACAATCTAATACAATCTTACAATTCAGTCATGTGACACAAATATAAGAAATTGAATGAATTAATCCAGTAAGGGAACCATATTTAAATCACTTTAAAACTTCTTAATTGGGTTACTTGGAAATGACTTGATTCCATAATGTTGACAATTTTGTGAACAAATGATCTTTGTTGAACGTAATTGGTTCATGTGGAACTGATGTGCATGATTAAATCATTTAAATCCAACACACTTTTTGAGTGCATTGTTTTCTGTGTAAGGCTGTAAGGACTGATTCTCCTGATAAAACAAAGCTCACCCTGCAATAAAGCCATAAAATGCACCCTGGACAGGAGATAGCAAAGACAGAGCACAGGACATAGCCCTGACCAAACTTATCTCCTTGTCTCCTTGTTTGACTTCAACTCATCCCCCCTCTCCCTCCTCAAGTCACTGAAAGTTCATTAAGAATGTCTATATATCGCATATGGTGTATCTTGTGAATATGTTGTTTTTTCCTTTTCATGTTTGGTATCATTTTAAGTGTCTCAGTGCGATTGGTAAAATGGTCTTAATTTCAGTGCAGTCATTGGTTTAATGAGAAAGGTTGAGAACTTAGGAGAATCCTGTTTCTCCTCTCTGGGGGATATCTCTTTAAGATATCTCAAGAAACCAGGTGCTCCCCCCTGGGGTAAATGGATTGGCCCAAACTAAACCATATTTGTATAACCCCTTTTGTTCTGGTCTGGGTATTTAAGGCGAGGGGACAGAGCAGTCTTAGCACCCTTTACCAGGATCCCCCATACAGCGCTGTTTCCCATTGGAAACACACACACACACACACACACACACACACACACACACACACACACACACACACACACACACACACACACACACACACACACACACCACTGTGTGTATTTGTCAGGAAAAAATTACTTACTTTTAGAGTCATCTTTGAGTAAATGATGTCATGTATTTTTCTGAATTGGATTTTAATCATTTACTTGTGTAATTGGCATGATACATTTATACCTGACAAATAAATGTTACATCTTGATTTATTCTGAAGTTTCAGAAATCATTCATTTTAGTAGATTAAAAGTGTAGTCTGGTGTTTCCGCAAATCTTTGTCCAGGATAGATCAAACTGAAGGCACTTTGAATGGAGCATGGGGCACATCTTAGGAAGACCTTCTGATTTCTGACTATTCCCTGACTTAGCATGTTGTACGCTGCAAATATTATAATAAATTACACCTATGGGTCTGCAGTGAGCGGCTGCATAGGGTAAAATAATTGCACTGCAGCCTCTGACTATTTCAGGACTGGCTAGTTTGTGATCGTGAGCGCACATTCGCGACGTGACGTCTCAACGTGACACTAGGTCCGTAATGAACGAATATTTGAAATTATGAGATGCCCAGAATAATCAAAAATCTAAATGAATTCATAATCAATATTTATGATTATTTTCTAATCAGAAACAATCTAAATTTTTTCTGTATTTTAAAAAGAATTTTGGATTTACTGTAAATCCCTCTGGTCCTCTTCGTTTAGGGGTCACACTTGGCTCCTTCGTGGTCAAAAGTGACCGAAGCCTTAAAATGTAACTTTTTTTTTTTTTTTTTTTAGGAAAACCAGTGTAATATATCTTTGTTCATTAATATTTTTTGATTATTATTTAGAATTTTGAAAGGTTTCTATGCAATAATTATAAAATTTTTATGAGCATTTTTTCCATTAGAATATATGACTTGATATATATATGGAATATAGAATATATATTAATATACTTGATATATATATATATATATATATATATATATATATATATATATATATATATATATATATATATATATATAAAATAAAAAATAAAAATATATATATATTTTTTTTTTTTTAATAAATGCAACATTTCACATTAAAATAGAGTGCAGGCCTTTAAAATCCATTTTTTGAAGTGAGAAAAGCGTCATCCAGTGCCATTAAAAATAAAAACTTGTGTAATGTCGTGTAACCGCCTGTAGGCTGTACTGTAGCTCCCTATATAAATACATAGAGAGGCTTTTTGATTCTTATTGTTATTTTTAGACATGATTTCTCCATTTTATTATTATTTTTTAATTATTATTATTTTTTATTTAGATATACATTTAGACATTCTAAAAGACTACTTTTTGTCAAGGTTTAGATATTTTTGTTAGATAAGTATCAGGTTTTGCATTATGATTAGTCAAACAATAACATTTGGTTAGAAAAGGAACACAATGCAAGCATTTTTGTTAATCAGTATTTGATCATTAAAAAAAATTAACAAAATAAGGGATGGATAGTGATAATTCAAAACAGTTTATACAGACATTTTGCAATTAATTGGTATTTTATTCAGTTTAATTCTATAAATGGTAATAAAACTTCAGAAGGGAACAGCAATTATGATCTAAGCAAAAACATAAAATAACATAACAGCAAACAATCATTATCAAACTGTAGGTTAAAAAACAGGAATACAAATTTAATAATAATAATAAATATTATTTTAACTATGTACATACAAACTGTAATTATTTTATGTATTGTTGCATATGCAACAGATATCAGGAACACCTATTAGGCTAAAAGAAGAGCAAACACAATCATTGTGTGTGTGTGTGTGTGTGTGTGTGTGTGTGTGTGTGTGTGTGTGTGTGTGCGTGTGTGTGTGTGTGTGTGTGTGTGTGTGTGTATTTGAGCGAGAGAGAGTCTCTTTTGTATTTTTTTCATTTATTGATTTTATTTAGCATATTCTCAAAATTTGCGGTTGCAGTCTTACCAGTTCATTTCTGTGTGTGTGTGTGTGTGTGTGTGTGTGTGTGTGTGTGTGTGTGTGTGTGTGTGTGTGTGTGTGTGTGTGTGTGTGTGTGTGTGTGTGTCTTATTTGCACTCTTGATGTTTTAGAGTGTCACTCTTTCATTGCTGTGCACTTTTTTCTGCACAGTGGCTGATTTGTAGTTTGTACCACCAAAAGTTTCTCTGAGTTTTCGTATTTTTTCGTATTTCCTTTCATTTCCTGTCGGTCATTTTTGACTGCGAAGGAGCCAAGTGTGACACTTTTTTACAACGCTTAAACATATCCAAATCATGTCCATGATTTTTGTGTGTGTTCACATAGCTAATACATCAAACGTCACCAAGTGTCATCCCATTCAGATGAAGAAAAAAAAATCTTCATTTTTGACCGAAGAGGATCAGAGAATGTCAACATTGAAAAGTGGAAGATGAATCAATTTATTAAAGAAATGTAAATTATTAGAAACCTTTTTGTCCCTGACATTATTATTTTTTCTACACTGTAAATGATTTCTGTTGTTTTCACAGCATTATACTGTTTTTCTCAACAGTTTCTTGCTGTATAACCTATGTACAGTATGTTATTGTAGATTTTGTTGCTTTCACAGTATTATTTTGTATTTTCAACAGTTATGTACTGTGCACACAGTTGACAGTATGTTACTGTAGATTTCCAATGCATTCTGGGAAATTATTAGTTACTGTAAATCTAAATACAGCAGTGCAAATTGACCGCGAAAAACACCACTTCATAATTCCACAAGTAAAATTGCTAGCCTACTAACGTTATCCTTACATAAAACATTTTCAGGACTGGGTGACCATTAACAGTCTTAATTTCTGTCAGTGGGGGGTGCATGAGAGCGCATTTGAATGAGTTTTTCTGTTGTGTCAGTGCATCGATAGACCTGTCGTTTCTGCCGACCTGGAACTTCGTCAGATATGGTAAGTAATAAATCTTAATATTTGTATGCATGGATTCTAGCTAATAACTTTAAAATGATTTAGAGATTATGACCAGGATTTAGATATTTAATTTAATTTATTCTCAACATTTTACTATAAGCTGTGTACAATATAGGCTACTCTAGGTTTCAATGTAGTTTGGGACATTGGTGTTCCTGTAAATTTAAATACAGTACGAAATGACCGCGAAAAATAACCACAAGCTGCCGTTTTATGAATAACTCTTCAGTTCCCTGAGTAACGTTGAGAGCGCAGGCCTCCTCTGTGTCTGTCGGCGAAGTTTTCGCCATAAATATCTGGTTAGTGATGAATCTTTATATTTGTTTTATGCAAACTAAATAGTAGCAGGTTAATGTTAGTTTAGAAGAACTGCCCGCGGCTTATGTTCTATAACGCCTGTAACGCGGATTTCCTCATGTTGATAGCTAGCCTACTTGATTATTAAATATAATTTTATAAACATAGATTGCATATGTAGCCTCTTATAAGGTCAGAATGATCTAATAATTGTATTATTTACCTTTAAGTCGGTGGAAGCGCCTGCGCGTTCATTATTTTATACCGTTGGGATTTGAAAATCGATCAATGTATCCTGAAATCGGATACCCAAGGTTAGGATTCGGATTCTTGTTATAAAATTAAATTTTCGATTCCTCTTATTGATTTATTCGCGCTTGTTTTTGTCTAAATCAGAAATTTCTTTTACACGTCTGTGAGGACCTGACCTGGCGATCTGCCAGGACCTTGTGCAGTTACCTCAGTCTATGTTCATTCATACACTTTTGTTACAAATTGACTTCTATTAGTAACACCAATGGCTTTTTATTTTGCACAAGTGACGGTTTAGAGCTTATCCCTTTACAGTCTATGGCTTATCCCCTATTGTGATGTGACTTATTACAGATGATGCTACATATTGTGATCACTCTTGATTCAGTTGGAAAATATATTTTTTTGTGTTTACAGGTTTCTTGTCAGGATAAATCCTGAAAATTCGAAATGAACATCACAGTTCCAGGTGAGCAGAAAGAGTGGGAAGGTTGTTCGGAGGAAGACCATGGCCTGGAATGCACACGTTGCATCTTACATCAGGGACTTTGCAGAATATGATTGGCAAAATCATTAAGGTAAGAGTAATATTAGGGATGTGCAGTGGAGGCCATATCTGTAGAAATGATTTGTGTCTGAATCTGTATTTAGAAAAATCCAAAAAGGGTGGAAATGACTTAAACCATACATTTTTCAAACTGATAGTCTGTTTTATAATGTAATTAATGTTCCCTTCACAGTTTCCATTTAACAAATATGCCTTGTATAAGTCAAATAATTTGTATTTTAATTAAAACATGAAATGGTAAAAAATAGGGTTGAGTGATATGGTCAAATCATCTTGATAAAATTTTTCATATCAGTCAGTGTTGATCATTATCACAATCAATGTCAAATATTTTTTTATTTTAAGTTTTAAATGTTCTCAAACATACATTAAATAATGAAGACAACAGGTAAAGTTAAAATATAATGAAATGTAATAGGGGTGGGAATCTTTTTGATTCAACGATTCGATTCAAATCGATTCTTTGGGTCACGATTTGATTCAAAAGAGGCGGTACTTTTGAAATTGGGAATTCTCTTTTGAATCAAATTTCATTTTGATATATGCATAGAATAGATTTAAAATCTATGATCAAATCTAAAATCAAATCTATGCATATATCTAAATGAAATTTGATTCAAAATCGAGAATCGAACAGAAGAGAAATGATCAGCAGCTACTGTTAGCCCCAATCAAGCGCATTTCAAGCGCAGACACATTTCATATATAAATGGCCGTGCCACTCTTCCGTGAAAAATAAAGTGGATACCATAGGAAAAAAAAATTCTCCTAAAAAGGTGTTGATAATGTGAGTTAGGTTTTTTTGATTATTAGTTGTATGTTTTGCCTCTGATTGATTTGTGCTTATCATTCCTTGCAGGATTATCAGAAGTGTTGTCGCTCTTCTACCACTTGACACCATCACTACCCTCCTCACCTGGCCTTCATCCTCTCCTGTCTTGCTTTCTTTCTAAGTTTCTTTTTTACCTGTTCAGGATCATTTTTGCATGAATTGAAATACATGAATTGTTCACTGATCTTAATTATTAAATATATATTGTTCATTAGTCTTCTTTTAAAACTGATTTTTATTGTTGTATTATATTACATTATTATTACTAATGTATTGTTTAAAAATACACAATAAACCTTGTTGTGCAGTTAAAGCTTCAATTGTTCTTTTTTCTATTTCCCATTAACAGTTAAAATAATATTCCTACAGATTTTCTACATATTCTGCAGGTAACACAGTAGCACTATAAAAGTAATAAAATAACATTTCATAACTGTATAATACTATACAGTATTATTAAAAATCAACGGTGTAATACTGTGTTTTAACGTGGGAAAAAATTACAGTAAAATAATGTATTTAATTTTACAGTATGCTTAACAGTACTGTATTTAGTGTTACAGTAATTTTACTGTTGAATGAAATACAGCATCTACTGGATAATTGTTGCCAGTAAGTTACTGTTAATTTGACAATAAATTTTTTACAGTGTATTTCTTTTTCCTTTTTTATATTGTGCTCTGTTCATTTATTATAGTTTTGTTTTGCCTTATTGTAATGATATTTACTGCAATACAAAACTTTACTTCCGCATTCCTCGATTCCTATGGAAGTCTATGGCTGTTCAAAAACCCTGTTGTTTTAATTTAACATTTATACTTTGTGTATTTGTGTTAGGGGTGCACCGATCCGATATTAGGATCGGATATCGGCCGCGATACTGATAAAATAGCTGGATCGGGGATCGGAAAAAATAACAGATCCACGGGCCGATCCAGGTTTTTATTTTTTTTCTCTCGTCGTCGCAGCAGAACCTACGTCATTCGTCAGCTTCACGCGTGTCGCATGCTAGAAGCAACATGGAGCGAGCCAGAGGCCGTTTCTCAATACCAAGTACGCAAACTTCGGACTTGCGTCCTTCTTGGTATGTCGGACTTGCCAAGTTCGACTCAGGAGAACGAACTCCCGAGGACGAGAGGACGCGAGTCCGGTTATTCTGCAAATGGAACAGCATGCGTTCTTGATCGCGTCACTCAGCTCGCTCTGGCTACTCCGGTAATCTCTTTATGTATATTTTAGCCAAAAATAAAACGAAGTATGTTATACAACACCACTCTGCCTCTTTTCATTTAAAAAAAAAATCTTAAACATATTAATGGCCACATAAATGTGGTTCAGGCAAACGCGTATATTGATTATCTTTACTGCATATTAACAACACGAAATATAAAACACAACCCTGCTTCTTTTTGTTTTCATTTTTAAAAATATGAAACATAATGATCATTAAAACTGACATTTAAATTTGCCATTGCTGATTAAGTGAGCATTCACAGGTCATGTTTGTGATGGTGGTGTGACACACATTACAATGTTTGGTTATTATTATTTGTATGTGTGATCAAGTTGATGTTCGACCAACTTTTTATTTTTTTATTCTCAGGTTCAGCTGCTATGTTGCATTTTAAATTCCTGTTGCAGGACTTTGCACTTTATATTTTTACATGTTTACAATTTTTGGAAACACAGTTTTTTTGTTTCCACCGCTACATTTTAATTTGATTTTTTTTACATTTATTTAAAGAAGTTTGATTATATTCTATTTTCGATTTGAATGCACAATTGTTTTTTAAATAAATAAGAATACAACACATTACATACATCTGTTATTTTGTCTTAGTTATGTTTAGTTAGTAAAGTCTGGTGCCTTTAGTCTCTTCAAGGAAGGTATAAGGTGGAAGGTATACAGTTTATTATTAATTCAACTATAGTATCGGATCGGTATCGGGTATCGACAGATACACAAAGCCCAGGCATCGGTATCGGTATCGGGACTGAAAAAGTCGGATCGGTGCACCCCTAATTTGTGTAATGTTTTGCCTTGTTTGTGATGTGGAGTAATTTATATACAAATATGTAATATATATATATGCTGGGGAGGACATTTGGCTCACCTGTGATGTTCACTGATTTAACTGAATATTTATTTAATGTGCATTTGGACTGAAGTAAGTATCACTTGTAATTTATTGTTTAACTGCGTGTCTATGATTCACACATAAAAAAATAAGCTAGGGTTTAATGAGCGAAGTTGGTGATCATTGAGTAAAAAAGTTAAAAACTATTACATAGGCTAACTAATAAAGAATATATTTACCAAGGACAAAATATGTGTTTATCAGAGAGTTCATCTTACCTCAGCTCAGTGTCTCCAGTTTACAGTGAGGATCCTCCAGTACAGCAGAGAGCAGATGAACTGAATCTCCTAGTTTATTCCCAGTCAGATCCAGATCTCTCAGGTGTGAGGGGTTTGATCTCAGAGCTGAAGCCAGAGCAGAACAACCTTCATCTGTGACTCCACAATTACACAACCTGTAGAGAACAATGACACACTCTTCACTCTCTCAGTTCAGATCAGATCAGTTTAACACAAGGGTCCGCAGCCGTACTGCAGGGGACCGTCAATTATTTCAAGCATTAAATATAAGCACTGTCAAATGAATGCAAGATCACCCTCAGTTGATCCTGTAATAATATCATACTGGCAAACTCTCAAGTGTGTTTTTGTGTTTGAGCTCTGGAGAACGTCAAATGTTTTTACAGCGGTGAGAAATGTAGCCAATCACAGTCATGTTTTCATTTACGCAGTCACACATTCATTTAGTCAGAATCCACTCACCGAGATATAAAGGCCCTGTCCTAAATGGCACACTTCACTTTCAGTCTTGTAGACTTACAATGGCTTCTGCGTGCCTGTTAAGTCCATGAGACCGTGGTGGTGTCCCATTTAGTAATGTTAGGTTTCAGAAGGGTACTCACGAGCGCCCCTCTGTGGTCGATATGCGCCCTAAATGCGCACTGAAGCGAGCTCCGCAGCAGACTTGTTCCCGACAGTCAAAGCGGCGTTACGTCATGAAAGTGCGGACTCAGAGGAAGACCGCGAGTGTTTAGGGTGCCGTTTGTGACAGGGCCAAACTCACAACTGCGTGACATAAATAACAATTGAAAAGAAAAAGTCAGAATTGCGAGTTTATACCTTGCAATTCTTGTGAGATAAAAAGTCACAATTGTCTTTTAAACGGTTTTATTTCGTGGCGGAAACAAGCTTCCATAAATTGGAGGCAACCAGTGGCGAATTAGTCTTCCAGGTTTTGATGTCATCCCTGTAGCTCTATTCACAGTCAGCTTTCCTTTCGCATGAAATCCCCCAAATGCCAGCAAACCAATGAGAACACTGGAAGCTTATGGGTAACATTATTCAACTTGAAATGTAATATGCAAAATGACAATGCAATATGTAAAATGGCAATGCATTTCTGTATTTAAATTTACATTTTCTATTACATTTGTGCAACATTTGGTGCAAAATGAAAATAAATTCAATTATATAATTTTAAATTATAAAATTAAATGGCTGTAATTCAAGAATGCTTTGGAAGTTAGACATATGGTTGGTCTTGTTTTAAAGAAGACATTTGCCAGATTATTGTAGAAGTAAATTATGAAAGTGAAAGAGAAAAAAAAGTTATATAAGTTTGAGTTTATGAAAATGTACAATGTAAAAATATAATTATTAATATTTTATATAATATTTGTAAAAAATTAAATAAAATTAATATTATATAATTTTGTATAAGTACATAGGCAACAATTATTGAAAAGCCTCAACACTAGTGAAACGAAAAACATTGATCAACCTTGGTGAAATTCATTCATACGCATTACTGAAATAAGAAAAGATTTCGGTAGTTGATGATGGCTAATTTCCCTTGAAAAGGAAGTTGTGTGTCCGCACTTCTGTTTAATTTGGCGCGTCTCACAAACTCTTAAGCAATGTCGGTTAGTTGTAACGAGTTGTATGGGAAGCCAAACACACCAACAGTGGGACGAAACGGAGCGGTGTTACAGAGCTCGTGCCGTGCTGACGTCATCGGTGCGGCTCAATGGACCGAGCTGTGCGACCGACTCGACATCGCAGGGAGGACGTGTTTGCTAGCGAAACCGAATGGACAGCGCAAACTAATCTCACCAGCGCGGCGCAGACCATGTGACTTTATTCATTACTGCTCCGCAGAAGTTCAGGTGTTTTCCCTGCATATAAGATAATGAAGATCAGCATGAAGTTATTACATTTCTTTTGCTTATTATCTTTCATATTAGTACTTTAGTAGTGTTTGAAAAGCTACTTTGAAGAATTGTATTTTTGTAGCCACGCAAAGAGCCGTTCAAAGCAGAAACGATTAAGGACTGTGCAGTGCCGGGGGAACTATAGGATCAGGGTTGGGAACCACTATTATTGCACAGAAACATCATTAGGGAAAACACTGTTGAGTAAACGAGGGGAAAAGAGTTGTCATTGTAGTCAGAGTGAAACAGACTAAAATTATTGAACATAATGAATATCATACCTGCCAACCTTGCAAAAAATTTTTGCGTACCGACGACGACGGGGGGGGGGGGGGGGAATTGTATGGGCGGTTTGGACGACGGGGGGGGGGGGGGGGGGGGGAATTGTATGGGCGGTTTGGACGACGACACACATGCATTATTATATAATTGCATTGCATATAATGTGTGCTGGTCAACTAGTCTAAAATTAAGAAACCCCTAGAACACAGTAAAAAAAAAAAAAACCTTGGGAACATTGTGTACAATTAAGATTAGCTAATTAATTTATTTTCCAATATTCTAATATGATACTACATACCACAGGGAAAAGGGCTTCGATTTATGACGTGCTGTCTTTGCATTTGAACATTGCACATTTTAAACACGACACGCATTAGCTGAATAAATGTTAACCAAACATATTTATAGAAAACAGTTGACAAGAATAGACAGGAGTCCAATAATAGCATAACGAATCACTTATTCTAAAAATAATATAAAGTATAAGTTCCGAATCCGACATATAATGAGGGCTGCGTTAACAGTAAAACGTCCGTCATTTAACGAATTTTAAAGGAACAAACGAACAAAATTTAAACTTAGCCCGTCAATTTTAATTTTAAAATGATCTTCTCTCTCTGTGCACGCGCGTCGCGTTTGTGAGAGAGAGCTCGCGCAGCACTGATACAACGGTACTTTTAATCCATAAGTAACTAACGCGCTAGTTTTCATACAAAATAAATATGTAACATAATTAGGTACTTTAGTTATAATTAACACAACGTAACACAAGAAGGCTACGTTTCTCAACACTGAGAATGAATAAATAAACGCCTGTTTCTCCAGACTCGCGCTTATCAGTAGGCTAATCCACAAATCACAACACTTTCATAATCACTAAACCATAGCGATTTCAAGATTTATTGTTCAGCATTACTTGAGCATTTTATTATTTGCATTATGAGTATTTTAAGATATCCATGCGATCTGTGTGATCATCGAATCCATACGATTAAGTTAACTCAACAATCAACTTTCCACATCGAGCCCAGGCCGTTTACCTTCAGGAGTGAGAAGTACCGTGACTACTGTACTGTCCTCGCTTATGAACTCAGTCAGACGGCGGCCGCGGGAGTGAAGGGGGATCGAGCGGGAATCTTTTTCAGTCTCTTTTTAATGATAGGCCTTACGCATCTGTCAATCATCCCCGCTTGCTATTTGGGGAATGAACCCAGCGCTATGATTGGTCGAACTCTTCTTCTTTTGCTGTAGCTTGATTTGAGGACAGCGCGTGCACAGAGGCGTCAGCAGGTTTTTGCGTAGTTTAGAGTGACAAATCGTACCAGCGTACTTTGAAGTCAAAATGTGTATCCGCTACGCAAAATGCGTACAGGTTGGCAGGTCTGGAATATAATGAAATACTGACTAAATTTTAAAGGATATATTTTAAAAAGAATGTAAAAATGACCACTAATACCAGACCATGAGATTAGACATTTGTGTACACCTGTGATTTCTGTGCTGAGATTTAGTGTTTACTGAACATTTTACAAGCTAATTTTAGTCCTAAAATTCTTACTGAGGACAAAGACATGTGTGACTATCAGAGAGTTCATCTTACCCCAGTTTCTTCAGTTTACAGTGAGGATCCTCCAGTACAGCAGAGAGCAGATGAACTGAATCTCCTAGTTTATTCCCAGACAGATTCAGATATCTCAGGTGTGAGGGGTTTGATCTCAGAGCTGAAGCCAGAGCAGAACAACCTTCATCTGTGACTCCACAATCACTCAACCTGTAGAGAACAATGACACACTCTTCACTCTCTCAGTTCAGATCAACACGTACAAGTCACAATTCTACACAGACTATTAAACATGTCTAAATTTCAACTGGAGATTCATCAGTCACAAAAAAATAATAGACATTCAAAAAGCTTTCAACATGTTCTTCATAAATCCAACCGTTCGAAATGAGCTCAAACACAACTACACCTCTTCTCTGTGACAGACTCATCGTGAAGATGAAAGCACACAAGAGTATGGTAGGTTACCTACTGACTATAAGTAACTTTCCAACTACATGCCAACTTATTCTAACCCTAACCCTACCAGTCTACTAATACATCTATTAACACTCCAATGGGAGTTAGTAGACATGTGCAACTGTACTTATAGTCAACAGAATGTGTTAAAGGGACCATTAAAATAAAGTGAAACCAATATGGTCTAACCTAAATTGAGAATTATGACAACACTGTTGCTGACAGTGAACATACCATGAGGTTTTACTGGATATGTAGTGAGTGTTTCTGTCTTCCCAATGCTACCTTCTGCCTCTCTGTTTTACTCTTCTTCTTCTTCTTCATTTACTTTCTCCTTCCAGTATATCATTCTCTCCCTCAACTGTGCATTTCTGTATCTCCACTGCATAATAATGTCCTGCCTCTGCTCTTTGCTCCTGTTCTCCTGCTTCATCTGCATCTCGCTCTGATTTTTTTGTAAATAAATGAATAAATATCTGTCTCTGTATCCATGGGCGTCAGTTTGGTTTGAAATGTGCTGGGGACAGAGACGCATTCGGAAGTGCATTTTCAGAAGTGCTGGGTACAATGACGCATTCATTTTTTTCTCTCTTTCGCGCAGGTTATGTTTTGGAAGACGATGTCCTGTAGCTCAGGCACGGCCCCACTTTTCAACAGGCCCACCCAAAAAAAAAAAAAAAAAAAACTTTTACTATATTCTAATTTTGTCAATAATTATAAAAAAATCGCCAATGAGCTCATAATTTGTGCTAAAATAGTGTTTAGTTTTAAAAAAAACATTTTAAAAAGCTGGTTATATTTTGATGTTTCTGCGCAAGTTCAGCAGACAGTGAGGTTCGGGTTTGTTCCGAATCTGATCAGAGCTCGTGAGTGGAGAGCGCATTTCTGAATATTCCGCTCCGCTCGTCCACTTCGTAAAAGTAATGATTATGAATGATTGTTAATAGGCTATATCTTCATAGAGATATAATTAAACAAAAACTAGTCAAAACACATCTAACAGAACATAGCCTAAGTTGTTTATTTTTTACACCTTGTGTTTTTATTTTGTTTAATTAACGAAATGTCAATCTTCGTGTTTATAACAGAAGATACAATACAATACAAAAATCTTCAAGATGTATAACGGATTGTCACCTTATAAACAGTCCCTTTTTTAATGGAATAATACACCCTTATAATAAAGAAAAAGCTTCAGTGATAAAGAATATGAACGCAATGCATTTAATTATACATTAAGCGTTTTCCTTTCGTAGAAACCCTTTATTATAAGGAAAATAGGTGGCTCTTAACGTGTCTTTCTATGGGAGGATGGCATAGCGGTGCATAGCAAATATTCAATGCATTCAATGAAAATATGCAATGGTATTCAATGCAAAACAAATAAAATAAAAAAATTATTGTGGCATTAATTAGCCCATAAACAATATTTATTTTAAAGCCTAAACGAATTTGTTTAAAGAAAAACACCAGCGTTGGGCGTTTGTCTGTATAGGCTAAGTGTTTCAGCCGCCCTTTTCAAACTGGCGCAATAAAAGGCAACAGAATTTGATTAGTTAAACATGAAGAGGATTATCCGTCTGGCATGGCCGCTCGCTCTAACGTTAACCTAAATAAATGTTTGCTATTAGGAAGCGCATATCCAAGTGTTTGTGCGGAGTATGGAGCGCGCACTATAGCCTATGTGGATGGAGGCGCCGGTGCCATCACTCGCATTTTCCTATCAACAGTGGAAACAACTTAAAATACTCCATTTCTGGTCATACATAATATAATAATACATCAGTCGCAACTACTTTTATTTGTGTAAACTCACAGCAACAAGAAAACGGTGTGCCTTTGTAAAATAAAAGAAAACGAAGGTGCCTTTGTAAAATAAAAGAAAACGAACAGGGCGCGCTTTCATGATCTCTGTGAATTGGAGCGCGCCTCAAAAATGAACTGACAAACAGTGTATAGACAAGCCTCACAGACATGAGAAATATAACTATAAAGTTACTAAAAAAATGTCCACCAACGAAAAAAAAATCCAATCGAAAGCAAATACAGTAGCTACCATCTGATTATGTAATCCTGTCCGTATGAAAGGCGCATCTAGGCTACATTACAGCGGAGATGTGGAGATAAGTATGCAGGCAGCCTACACTGATTTAGAAAAGACTAGTTCATTAATAAACAATTAAAATGCATAGTTATTTTAAAACGACATAAGATCTCGTTAGTAGACATAATTGAGGTGAAAAAATAATATGTATGTGGCAGCAATGCGTCACGTATGATTCTGCTATATTTACTTTTTATAGCTATATTAAATCCATTGGTTCATGAAACATTGATTAAAATTAAGATATAATTAATACAAAACGAAATTCACTTTAAAGAAAGGCAGCTGTTCTGTTTGAGGTCTCTGTGAAAGTTTTAAAGCAGTCTTTTAGTGCCGCTTTCAGAGCGCTCTGGTCCGTAACCGAGAACTGACACGTTGTTTTTTCCCTCATAAATGCGAACACGGAAAATAAAATAAAATGAATATTATAATGTTTTTTTTGTTGGGTCAGACAATGATTACCAAATTTCTCTCTCATATTGCTCCTCACAACCACTGAAAACGGTCAAAAAAATCGAACCAAAAGTCAAATTAATATGGACGGAAGTTAAAAGTGGTGGGTACAAAATGACTCATGACGAAATCTGGGGGGTACGCGTCCCCCCCGTCCCCCCCGAAATCGACGCCTATGTCTGTATCCCTTCCTCTTCATTTGGGCCTTCTGTCTCACAGAAAACAGTCACATAAAAACACATAATGAGGACTATTGTATATACAGTACTTTATCAAAAAAAAAAGATTAATAATGTATACATCTTATCTAATTTCATGCTAGCATTTGGCCAACATGTGTAAGTTAGCCTCTTATGTAAAGTGTAATGAGCAAGCTAAAGCTAATTTCTAGAGCCTATAAATTATCAATATGACCAAAACTTTGCTGAAAAACTTCTTGCACACGATCTTCTTCATGCCTTTTGTCCTCTGATTGATAGTTTATACTTTTTTTTTATCAAGTTAAGTAATTTTGCTCAGAAATGAGGGCTTTAATTATCTTTATAAAGTAATGTAAGAAACATTTACTAGACTGAAGCAACTGGGGTTTATTTATTATTCATACACCATTTGTTAATGTTAAAAATTTAATTATTTTGACATTTTTTCATGTTAATATAAATGTCAAATATGACACAATAGGCTTTTGAGGAACATTTTCCATCTCTTAATCATCATTGATTTGCATTGAATTGCATTTGAGCCATAAACCGATGCATAAATATGATACTCAACAACAACAAAAAACACACATGTATGGATATACAAGTTTGCATGTGTTTTTTGTTGAGTATCATATTACACACACACACACACACACACACACTGTTGTGGAAATAATTCTATTCGAAAAGTGAGGAGGAAGGAGACAAATGCAAAAACCTTTGAAAAGTCAAAGTATCAAAATCTTTTATTTCTTGCAAGAAATTGGCAGTTCACATACAGAGAATGTCTGTCATGAGAAGAGCAAAGCTACTTCCAGTTGGCATCATTATATACCCTTAACACATCCTGGGTCCGTTGCATCCAGTCTTGTTTACCTTAAAAGGAAACATCTTTGTTCAAGACCCCCCCTGTCTCACATAAATTTATCTAGACAGCACAATACCCAAGTCTGCAAAGGTTCCTGTTTTTAAGCTACTTGGTTTTCACACATTCTGCTTATCGCTAATTTGATCGACGCTGCTCAAATCAACGCACATACTTTTCACACTTTAAAGTACAATAGGTCACTTTGACCTCTTGTTGTACACAGTCACGTTGTAACTGAGTTTTCTATCACTCAGAACATTTTGTTCCTTCTAGCCTGTCCTAACTTATGCATTTCTAAAGTCTTGGTTACATATCTTTAATAATGATTATATGATTATATTTCTTTAACTGCTTCACGAGTACAAATACATGTTCAATGTTAAATGTTCAATGTTAATACCAGTGATACACATCTAAAGTAAAAGAACACATCTATAAGTGTTAAATGTTAATACAAGTGATACACATGAGTAAAAGGTTCACATCTATAAGTAAAGAACACATCTAAGTAAAATGAACACTTCTAATAGTAAAAACACATCTAAGAGTCAAACACATGTCTAAATGTAAAATTTCCCTTACAATCCACCCCATGTTCATTTTCAAAGAACATACACACAAAATTTGACATTTACTTCTCCATAATCATAGTAATTTACATCAAGTAAATTTTTCCCATGGCTACTTCATTTCTTAGTCAAACGCATGTTCGCTCTCATTCTCATATTCTTCAGTCTCGGGCACTGTGGAATCCGCCTCAGGTTCCCTACGTATCATTGTGACGTACTCTCCTGTAGTTATTCTAACCATCGTGGTAGACACTGTTCTAGCAGTGATTGTAGAGATACAATTCATCAAACATGGGATCATCAAAATCAAAATCAAAATCAAACATGCTATCGGCATAACGGTACTTATCACCCATTTAGTCCACCCCTGGAGGCCAGAAAACCAAGCATCCAGAGAAGATGACATTTCTGGTGGAGTGGCCACAGCCAGTTTCATGTGCTCTATTATATCTGTTACATTTTGATAGACGTCAGGCAGATTGAAGCAACAGGAAGTCCCTAACATTTTGCACACGCCCCCTCGCTCTGACGTGAGGATGTAGAGCACGATACGATGTTGTACGACTGCCTATCTGACGCCTCTAAGTTCATAATTCAGTTGTCCTAAAGCATCTTCAGTTTCGTTAGCTAAGCGTAATACCTGCCAGGCTAAGCCATTTATTTTTAACAAGCTAGCAGCAGTACCCGCCCCAACAAGGAAAGACCATCCGGTCATTGATATTCTACTTGTCCAAGGATTCCAAAGTTTGGTACCTTGAAACATTATCGGTATCTTTTCATCAGCTAAGCTTCTCCTTGATCTCATAGAAGTTTGCTTATCGTCATTTTCTTTATTTATATAAACGTCCGTTCCTACATCTAAAAGTCCTGGATAACAGCACCCCATCCAGTTCTTAGGAAGGGAATGGAAAGCAGTTTGACCGCAGACCCATACTGTTCCAGCCGTAGTTTCTCTTAGATCATCGTCGTTACCTGGACACGCAATAAACACACCATCTGATGTTATACATTTGTTATTATGCATTGTTATCGTAGTTTTGCAATGGGATGTCCCTGTCATTATTGCCCCTCTTTGGAACTCTAATTTGCATAAACATACGTCGCCTAATTGCGGTTTTACTGCCCATACATTGTTAAAGTCTTTGGTACTGTGTTCTGATGGATTCTGACACGCAACCCCCTTTTGAGACATTGATTCAGTTCCGTCAGTGTTTATTCCATTCAGTAATTTTCACATAGCACACGGAATTAATCCTTTTAATTCTCCTAAATTAGTTGATCTTAACGGATGAACCCTCCAGGTCCTATCCATTCTCAGACACCACCAACATGATTGATTAATTTCCAAAGCTTGTCGTTGAAGTAAACTTAACATGCATGCTCTGTTGCCCCCACATTGTATTCTGCTATGTGTAATAGTCGTGTCTTCATGATGCAAATTAAACTGTCTTTCTAATTCAGCATCTTCTTCTTCTGGTATGCTAGAATGAGTTATCAGTTCAGACAAGCTATGGGTTTTCGTGGGTGGATCTACCATTGTAATGTCTATTGGAACATAAGTGTCAGTACCTGCTGTCCACCATGCACAGAAAAATTTTCCTTCCCACTGAGCTGCACCATCATTTCCTGTTGACAGAGTGACTTTCAATTTAATTTTACGGTTTTCAGTGATTTCTTCGAATTCAATAAGACCTGAAAGCATCTTTCTGATTTGACTAGTAGGTGATTTATAGTCTGCTTTCGTCATTAAACCATCAAGCATAGCATCTTTATTACCCCCGTATACATCTAGCCATTCACATGGATCTTTACAAAAATACATGGCTTTGCCCCATTTGCTCAAACTGGTGGGATTATACCCAGGTCCTGCTGCTGAAATAGGATCACATATTATAATCAGTTTACTTTCTTTCCCCTTTGTCATTTGCACCTGTATACTACCATCCTGTGCTAGACCTATGGTCAGACTAGTTAAGAGGATAAGATTTAGTAGCATATTCCCACACTTTACAACCTCGCCAGGCAAGAAAATGTTGTTGTGAAAAAGATATGAGTCCCTTTTCTCTATCTATTGTTGGTCTCAGGGCAGGTCTGGTGGCTATTAATAGACAAGTCACTCCAATGCCCTCACCATCAAAACTCCACAAAGTTCTTGACGCAGTTCTAACGATTCCTAGAATGGCTGAATCGTCTTCAATTAAAGATTCGTCCTCCCTCCAGAGATGATAGTGTTTGAATTGGAAACTTACAGGATGACAAGCCGCACCCTTTAGTCTATAACCTGTTAGGTACTCGTTGGCTGTATATGGAATTCTTCTTCCGTTGCAGCTACCGCATGAGCTGATGCCTGGGATTCGTCCTCCGTTGCAGCTACCGCAGGAGCTGGCACTTTCCGACAGTGCGTCCCGTGAATCCACGGAGCCCTCTCCTCGACTTTCACTGCAGTGTGAGTTGTCAGCAAAACTTGAAATGGTCCCTGCCACCTTTTTGCTCTCCAGTGTTTCCGCCTCAGATCCTTTATCAGCACGAAATCACCTGGTCTGATGCTGTGCAGGGCTGTCTCAGCCGGTTCTGGAGCCGCTCCCTGTACCTGTTTTGAGATATCACAGAACACCTTATCCAGTTCAACACAATATTGCAACATGTCATGTTCACAAAGAGTGGTGTCAGGCAGTGGTCTAGGTTTGTGTGGTTCCCAGCCCATGTGAGGTGGACGAGCAAACAGAATCTCGAATGGTGAGAGTTGTGCTCGCCCCCTCTTTCTCATTCTCATATAAGTCAAAGCAATGGGCAGAGCCTTAGGCCATGAAAGCCCTGTCTCATCGCAAATTTTTACCAGCTTGTTTTTCAGAACCTGGTTCTGTCTCTCTACCGCTCCAGCTGATTCTGGATGATAGGAACAAAAGTGTTTCCAGGGTGTACCCAGAAACGCTTCAACTGCTGAAATTGCACTGTTCACAAAATGCGAGCCATTATCACTTGATAATCTCTCAGGAATTCCCCAACGTGGGATTATCTCCTGTAGGAGTAATTTTGCCACCCCTTGTGCATCTGCTTTTGCTGTTGGTAAAACTTCAACCCATCCTGAAAAAAGATCTACAGCAACTATGCAGTATTTCTTTTTATCTGATTGTGTCAACTCAATATAATCAAGCATTACATGTGAGAATGGTCTTGGCGGCCTGGGATGCCCCGCCTGTCTCATTGCCTGACCCCTGGCCACATTGTTCGTTCCGCAAATCAGACATCTGCTGCAAAAATCTGCTGCCACTGTGGAAAAACCTTTGGTAAACCAGTTATTTTTCATAATGGAAAACATTCCCGTTTTGGAAGCGTGGTCCAGCCCGTGTGTCAGTTTCGCATATGCCTGAAAGAAATGAGAAGGTAAACATGGTTTTTCATTGGGGCCCCACCACTGATTATTTTTATACACACAGCCTGCATCTCTCCATTTTCTCTTGTCATCAGCAGATGCATGCTGCTGCATAGCTTCTATGTCCCCTAGTTCCTCATCCAGCCGGGCTGCTGTGGTTATCTGAACAGGAAGCAGAGCCGCAGCCTTTGCAGCTAAATCAGCTTGCCTGTTTCCTTTAGAAACATCATCACTGCCTGAAGTATGGGCCAGACATTTGCACACTGCCACTTCTTTTGGCAACATCAAAGCATCCAATAATTGACCCACTAACTGGTGATTCAATATTGGCTTACCATCTGCTTTCAAAAACTTTCGATGTTTCCACAACGAGCCAAAGTCATGTACAACACCAAAAGCATACCTTGAGTCAGTGTAAATTGTAACACGTTGGCCACTTGCCAATTTGCATGCTGCAGTCAGAGCAACCAATTCAGCAGCTTGTGCAGAAAAATGTGATGGCAGTGGTTGTTGTTCCAGAACCTCAGTTAATGAAACAACTGCATAACCTGTTCTGTTTCTACCACAAGCATCTTTGCTGGATGATCCATCCACAAAAAGAATCATGTCACTGTTGGGTAAAGCCTCGTCTGTCAAGTCTGGTCTTGGACTACATATCTGTTCCAAAGCTGAAACACAACAGTGTGGTTCTCCGTCTTCTTCTGTGGGGAGCAGATTTGCGGGATTCAAAACATTACATCGTTTTACAGTAATGTTAGGCATTTCTAGCAGCACAAAATTATATCTCAGCCAGCGAGCTGCAGATAAGTGAGAAGTCTTTTGTTCTAACAAAATCAGAGACACAGCATGTGGTACAAGCAGTGTTAAATCACTGAAACCCACAAAATCTCTAGAAGCCATCACAGCTCTCTCCGCTGCCGCCACAGCTCTCAGACAAGCAGGAAGTCCCCTTGCAACTGCGTCTAACCTGGTGGAAAAATACGCAACAGGTCTCTGTCTCCCAGCGTGTTCTTGTAACAAGACAGAAGACATATAACCATCTTTTTCAGCTACTGTCTGTGTAAACGCTCTTGCTGAGTTCGGAATTCCGAGTGTAGGAGAACTCTGCAAAGCTTGTTTCATCTCACAAAAAGCCCTTTCTGCCTCTGCGGTCCATGTCAGTTTGTCAGAGGCTGCCATTTCCTGCCCGTAAATTAATGCTGACAGAGGCCCTTCCTTTTCACTGTAGCTAGGAATGAATGTTCTGCAATACGAAGTCATTCCCAAAAACGACATCATTTGCTTTTTCGTGATCGGTTTAGGAATGTTTTGTATTGCAGTGACCCTTTTGTCAGATAATGACTTCCCATTTGCTGTCAACACGTGACCTAAAAAGGTAACTTTGGATTGATTGATAGCTATTTTACTCGGGTTGACCTTGTGGCCCCGTTCTGCCAAGTAGGTTAACAATGTGATTGTAGCCTGCTTACAGATCTGTTCGTTTGGACAGCAGAGTAACAAGTCATCAACATATTGCAACAGAGCCACACCAGGTGGAAGTATCAAATCTTCTAAACTGCGTTTTAAAGCTTCGTTGAATATTGTTGGACTTTCACAAAAACCCTGACATAATCGTGTAAAGGTGTATGCTTTACCATTGAAATTAAATGCAAACCAAAATTGTGAGTCAGGATGCACTGGAACGCTGAAAAACGCATTTGAAATGTCAACAAGCGTGTAACACTTAGTGTCAGCTGGAATCTGTGCGAGGATCGTATAAGCGTTCGGTACGTTTGGAGCGCGTGCCTCCACGGCGTCATTAACCGCTTTAAGATCCTGGACAAATCTATATTCAACAGCTTGATTTGCGTCCCTAATTTTCTTTACCGGAAAAATGGGAGTGCGGACAGGTGAGTCCGGACACTCAACAATGACCCCTTTTTCCAACAAAGAATTAAACACTGGCGTAATGCCTTCAATCGCTTCCTTTTTCAATGGATACTGCATTTTCTTTGGTCTGTAATCAGATTTAGGTTTGATTCGAACAGGCTCACAACCTGCAATCAGACCCACATCATATTTGTCTTTAGCCCACAGACAACTCGGCACTTCCTCTAACCCCTCAGGGATACTAGGGAGATGCAATAAAGTCAGATTTTCAAAGTTCACTTCCTCCTCCAACACTGTGACTGATCTCAAACCTCTCAATGTTTTATGACACGGTTGTTTGAACCATCCGGTACTTTCACTTTGGCAGATCATTCTTTGTTGATCTATTATGACCCAGTCGGTCAGTTCATGGCACTTGGCCATGAAGGGACCTGCGTCACGCCATTCAGCCTTCACTGGTTTAGCCAGTGAGATGTGAGGCTGTGCATTTTCCACGTCATAAAACATTGCCTGATTGTCAGTCAGTTTCACACCCAAAACACACCAGTGGTTTGTCCAATACAAGTAATCTGTCTTTATATTTTCCACATCAACATTAAACCAACGCTGCTCAAATTCATCATCAGGTTCAATGCTGACATGTGAAGTACAATGCAGATCTGAATCATTCATAAAATCAGATGATGACAACACTCTGTCATGAGCCTTTGTGGTCAGACACGTGTTAGAAACTTGCCATTCATAAACAAACAGATGGGTTTCCTCTGCTTCTAAATGCAGCATTCTCATGTCAGCCTGAAGCCCTTTAGTAGTACAGTGAACAGAAATACCCAGTTTGCACATTAAATCTCTTCCCATCAGATTAACTGGACATGACTGAGAAATCAGGAAACGGTGTTTGAATTTTCTCTCATTAATTGAACACTCAAACGGCGTTGAGAATGGTTCAATAACCACATGACCAGTAGCACTTCTGGAAGAAGTCATTTTCCCAGAATATGAAATAGGTTGTGTTAATTCTGTTTCTTGAATAATGGAGTTACTCGCGCCTGTATCTAACAAAAATAATAATGTTTTGTCCAAAACATTTACTTCTATCAAAGGTAAGGAATCTTTAGCCCTATAGAAAACATTAGCAAGCACTTCTTCATTGCAGCGAGCAGAGTCAGAAACGAAAGGAGAATGATACTTATCTGATGGAGAGTCAGGAAACCCGTTGCTCGCACCCCCCTCCTCTCAGTCTGCCTGCCCCGTGCTGAGCGCCGCCCGCGGGCAAGTGTCACGCCAATGTCCCTTTTGTCCGCAGATAAAGCAAGTGTCGCGATCCGGACGCTGTTGGTTTTGTGAAAAATGTCTATCTTTTCCACGACCCCGTCCTCTGCCTCTTCCCCCACTACTACTTTGGTTGCGTAGATAGTGGTTTTGCTTGAGATTGTTGTTATGCAGCGCTATCAGAGCTAGAGTAAAATCTTTGTCTTGTTTGGTGATTTTGGCTGTTTTCTGCTTCTTGATGATTGTTTCGTGATGTTTTGCATGTCGTCTGATTTCAGCTGTGGAGGCCAGTTGCCATCCAACACAGCTTCTTTCAATTTCTTTTGAAATTTCTCTGTCCAGACCATCCATGAACAAAGTTCTCAAATAGTCATCATAAGGATCAGACCCCATAGCTTCCGCATTCTGGCCTGTTGGTGGTGGTCTTTTTTCGATACCACCATGGCGATCAAAGCACTCTTTCAGCCGAAGAAAATATGCTTCAGTGGTTTCATCTTTCCCTTGAATGCATTGACGAACTTGGTTAATGTCCATCGTGCGTGGAAATACTTTCTGTAAAGCGTTGATGATTCCCTCGACTTTATTTTTATAGTCACCGTTTGTCTGATGGTTGTAGTCGACATGTATCATTCGGGCATCTTCTGGCCAGTGCTCAGACATTTTTGCCATCTGCACTGCTCCATATCTCAAAACCAGCAGTCTCCACAGTTCACCGAGAGTCGGTCTGAATTCTCTGCAGAAAAGAGCTAAATCAACACCCAGTCTTGCCCCACCTGCTTCGATGTTTGGCAGGTGTTCAGAAGCTTGCTTCAGTTCCTCTTGGGTCCATGGTCGCATCACCAGAACCGATCCATTTGGTCCCGCCACTTCGAGCATCGGTGCCTGAAAATTCTGGAGACTTTCGTCGTCATCATCGCTTTCACTTTTTATCTCTGTCTCTGAGTCATCAGTCTGATAACGTTGGTTTCGCAGGGTCTGTTGCCGCCCCATTTGCCGTCTTAACGTGGCTCTGGTCGAATCTTGATCAACTTTTCTTTTTTGCTGCCTTCGTGAGTGCAAAGTCAAGTTTCTCATGTTTGTGCTTAGCAGGTCTTCTAAGTCTTTGTTGCATTTCTGTGGCTTGGCTTCTCTGAACAGTGCACCAGAGCGCGTTGTCGATGCGTCACTTCTTCCTTCCTCTGTTGGAGTGTATTCGGGCGGCGGTGCAGTTGGTGTGCTGGCTTGCACCTCTCCCGCAGCTTGAGCAACCTCCCCCGGGGCAGGAAAGAGAGCAGGTGGTGGATGGCGAGCCGGATATCCCTCGTCCTCCACCGTCATTCTCGCGTAGTGACCGAAAAAGGGAGAAGAAGAGTCAGCAATAGCACTACAGTCATTTTTAAGATTCACTAGTGCTTTCTTTGAAGCCTCCTGTCTTTCCTCATCAGAGTATAATGGTGCGATAGCCCGACAGACTTGTTTTTGTTGTCTGCGTGTTGCTTCATCCAACCATTTTACTATGATTTCACCACATTTATCATATTGCTCTTTGTCCTTCTTTTTTACAATATGAGTCGCCCAATTTATTTTAGTTTGAGTTAAATGTGACACACTTAAACCCCCGTTAAATCCATATTGACTTATCAAAAACGGCACAAAAGCATGATACCAAGTTCCCATTACCTTATCCATAGCTTTATATGAGCCCTTAGAGAAATTAACCTGTTCCTCCACGCTTTTCGAATTTTCATTACCCATTGGGTTTATCTACAGTATTTATATTTGCGTACTTGAATCTTTTCTCTCACGTGGTCACCACGTTACTTTATTTACTGTGTTAATTCTTCCCCCCCGCGTGGCCACCACGCCTGCCTAAATTCGTCAATTTAGGACTTTCAAAATGCCCACATCCGTCGATGTTAGGTCTTTTTCCCAAACAAGTGCTTTCTTAAAATGTCCGAAAATTACTATCAGGCTTATTTCGAACAGCCCCTTGTTTGGACGCTTGAGAAACCCTCTTTCTCAAACTCTGGCCCTTCTGGGAAAACAATTAACACCTGGCATTTGAGAAAACTACTTTTTATTCTCAAACCCTGTTTGGAAGTTACTTTCAGGCTTATTCCAAAACTCCTGACCCTTTCAGGAAAGCATTCAATACGCAAATATTTTTTCTTATATCTCATTTACCACGTAAATAATTTTTTCTCTCACCGTCTTTTGATGACCTCGTGAGTTCAGTTCTGGGAGTACGTTCACCTCCGTTCGTCGTGATGAGTAGAACAATTCTCTCTCCTTAAACTTGAGGATTTTGAGCCGCAGAGCTGGTCTCTCGGGATGATCAATTCAATTGTCCCTCTATCACGGCGATCGGTTGGTTCACGGTTATCCCATCATCCTCGTCGCCATTTGTTGTGGAAATAATTCTATTCGAAAAGTGAGGAGGAAGGAGACAAATGCAAAAACCTTTGAAAAGTCAAAGTATCAAAATCTTTTATTTCTTGCAAGAAATTGGCAGTTCACATACAGAGAATGTCTGTCATGAGAAGAGCAAAGCTACTTCCAGTTGGCATCATTATATACCCTTAACACATCCTGGGTCCGTTGCATCCAGTCTTGTTTACCTTAAAAGGAAACATCTTTGTTCAAGACCCCCCCTGTCTCACATAAATTTATCTAGACAGCACAATACCCAAGTCTGCAAAGGTTCCTGTTTTTAAGCTACTTGGTTTTCACACATTCTGCTTATCGCTAATTTGATCGACGCTGCTCAAATCAACGCACATACTTTTCACACTTTAAAGTACAATAGGTCACTTTGACCTCTTGTTGTACACAGTCACGTTGTAACTGAGTTTTCTATCACTCAGAACATTTTGTTCCTTCTAGCCTGTCCTAACTTATGCATTTCTAAAGTCTTGGTTACATATCTTTAATAATGATTATATGATTATATTTCTTTAACTGCTTCACGAGTACAAATACATGTTCAATGTTAAATGTTCAATGTTAATACCAGTGATACACATCTAAAGTAAAAGAACACATCTATAAGTGTTAAATGTTAATACAAGTGATACACATGAGTAAAAGGTTCACATCTATAAGTAAAGAACACATCTAAGTAAAATGAACACTTCTAATAGTAAAAACACATCTAAGAGTCAAACACATGTCTAAATGTAAAATTTCCCTTACAACACACACAGCTTTTATAGTTCATATATGCAATTTTTAACATAAATGGTGTATTAATAATAAAAAAAAACCAGTTGCTTCAGTCTAGTAAATGTTTCTTACATTACTTAATAAAGATAATTAAAGCCCTCATTTCTGAGCAAAATGACTTTACTTGATAAAAAAAATAATAAAAAAAAAAGTTAAAAAAAAAGTATAAACTATCAGTCAGAGGACAGAAGGCATGAAGTAGATTGTGTACAAGATGTTTTTCAGCAAAGTTTTGGTCATATGGATAATAGGCCCTAGAAATTAGCATATTAAATATGATACAGTAGGCTAATATATTCATAAATAGGCATTATACTTATTGTTCGACCGAATTTTACAAAGAATGTTTAGTTTAAGTTATGAGAGAATAAATGTTTTAAAATTGTTATTAAAATGCTGTAACACGCATTGCCAAACCAGCATTCTTTTTTCCAATTAATTTATACTCCCAAAGGGGCAACGTATCCTGGGAGATACAAACATTTACAGGCAGATTATGGAAAATGGAAAAATTAAATCCATAAAATTTCTTTGACAAGTCCCCTCAAATATTGTAAATATGTGAAATGTATCACTGAAGGCGAGTAGATTTCCCACTACAGGTCATGTTGTTTTTAAATGCTGCCCATGAGCTAAACAGAGAATATATGAATGAAGTCACCAGATCTAAATATTCACAACAAACACCCTTTCAACATGAAAACTGAGAAATTAAAAGAAATCCCTGCTTCTCCTCACAGACTCTTGAATGTTTGTGTGTCCCAGGATACATCGCCCCTTTTAGGGTTCATTTTAAATTAAGAGAATAATTATATGAATACTATATAAATTACAAATAATTACAATTCATATAATATAAATATAAAATTCTTTAATTTGGAGTGAGAGATACAGGGGGAGTGGCTTTATTGTATCAGATACATGTCACTTTACTCACAGCTGATTGGTCCAGATTTGGTTTGTGATCTCTAACACAGAATACATTCATTTTATTCAAGGTCATCCTGCAGCGCAAGTTACCATGGCGATCGAACCCGCTAGAAACTTGAGCCCGAAAAAACAGAGTTTGCTCAAAATAATCTCAAACCATGGCGATCGAACCCGCTAGAAACTTGAGCCCGAAAAAACAGAGTTTGCTCAAAATAATCTCAAACTTCCAAGGGGAGCAACTGAAACTGGCTTCATGCAACAGGACACAGAAACAGTGGGAAACACTGCTGTAACAAACACCACTCACTGTCATTCTGAAGTGCTCCTGAAGAGCTTAATGAGCTGGGTCAGTGTGTTGGATCTGAACTCTGCAGATAGGTAGATCTCCAGGAACAGTTTTGGGCGCTCCAGATTTAGATTAACGAGATACACATGATTTACGTTTCCTGCTTCTGTGCATCAAAATGATACATAATATTGAACTATTCATTCGGGCACGTACATTCTTTCATTCTTTCTCCGCAAGAACACAAGTCCGTTCTTAGATCTGAGAAACCACCCAGGAGAACCCCAACACTGCACATTTTGGATGTCTCTCTTCTCTGACAAACCCCTTTACTAACGAGCTGATGAGTTGAATCAGCTGTGTTTGATTATAGAGACATCTAAACTGTGCAGTGCTGGTGAAACTCCAGGATCAGGGTTGAGAACCACTGAATTATTTTACAGGAACATCATTGGGGAAAACACTGTTGAATAACATGGGGGAACAGGAATGTCATTGTAGTCAGAGTGAAACAGACTAAAATTATCGAATATAATGAAATATTGACCCAATTTAAAGGATTTTTTTTTTTTAAATGTAAAAAGAAACACTGGTACCAGATCATGAGATTAGTAATTTGTGTACGCCTGTGATTTCTGTGCTCAGATTTAGTGTTTACAGAACATTTTACAAGCTAATTTTAGTCCTAAAATTGACATCAAATGATTCATCTTACTGAGGACAAAGACATGTGTGACAATCAGAGAGACAATCTTACAGCAGTTTCTCCAGTTTACAGTGAGGATCCTCCAGTACAGCAGAGAGCAGATGAACTGAATCTCCTAGTTTATTCTCAGAAAGATTCAGATGTCTCAGGTGTGAGGGGTTTGATCTCAGAGCTGAAGCCAGAGCAGAACAACCTTCATCTGTGACTCCACAATCACTCAACCTGTAGAGAACAATGACACACTCTTCACTCTCTCAGTTCAGATCAACACATACAAGCCACAATTCTACACAGACTATTAAATGTGTCTCAATTTTCATTGGAGATTTAAAATAATAAAGAAATTCAAAAAGCTTTCAACACCTGTGCTCCAAAAATCCCAGTTTATATTGGCAGTTTAATAGGAGAAACACAGAGGAAAGATAATCTTTTGTTGTTTGTTAATTATTGATCCACTGATGTTGTGAAGGCTCAAACAAAACCAACTTTTTCAATGATTTCAGACAGCAAGACAGCAACTTAATGACATCATATTAAACAATAACATCACACACCTGACGAAAACATTTCTGGACCTTTTGTTACGGGAAATGAGGACAGAAGATGCAAATGCAAGAACTCAGTTTTATTGAATGAACACGTAGAAAGAGTAATCCAACACTCAAGACTCAGTCCATATATTCCTGGTAGCGCAGGGAGCAGATGGGCAACCCGAATCCCGTGGTGATGTGATGAGAAGGGATAAATCCTCAGATGACGTGGGCTGACAGGAACACAACACGAACCAGTGAAGTGCAGAGACGAAACAGGATCCTTGAACAAGAACAGGCAGGCAGAACTCAACGTGAACATCCAAACGGGAACCGGGAACACCAATGAAGACCAACAGCACAGGGAGAACTCTCGCAACGATCTGACAAACACAAGACGAAACACCATGAGCTTAAATAGAGATCGCTGATCAGAATCAGCTGGCGCTGATGACAATCAGCAACTGATCAGCGACCACGCCCACAACACACACACACACACAACACAACACAGCGCGAGAAAGAGTCAGTGAATTCATGAACCGTGACATTACCCCTCCCCCTAGGAGCGCCTCCTGGCGCTCCCAGGAGGACCTACCTGTTGATTGTAATCATCAATAAGGGAGTGATCCAGAATGTCTCTGGCAGGAACCCAACTTCTCTCCTCCGGACCATAACCTTCCCAGTCCACCAGATACTGAAATCCGCGTCCCCTCCGCCTTGAGTCCAGAATACGATTTACCGAATACGTAGGTTCCCCATCTACGAGTCGCGGCGGTGGGGGAACCGGGACTGGCGGATTAAGCTGAGAATGAAACACGGGCTTTAATTTGGAGACATGAAAGGCGGGGTGAATTCTCCTGTACGCTGGAGGAAGTTTGAGGCGGACTGTCACCGGACTAATGATCTTGGTGACAGTGAATGGGCCAATGAATTTAGGAGCTAGTTTGTTAGACACGGAGCGGAGCGGAATGTTTCTAGTAGAAAGCCACACTTTTTGACCCACAACGTATACGGGAGGCTTTGACCGGTGGCGATCGGCCTTAGCCTTGGTGCGTGCCCTCACTTGGAGAAGAGTCTCACGGGCTCTGGTCCATGTGCGACAACACCTCTGGACGAAGGCGTGAGCGGAGGGGACCGCAACTTCGGATTCCAGGCTAGAAAAAACTGGTGGCTGGTACCCTAAACTGCACTGAAACGGAGATAGGCCCGTGGATGACACTGGTAACGAGTTATGGGCGTACTCCACTAATGAAAGTTGCTGACTCCAGGAGGAAGGATTCTTGGACACCAAACATCGCAACATTCTCTCAAGATCTTGGTTGGCCCTCTCCGTTTGCCCATTGCTCTGGGGATGGTAACCCGAAGACAGACTGACAGTCGCGCCCAGTAATTTACAAAACTCCTGCCAAAATTTGGACACAAATTGGGACCCTCTGTCAGAAACCACATCAGTCGGGAGGCCATGTAACCGAAAGACGTGATCTATGACAGCCACCGCTGTCTCCTTGGCTGAAGGTAATTTGGGCAAGGGAATAAAATGAGCCGCCTTCGAGAACCGGTCCACTACGGTCAAAACGACCGTCTTACCCTGGGAGGGTGGGAGGGCGGTTATAAAATCTAGCGCTATATGGGACCAGGGTCTCGAAGGGACAGACAGCGGTTGGAGTAACCCATCTGGGGGTCGATTGGAAGTCTTACCAGTGGCACAAACCGAGCAAGCCAAAACAAAACTCCGAATGTCGCGAGCCATTAATGGCCACCAGAATCGTTGCTTGACCAAAAAACAGGTACGATTAACCCCTGGATGACATGCTACGCTGGAACAGTGACCCCATCGAATAACGTCGGACCGAACCCCCTCTGGCACAAACAAACGACTCGGTGGGCAACCGGGCGGAGGCATTACCCCTTCTAAGGCCGTCTTGACCTTCGATTCGACCTCCCATGTGAGTGTGGAGATAACTACTTTCTCAGGTAAAATGCACTCGGGAGTAACCGGGCGTTCGGATGGGTCAAAAATACGAGATAAAGAGTCGGGCTTGATGTTTTTACCTGAGCCCGGGCGGTACGAGAGAACAAAGTCAAAACGTCGGAAAAAAAGTGCCCATCGAGCCTGCCTGGAGTTGAGTCTTTTGGCAGATCTAATATATTCCAAGTTCTTATGATCGGTCCAAACGATAAAAGGTACCCCCGACCCCTCTAACCAATGACGCCACTCCTCCAGCGCTAACTTGACTGCCAACAACTCTCTGTTACCAATGTCATAGTTACGTTCGGCAGGAGATAAACGATGGGACAAAAACGCGCAAGGGTGCATCTTGTCATCTGAGGAAGAACGCTGGGATAGAACTGCACCTACCCCCACCTCTGACGCGTCGACCTCCACCACGAACTGACGGGAGGAATCAGGGGCAATAAGAATGGGAGCTGAACTGAAGCGGCTCTTGAGGTTGGCGAACACAGCCTCGGCTGTATTCGACCACCTGAACGTCGTTCTGGGGGAGGTCAAGGCAGTCAGAGGCGCGGCTAGTTGGCTGAAGTTGCGAATAAAACGCCGATAGAAATTGGCAAACCCCAGAAACCTCTGTAGGGCCTTACGGGAATCTGGACTTGGCCAATCCATCACAGCCTTAACCTTGTCAGGATCCATGCGTATTCCCTCAGATGAGATGATGTAACCTAAGAAAGGAACAGACTGTGCATGAAAAGCGCATTTCTCCGCCTTGACAAAAAGCCCATTCTCTAGCAACCTCTGAAGCACTCGTCTGACATGCTGAACGTGTTCCTGGAGAGAAGATGAAAAAATCAATATGTCATCCAGGTAAACATATATGAACTGGTCAACCATATCTCTCAGCACGTCATTGACGAGTGCCTGGAAAACCGCTGGGGAGTTGGACAGGCCGAAGGGCATGACCAAATATTCAAAATGGCCCCTGGGGGTATTGAAAGCGGTTTTCCATTCATCCCCCTTCCTGATGCGAACCAAATGATATGCATTGCGCAAGTCCAGTTTTGTGAATATGGAGGCTCCCTGCAACCGCTCGAAGGCTGAAGACATCAACGGCAAAGGATAAGTATTCTTTACCGTGATGTTGTTCAACCCCCGGTAATCAATACACGGTCGCAGAGATCCATCCTTCTTACCCACAAAAAAGAACCCCGCCCCCGCTGGAGAAGAGGAAGGACGAATGAATTCGGAAGCTAGAGAATCAGAAATGTATTTCTCCATGGCCTCCCTCTCAGGAACAGAAAGAGAGTATAACTTGCCCTTAGGCGGAGACGTACCTGGCATAAGGTCTATAGCACAGTCATAGGGACGATGCGGAGGAAGAGAAGCAGCCCGAGACTTACTGAACACTTCCTTCAGGTCGAGGTACTCCGCGGGCACGTTAGATAAATTCACCGACTCCTCCTGCAAGACAGAACTGGACACCAAAGAACAGGCAGACATTAAACAAGACGCATAACAATTGGTGCTCCAAGCAGACACAGAATTGTGACCCCAGTCAACCCTGGGATTATGCTGTGTGAGCCAGGGATGACCGAGGACCACCGGGGAATGAGGAGAGTCCAGGAGTAAGAAAGATAGTTCTTCTGTATGGTTGCCTGAGGTTATGAGTGTCAGCTTATCAGTGGTGAGTGTAATGACCGGTAGTTCTTGTCCGTTAAGTGCATTGACAGAAATCGGACTGGTGAGTGATCTGATGGGAATTTGCAGCTTACGTGCCATGGATAGATCCATAAAATTCCCCTCGGCCCCAGAATCCAGAAGTGCGTGGCAGTTGAAAAATCGGGTTGCCCATTGCAGTCTCACCGGGAGGAGAGTGGAGGAGGTCTTGTTGGTGGAGATCCCGCCCGACAGTAGCCTCCCGCTTACTGTCGAGCTCGATCCTTTACGGGGCAGATATTGATGAAATGACCAGCCCCACCGCAGTACAGGCATAGGCCCCGGGATCTCCGTCGTTCTCTCTCCTCCCGGGAGAGCCGAGCTCTACCCACCTGCATGGGCTCGAGATCGAAGGTATGGCTGACCGTATCACCACCACTGGCTCGAGGGGCTGCGAAGGTCTCCGGAACCAGAGTCCTGCGGGAATGTTGTTCCACCCGTTGCAGTCGGGCATCCACCCGCAGGGCCAACTCGATTAGTCCATTAAGATCCTTCGGGAGATCCAAAGCATATATCTCTCGTTGGATACGGTCAGCCAGCCCATGCAGGAAGCGATCCCACTGCGCCTCCTCGTTCCAGTTACACTCCGCGGCGAGAGTGCGAAACTCAATCGAGTAGTCGGTGACTGATTGGCTTCCTTGGCGAAGATCAGCTAGTTGACGTGCAGCTTCTCTTCCAGCCACCGCTCGATCAAACACTCTCTTTATCTCCGCCGCGAGTGACTGGAACGAGGAACAGCATGGATCTTGACTCTCCCACACCGCCGTTCCCCACTGAGCCGCACGTCCAGACAGTAGCGTGAGAACCAGAGCTACCTTTGCGTCTTCCGAAGCAAAAGTCTGGGGTTGCAGAGCAAAAAACATGGAACACTTGGTTAGAAATGCTCTACATAAATGTGGCTCACCGCTGTATCTCTCAGGAGCTGGTACTCTGGGCTCATGTGGCTGGTTAGTTGACGGGGTTGTAGGCGGGGTTGGCGGTGTGGGTGGCGCAGTGGGAGGAGTTAGATCTTGAATTCGCTGGGTGAGCTCGGTCACCTGCGCTACCAAGGCTTGCACAGCGCGTCCAGTCAGGGCTAAATTCTCCTCCTGCTGGTCCATCCTCGTCGTGCTTCGGGACAGAAACTCTGCCAGGTCTGTGCTTCTCGCTGCATCCATGATGGTCAGATCGTTCTGTTACGGGAAATGAGGACAGAAGATGCAAATGCAAGAACTCAGTTTTATTGAATGAACACGTAGAAAGAGTAATCCAACACTCAAGACTCAGTCCATATATTCCTGGTAGCGCAGGGAGCAGATGGGCAACCCGAATCCCGTGGTGATGTGATGAGAAGGGATAAATCCTCAGATGACGTGGGCTGACAGGAACACAACACGAACCAGTGAAGTGCAGAGACGAAACAGGATCCTTGAACAAGAACAGGCAGGCAGAACTCAACGTGAACATCCAAACGGGAACCGGGAACACCAATGAAGACCAACAGCACAGGGAGAACTCTCGCAACGATCTGACAAACACAAGACGAAACACCATGAGCTTAAATAGAGATCGCTGATCAGAATCAGCTGGCGCTGATGACAATCAGCAACTGATCAGCGACCACGCCCACAACACACACACACACACAACACAACACAGCGCGAGAAAGAGTCAGTGAATTCATGAACCGTGACACCTTTATTCACCTTATTCCGGAAGTAGCACTGGGTGGCGCCATCCGCGTAATCTCACTTCCTGGTTTAGCTACTTAGCGCTTTGTTTGCCCTGGTCCAATCTGTTATCTGTCTTGATATAAGTAGATAATATTATAGCCAAATGCGTTGGCCTATGGTTATTAACAACTGCTGCAACGTACTAAAGTACATTTCACTTGAAGCTTTTGAAACAATGCCACAATCAAATTATTTATAGCTGTGTCTTTCTAATAGCTATTACTTAGTTATGAAGATGTGCACAAACACTACTACATGTAAAGTTTGAAACATTATTACACCACAGTTTGTTTGCTTAATCACCAGATACATTTGCAGTGTATAGCCAACAGATGAGAAAAAAATAGCCACGAACTGGTGTAGAAAGAAAGTAGAGCCTCAACTAGATGAACAAGAGGGTAACGTTAGCTTAGCTAACTGCTAGCTGCAATTTCTTATGGTTTGATCTCTAACACAAGTAATGGCTGTAAAATAAATCCAGCGACTGAATTCTAGAGGACCATAGCTTTCAAACAAGGTATAGCATGTGTATGTGTCCTGTAGTGAGACCATTACAACATTAGATGTGTGTGGCTAATGTAGGCTAAACACTACACATCGGGCGATCAGATAGGCAGACGGGTCATATAAACACCTAAAAGTCGTTTAAAAATTACCCCGTGAAACAGTGCATTGCTGTGCTGTTGGTACACACGTACATAGCACATTTGGCACAAATTAGCTTATCTTATGTGACATTTTATCAGTGAGACTTCTCTGCAGTTCTCCTCGAAATTGAATGAGGGTCCGCTAAACCGGAAGTTGGTTTACAACGGAAGGACTGGACAGAAGTAAAAGTGGGCGGGGCAGAATAAGGTGAATAAGGAAACAGCCAAGCAACCAAAATGACATAAAAGTTATAATAGATCAATTAAATGTACTGTTTGTTACATGATTCCCAATTATTTCCATTATTTCACTATTTCTAGTATTTGTACTTTACATTTTCATTTAAATGTTATAATTAGCAATTCATTTAATTTTACCTGTAAAGCAGATTTGTTAAATGACAGCATTAATTAAAGTTTCTTATGGGGCAAGAACATTTTTCTAATGGCACAGCATTTTTTTCATAAGTTAACTGCATCTCCTGCAACAAACCACTCCCGATAATATCTGCAAATTAATGTACGGCTCAGACTAACTGTTGGCCTACATCATGTAAGACTCCAATAAAATTATTAGGTAATTATTACTCTCAGTGAGTAAACTGTGTCTATTATGATAGACTACACAGCATTGTAATATTATTTTCAAATGAGTTTTTAAATTATTATTATTATTATTATTTTAAGTCATTATCGTACCTGGTTCATTAGGCTACTCTTGTAAGAAAGTAGCAGTGGCTGGAACAGACTTTAAGTATCACCTGCGCTTGAAAAGATGCAATCTAATCCAGTTTACATGAAATAAGATGCTCCCGTTTGAGCTTACGGACCTGTTGCTATGACAGCAATTCCAGGATGAGCTTTGAAGAACCTAACAATCCTGGATCATGTAAAATCATCAACAGTAAAATCCAGATAACAGTAATCCACGTATGAAGAACGGGCCCCTGTTCTCCAGTGCATTGTTATATTGAGTTTGATATGTTTTTGTAGATTGTAAATTATTTTTGTTGTTTTCACAGTGATATTACTGTATTCTCAACAGTTCTCTACTGTATAAGCCGTGTGTAGTGATGATGTGCCTCCAGTGCTCGAAGTGGGCCGGTACGCACCAGCACTTTTATATTTTAAGCTGTAGTGTAGCCTCACTTTTTCTTGTGTACCTTCAGAAAACTTTAACTCGATTTTTCTCAAAATTGACTTTGACTATTAAATTCAAACAGGTGTAGATCAGTCATGAACATTTGCTCATTGCGACTCATTTTGCCAGAACGGGTCACGTATGTCAGCAGACGCATATGTAAAATCAAAACTGGCAAATGTTACTTAATGAAATGTCGACGCAGGACGAGGTATAGGACTGTGAAGCTTTGGGGGTATTGTTGGACTTGATCTACTCCATCTGTGTTTTGATCATTATTCTGAATCCGATCCAGACGTCGTCTAAATATCTAATATCTAAAAATTCTTAAATCAAGATACATAAGCAATTTTTCAGTATACAAGACTTAACTTATTTTGCTTCTCAAGTAAATGTATCTTCAATTAAGAATACAAAAAAGAAAAGAAGACAAAAATACTGAGAAAGAAATGTATTTTCTGCAGTGTAGTCCTAAAATTAGCATCAAAGCATTTAGTCCAGGGTTCCTCAAATCCGGTTTTGAAGTGCCGCTGTCCTGCAGAGTTTATCTCCAACCCTAATTAAAGACGCCTGAACAAGCTAATCCATGTCTTCAGAGTTACAGGAAGGAGAGTTTTATCAGGGTTTGAGCTAAACTCAGTAAGGCAGCGGCCCTCCAGTGCCAGATTTGAGGAACCCTGATTTAGTCTTACAGAAGACGATAACATGTCTGACTATGATATACCGTAGATGATCTTACCAGAGTGTCTCCAGTTTACAGTCAGGATCCTTCAGTACAACAGAGAGAAGCTTCATACCCGGATCTCGCAGTTTTCTCTTATTCAGATTCAGTTCTCTCAGTTGTGAGGGGTTTGATATCAGAGCTGAAGTCAGAGCAGCACAATCTTTCTGTGTGACTCCACAATCACTCAAACTGTAGAGAGATGAAAATCATACTTGGTAAACACTATGAACTGAAAACAAAAAGCAATAGAAAATAGAGAAAAAATAGACAATTTGTAGATGAAGTAAAGAAAACACTGCACTTGGTCACCAATGGATGGCACTGTCTCAAAATTACTCAGGAACCTTGAGGTCATGGTGTCACAGATTACAATGGGAGAGAGAGTTAAGTGTGAATAAAAGACAAATGGGACATGGTATGGACTCAGGATAACAAACTCTCAGTGTGCAAAAGAACAAGATTCTGAACAGACACGACATAAACAACATCAAATTAAACCAACTAACTCCACGCTTTGCTCTAAATGTAAGACCGCATTCTTGGGCTAGAATTCTTGGGCTCCCTTGCAAGTGAATAACCAATAAACATGCTATATGAATATTACATTTTTTGTCTGTTGTTGCCAGGACTTTATAGTACTGGATCAGTGATAAATCACTCTCTTTGTATAGCGTATAATTAAGACAAATTATTCCCATGACATAAATTTTACAACCATCAACTGATATCTCAACCATGATAGCCTTTTTTTTTATATTGTGTGCTTTATTATGTCATATTATACATGCTTTATTATATATATTATGAAGTCATATTTATAGATTTTGACCTTTGCCTTTTTAGTCCAGTCTCTGGCTCTATCCAGTTGATGTTGTTTACCTCTATTGTAAGAGTTGGGCTTTATTTGTCTGTTTAAAATGTAATACTTAAAATGTTGATGAAAACCTTATCTAAGTAGTCAAGTTTCATTGTCAAATTTGCAACAATAAAGAATTAACTTTTAACGTGGATCAAATCCATATTAATTACTAAGTACTAAATTAAGTTTAAGTACTAAATCATTTGTAACATTAAACTTGTTTGTTTTAAATTAATCCTCATGTTGAAGACATTGGCTGTCAGGTACTTTAACACAAGTTTGAGTCAGCTTGTATTGTTTCCCAATCACATCTCCCCGTCATTATTCCCATCAATAAAATAGATTAATTCAAATAAAAAAAATCTGAAAAACAATAAAAACAAGTATGCTGCCATGTACAATAAATGTTCGTATGTTTCTTAGATTTATGAGCTTTTGATTTTCTTTTGTTTTAACAGTAAAGTGATAGTTTTCACTGATACTTACTGAACTTTAATCACGGGCAGCAGCTTCTGGAGAACCTTCAGTTTTTCAGCTTTATTGTTTTCTCCAACAAATGTATTAATATCAAACTTCTCCAGACTCTTCTCTGATGTCAACAACACAAAAACTACAGCTGACCACTGAGATGAAGAGAGTCTGGCTTCACTTATTGTTCCAGATTTCAGATGCTGTTGTATTTCCTCCACTAGTGACTGGTCACCCAGTTCATTCAGACAGTGGAACAGATTGATGGATTTCTCTGGAGAGTCAATGGTCCTGATCTTCTCCTTGATGTACTGAGCTGTTTTCTCATTGCTGTCAGACCTTCTTCTTCTCAGTGTCATTAGTCCCTGAAGGAGAATCTGATGAGACTCCACTGACAAACCCAGAAGGAACCGCAGGAAAAGGTCCAGATGTCCATTATTACTCTCTAGAGCCTGATTCACGGCTCTCTCATGAAGCTCAGAAAATGAAACATATTCTAGTGAACTGAGTTTAAACCAGTCCTTAAACATAGACAACAAACCTGATTTAGAGACTGTGTCAAATACATTTCTGTTGTTGTTTATGAAGCAGAGGTGCACATATAAAGCTGCTAGATGTTCCTGAACACTCAGATGAACAAAGCAGAAGACTTTCCCCTGATACAGGCCTGACTCCTCTATGAAGATCTGAGTGCACAATCCTGAGTACACTGATGCTTCTGTCACATTAATGCCACACTCTCTCAGGTCTTTCTCATAGAAGATCACATTGCCTTTCACAAGCTGCTGAAAAGCCACTTTTCCCAGTTTGAGGATCATGTCTTCATCTGTCAGGTTCTTCTCATAGTCCTTCTCATGTTTGATGTTGGACTGAAGGATCAGGAAGCGTGTGTACATTTGAGTGAGAGTCTTGGGAATCTCTCCACTCTCTGCTTCACTCAACATCTTCTCTAGAACAGTGGCTGAGATCCAGCAGAACACTGGGATGTGGCACATGATGTAGAGGCTCCTTGATGACTTCAGGTGTGAGATGATTGTATTGGCCAGACTCTGATCACTGATTCTCTTCCTGAAGTATTCCTCCTTCTGTGGCTCATTGAAGCCTCGTACCTCAGTCACTCGATGGACACACTCAGAGGGGACGAGATCGGCTGCTGCTGGTCTAGAGGTGATCCAGATCAGAGCAGAGGGAAGCAGATTCCCCGCAATGAGGTTCGTCAGCAGTACGTCCACTGATTTCTTTTTGTTTACATCTCGTAGAGTCTCATTCCTTTGAAAATGTAAGGGAAGACGACACTCATCCAGACCATCAAAGATGAACAACACTTTATATTTGTCACTGGATATTTCCATTTCTTTTGTTTCAGGGAAAAAGACATGAAGAAGATCTGAAAGACTGGACTTTTTGCCCTTCATCAAATTGATCTCTCTGAAAGGTAGTGGAAATATGAGCTGGACGTCCTGATTCACTTTGCCTTCAGCCCAGTCTAGGATGAACTTCTGCACAGAGACTGTTTTTCCAATCCCAGCGACTCCCTTTGTCAGCACAGTTGTGATGGGTTTGTTTTGTCCAGGTAAAGGTTTAAAGATGTCGTTGCATTTGATGGGTATGTCCTCTGTTGCTGCTCTCCTGGATTGTGTCTCAATCTGTCTCACCTCATGTTCATTACAGATCTCTCCACTGTCACCCTCTGTGATGTAGAGCTCTGTGTAGATCTCATTCAGGAGTGTTGGGTTTCCCTGCTTTGCTGTTCCCTCATTCAGACACTTAAACTTCTTCATCAGATTTGATCTAAATGTGTTGAGGACTTCATGGCTGCAAAATTAAAATTCCATGGTACATGTATTACATAAGTTAAATATAGAGATACATATATAGAATAAAATGTCTTATTTATTCTCTGTATCATGACCGAGAAAATATCATAATATTTATGAAATGTGTTCATTATTAATGTGTTTTAATTTTGATCTCAATCAAAAATTGCACAGTTTACCTGACACCAGCATCCCTGCTTTCATTAAAGTCCTGTAGTTGATTCATAGGCTGGTCATTCTTCTTACAGACGGGTTTTGTTACTGTTGATCTTTGTGATGGGATTGAACTTAAACATCATGAAGAGAATCAAGAATCAGACACTCTGATATTGGTGAATTTATTTTACATCACCTGAATAATTCTATCAACAGTTAATAAGTAAATGCACATTAATATGCATGAATATGCCCCCACAGTAAATGCACTTATTAATAAATCAACTGCTCAAGGGCAAAACTGTAATAATACTAAAAACAAAAACTATGAAAAAAAGTTTGACAATATATTGTATTATACATTGTACATATTAAATTAAAATAATACATTGTTTATTAATTGCTTATAATTTAACGTCATGCCAGATATCAGAGCTAGTTCAATGGTGAGAATAAAAGTAGCAAAATATAAAAAGAGAAATAAACAAAAAAACTACAATTACAAATGTGTTTTAACTAAATCGGCCTCACTATTCTTTTCATAAGAATCAACAGAATAAACTCAGAGTCCTAGAGGAGTTAAAACCATCGCATTTCCTTAAAATATGCTTTAAAGATAGTGGACTCTGTCATAAGAGGCATAAAGGAGGATCTTCAACTGATAACAAAACCTTGTGCCTATTTGGCAATATGTGCAGATGATATGGTCTCAGTGATTATCTGAGCAGAAACAATGTTTTCTACCAACAACATGATTAATTTCATAAAGTTAAATTTTATTATATTGACATTAGTTGGTCATTTTTGTAATTTTGGAGGAGGTTATGATGGGTTTGAGGTCAGAATATATAGGGCATTATTTGAGCTCTGAATATAAGGCCTCATCAGCAGCACTGCTGCACATTACCTGGAGTTCCACAACGCCCAGGTACCAACAAAAAGGACTAGCCTACAGTCCATTTAAAATGTCCACAAAAGCTGGGTGTTTAAAATAATATAAGCATCTCATTCAATAAAATGCTATATCTGAGTCCAAGCCAACAAATTTTAACACTTTGTAGATATGTCTCTCTCGCATCAGGTGAAGACAACAATGTCTAGTATGAATATCATAAATGCAAAATACAAAAACACCATAATATTAAAATGCCAATCATGTATTTATAAAAATGTTATACCTGAGATCAGTCTGTGTGTTGTCATTCTTAAAATGTATTGGTAGACCCATAGACCTGTCACTTCTCAAAGACACACAGCTGGGCGCTGGTTCTGATCTCTCCTGCTGAACTGAACTATAACAGAACAACGAAAAGTAAAAACAAAACGTTTTAATGAAAAGCACTTGAGGAGGGTTTAGACATTGGTTTCAAAAAATTTCCCTTAAAAAAATTTATTTAAAAAAATATGTCACAGGTTTTTCTTCAGGAAACTTTTTTTTTATTTTTTTTATAAAAAATGTTCTTTAATGTGTTTATTCATAGTACCTGCATCCTTTAGAAGAATCTTCATCTCTGGATGTTTGTGTGTCACCCAGGGCCGTTTCTAGCCTTTTTGGCACCCTAGGCAAGATTCCTATTGAGCACCCCCCCCCCCCCCCATTATTATATATAATTATATATTATATATAAAAATTATATATTGTAATTTTACATTAACAGTTTTACTCACTTAAAAGGACTTTGTTGTTGCACTATGCTGGAGTAGTTAATAAATTAATTAATAAATTTTCGTTCTCTCCCATAGGATTTTGTGAAAATATGTTGGGTGGACCCCTGTCCCTCTAGGGGGTTTCGGGGGCATGCTCCCCCGCTAGAAAATTTTGTACATTTTAAGGTTAAATTAATGCATCAATCTGGTGCACTTTGAGAGCTAAAAATTAAGAGCTTCAACCCATGAACTGTGCACATTGAACAAAGAAAAAACATTGACTTGTACCTGGACACTAAAGGGCTCAAACATTTTAGTTATGATATAGAGTCTCAATCTACATTACATTATCACTTTTAAGATTTTTAAGTATTCTTATGACGTAAAATCCATATAGCCAATAATATGTACAGTATAAATTATATACAGTAAGTATATTTTACATTATTGCCTACTATAGTATAGGAAAATTACAATACTTCTGTCCTAATTTTTTCACTTGCAAGTTGCAAGAAATAAAACCTTGAGCTTTTATTTTGGAGAAAAACACCTGATCGCATGAGCAAAGTGCGCACTTTTCTTTAAATCACGCAGCACAAACAGAATGCCTATATAGGCTACTTAATTAAAGTCTTGTGCTGTTTTATAAAGGCACGAAGCCATATCACGATTTCGATTTTAGTTTGTTAACAAAATGTAACGCTAGAGACCTTTATGCTAGGCTATAAATTTTACATCTTGGCAAAAGGCGGATTCGAACTCGGGTCGAACGCATCAAAAGCTACTTTCAAGCACCTCACGCCTTACGACCTATGCCACTGTAGATATTAAGCAGTGGGCGTCTTTTTGCCAAAAAGACAGGAACTTAGTGCAAATATACTATCCATTATCGGAAATGTAAAAAAAAAAAAGGATTTTCTTCCACTCGCCTGGGTGAGAAAAAAAATCTCTTGGTGTGGTGAGGGCTCTCACTGGCGCCCCCCAGCTGTTTGCGCCCTAGGCGACCGCCTAGTTTGCCTATGCCTAGAAACGGCCCTGGTGTCACCCATGATAAAGCTGAACAGTTGAAACAGTCTGATCTCACTGACTCTGGGTGGAAATGACAAACAAACACAAAACTAATGTAATTAAACATTGTTAAACATCTTTATAATTGATCTGATCAGATCGTGAGAGTTGGAGAAATAAATAGATAGAGATCTTTTGATAAATTATCATAGGCTATACACGATACACAAAAAAAACCTCGTTCATTTCCTTTCAGAGAAAATATTAATGTGGAAGTCACCTCGAGTGCGCGAACAGTAAAATGTATCTACATAGCCAACCGATTCACAAACTCCTCCATCTGTTCCATCGAGTAGGCTAGCTACACATAAATTCCTGTCTACTATTTAATAAAAGTTTCTATTTAACATCTAATAATATTTTGTATCGGAAGGAATCGAGTGTCTGATTACAAATGCGAAACATCAGCTTTCTTTTACTTTCGCTATTATCTGTGACGAAAGGAGCACGTGATTAAACTGCTGAAGTCGCTGTAATGTTGGGTAGCCTAGTGTTTTAATGGTTGCCCTTATTGGGTTTAATCAACAGTAAGGTAAAGGTTTACAGTTAATAACTCCAGTCAGTTTTGTGTGCTGATAAACTCAAAACAAACATATTTATTACACGGATTAATGCATTTGTAGGAGCCATTATTCATACCTATGTTCGCCAGTAGAGGGCGGTGTACGCTGTGTAGTGAAAGCGGGTGTTCGAGACGTGCAGATCAGGTCACACCTGTCTATCAGTCAGTAATAAAAAATGTAAGCGTTCATAAGCCTATTATTCCACATCTCACTTAAATAGAATATATCTAGCACTACTTTCTTCTTATTTAATAGGCTACTCTAAACCACTTCTACATTCCTCCTCCTCTTCACATCCACTAAATAAACTTAACTGGGATAGTCCTAAAATAGTTCAGGTCATACTTAGATGGGAGAGGTTATTATGTGAGTCAGGGGCGTCACTAGGCCCTTTTTAGGGGGGCTTCAGCCCCCCTAAACTTCTGCCCAGCCCCCCTAAAAAATATTTGATTAATACATTTTTGATCGCTTCAGTCCCCTTTTAAAAAACTCATTTGAAACGGCGGAAAGCTGCGTCAAGTTCCGGCTCCTCCCCTTATCTGAGTCTGCTTGGATTTAGCGCTTTTTTTAATCTGCAGGGGCGCCGAGCAGAGCGAACATCAGAGAGTACAAGGTGTGTCGTGAGTGCATTTATTGATAGATTGCTATGATATTACATCTGCATCAGTGCAGTTCTTTGTCATAAATGCATTGCAGTTTACATAATGTAATTACTAGAGCATTGGGAGCAACACAGGACGGTTCGGTTTCTCATCCGAGCGCGAATTTTAGCAGCACGACTGACGCTTCAGTTTACGGTCAAGTGCGAGTTAAGAATATGTAGCTAAACTAACAGTTTTTTAGGTCATAAATGTTAAACGAATGACAAAAATAATTAGAAAACTAATAAACTTTTGTCTAATAACGTGTAATTATGTCATTGTGAAGGGACAAGAAACATTAACAAAGCCGTTTTCATAGGCACAAGATTAATAATGCATGTGTACATGTTGAGAATTAATATAATACAATTTGTAGCCTTCAGTAAATTAAAAAAAGTTCAGCTTTTGGAGGGGAAGAGACAGGGCAAGATCAGGAGACTGAGAGAAAAAGACAGAGTAATGGAGATGAGGAGAGAGCAGGTTTTAAATCTATTTCTTATCCTTTTTTGGCCTTCAAACGTCTTGAAATGCACATATCAGAGAAATAAAAATGTTTAACCCCATAACAACTTCAAATGTATGACCTCTTTGATTATAAAGCCCTGTCTACGGCCATATATTAGGCCTAGATCAATAATGAATGTGTATATATTGTGAATGAATTTAATAAACTTAGTTACCTAGCTTTCCTGGTAGCTTTGTCTGAAAAAATGATTCATAAATCAACCTATCAGTTGACCCTATGTTTACTTTCTTCACTGACAGACAAAAATGAAAAGCCTATATCAGTCAAAGCTCAGCTTTAGGAGGGGAAAAGACAGAGCAAGATAAAAACAAAGAGAAAAAGAGTGTGATGCTGATGAAGTGTGGAAAATAAACAGCTGCCCGCACATGGTTTTAAAGCTATTGTTATCCAATTTTTTGGCCTTCAAAACATCTTAAAATGCACATATGTAGATCAGAGAAATCAACATTTTCTCGGGGGAGCATGCCCCCGAACCCCCCTAAAGACCTCACATTCGGGACCTCAGTGATTATATAACTCTGCCATATGCATGTTACTGGATCAATGAATGAAAGTAGTTAATAATGAGCATTAGACCATAAACTAACTTTTTAATATCATACCCTCATTGGGGGCTGAGCCCCCCTAAAATGAAAATCCTAGAATCGCCCCTGATGTGAGTATAGGAGATCATAAGTCTGAGTGGACATCCATGACATGCGGAGTCCCTCAAGGCTCAATTCTTGCGCCACTCCTGTTCAACCTGTATATGCTCCCAATGAGCCAAATAATGAGAAAGAACCAAATTGCTTACCACAGCTATGCAGACGACACACAGATCTACTTAGCCCTATCGCCTAACGATTACAGCCCCATTGACTCCCTGTGCCAATGCATTGATGAAGTCAACAGTTGGATGTGTCAAAACCTTCTTCAGTTAAAGGTCCCGTTCTATGCCCCTTTTCACAAGATGTAAAATAAGTCTCTGATGTCCCCAGAGTGTGTATGTGAAGTTTGAGCTCAAAATACCCAACAGATCATTTTTTACAGCATGTTTAAATTGACATTTTTTGGGGCTCAGAAAAACGAGCCGTTTCAGTGTGTCCCCTTTAAATGCAAATGAGGTGCTGCTGGACGACACAGGGGGCGGAGCTTCATGAGCTCGCGCTCAGTCTGTCAGGAAAAATTCATCTCACGGAATGATGATAATATCAGAAACTCTCAGTAACGGCGTTCATTTCGAGTCGGACAATAATGCCTACAGAGTCAGAGTGCTGTATAGAGATGAAACAGGTATGGTTTAGTAGTTTAATTACGGTTATTATAACGTATTTGTCATCTGCTTGTAGGCTATGTATCCATTATTTATTAATAGCCTACAAGTCTGCTGTCTGAATGATGATCAAACATGTACTGATGAGTTTAATAAAGTTTATTGTACATCACACAAAAGATGAAGTGTCAGTTTTACTTCAGAAAATCACCGTAAGAGCTGAGTAAACACAGTAGGCTAAGTTATAAGAAGTGCCAAGTAGCCAGTAGAGTTGAGGGAGCATTCCTGTGGGCGGAGGTTAGTCAAAAAACGGTTCTGGTGATGTCACTAATGCAGGATGTAGAGGGGTGTAGTCCAATCGAGCCGTTTTTTGTAGTCAACTTCTGTTAAATAAAATATCTCGCTTGGCATTGAACTTTGAGCTTTATAATTTTACAGATATTATTTATGCTCTAACAGCAACATTACACACTAACTAAAGTTTGAAACATGGAATCGCATGCAACGGGACCTTTAAACAAAGACAAAACTGAAGTCATTGCGTTTGGAAACAAAGATGAAGTTCTCAAGGTGAATGCATACCTTCACTCTAGGGGTCAAACAACTAAACATCAAGTCAGGAATCTCGGTGTGTCCCTAGAGTCAGACCTTAGTTTCAGTAGTCATGTCAAAGCAATAACTAAATCAGCATACTATCATCTAAAAATTTTGCAAGAATTAGATGCTTTGTTTCCAGACAAGACTTAGAGAAACTTGTGCATGCTTTCATCACCAGCAGGGTGGATTATTGTAATGGACTCCTCACTGGCCTTCCCAAAAACACCATAAGACAGTTGCAGCTCATACAGAACGCTGCCGCCAGGATTCTGAGCAGAACCAGAAAATATGAACATATCACACCAGTCCTCAGGTCTTTACACTGGCTCCCAGTTAAATTTAGGATTGATTTTAAAGTATTATTACTGGTATATAAATCATTCAATGGCCTAGGACCTCAATATATTGCAGATATGCTCACTGAATATAAACCCAACAGATCATTCAGATCATTAGGATCACATCAGCTAGAATTACCAAGGGTTCACTCTAAGCATGGCGAGTCTGCTTTTAGCTATTATGCCAGCCGCAGCTGGAACCAGCTTCCAGAGGAGATCAGACGTGCTCCTACAGTAGTCACATTCAAATCCAGACTCAAAACACTTCTGTTTAGCTATGCATTTAATGAATGAGCACTGTGCCAATGTTCGTCGACTGTTTGTACTGTACTGTATTTTATTTTATTTTTCTAAACTGTTTTAATTATTCTTATCTCTTTTAATTATTTTAATTTCTTCTATGTAAAGCACTTTGAATTACCATTGTGTATGAAATGTGCTATATAAATAAACTTGCCTTGCCTTGCCTAGGACCTCACAAGATTGACCATGAGGTTCCTTGTGAATCTCTGAAGCTCAGAGTTACTGCAGAGAACATCACACAGACCTCGTCAGTATCAGGAATGAGACTGAAAACTACAGGGTTCAGTCATTAGTTCCATATGATTATTACTCTGTTTGGATTGGACTGTTCAGAACCAGATCTTGGTCAGACCAGAGCAACTCTTCATTCAGTAACTGGAGGAAAACTTATAAAATAAAACAAGTACTCCAATTCTGGAAATTAAGAGAACTAATGTTAAGAGGAAAGTTATGGTTGTGAACTCTCTGTTGCTCTCCAAATGCAACTACATTATAGGTGCAGTCGATTTACCACAATGGGTAATTAACGAGATGATTGAGATAACAAATGATTTTATGTGGGGAGGGAAAGGAGAACATTAATTGCATGTTATAAAGAAGGAGGATTAGGATTGATTGACTTAGAAGTTAAAAATAAGGCCATAAGGGTAAAAACGATGAAAAAGTATTTATGTGATAAAGTGGAGTATTGATGGAAAGGTTATATGAAGGATGTGCTGGACATATGTAGTGGATGTGGGGAAGAAGGGCTTTTTATGGGATTGGAAAAGCTGATGTATGACAAAATGCCGCTGTTTTATCAGGAAGTGCTTAGTGTGTGGGCAGAGGTCATGAATATACAGTATGAGTGTGAAAAAATAAATCAAGCTTTAAAACAACCGATATTTTTAAATCCAAAAATTAGAATGAAAGAGAAAGTGTTTTATGACAAATTGTATATGAAAGCAGGAATGAGACAAGTTAATATAGCATATGAATATGTAAGAGGGTTCTTACCTTATAGAGCCATATATGATTATGTTTCGGAGTGGGATGATGAAATCGAAATGTCAAAAGTGAACTCGATGTGTGAAAATATTAAGACGAGTCTGCCCAGAGCCTGGGTAGAGAGTGTTGAAAATGAAACTGTTAAACCTGGGGAATGGGGATTGCCAGATTTGTATTTTGATGGAGGTGATGGGAAACGACTACAAGAAGGAGTATCCACTAATATGATGTACAAATTTATTTAGAAAAAAGAGATCAAATTACCAGCATCAGAAAATGTGTGGCCTGGTGCTCCCTGGCTTAAAGGTTAAGGGAATTTGGCAAAACCTACACTCTCAGAAAAAAGGTACAAAAGCTGTCACTGGGACAGTACCCTTCAAAAGGGTTCTAATATGTACCATTTAGGTACTAATATGTACATGTTTGGTACCAATATGTACCTTTGAGGGACTTAAATGCACTCTTTAGGTACAAAGGTGTACCTTTTGAAAAGGTACCGCTACAGTGACAGCTTTTGTACCTTTTTTTCTGAGAGTGTATGTGCAAAGTACAATGGAATAGAATGTGAAAACCTGGATTTTAAATTAAGACACAACAGAATCTACACGAAAGTGGTCCTCCACCAGATAAACAAGAACATAAAGAGGGACTGTGATGTGTGTAGGTCTGCTCCAGAAACGATGATGCATGTTTTTTTAGAGTGCGAGAACTTGAGGGTTTTCAAAGAAAACTGGAGGAAAAATGTTAAACAAGACGAATGGAAAAAAACAGTTTTTATTTGGAGATTGTGTGTAGACTATAAAGATAAGAAAGTGAATCTCTGCAATTATTCTCTGCAAATGTTATGTTTTCTGGCACTGTGCCAGATTATTTGTTTATGTGTTTATTTTATTTCCAGAAGTCCAGACATGTTATGTTTTCAGGCACTGTGCACTTTGCAAGGCAGGTTCATCTCAGTGGTCAGTTTTTGAAACAGACATCACAATGTCTTGAATAAATACAAATACTGTGAACAAACACTTTTTTGCCTGTTCTGTTACACATAGGTCTACATCAAGATATATCGTAGATCAAATTGTCTGGCAATGAATATAGTAGGCTATTTCAGAATCACTGTATCATGATACCATCGATATGATGGACAAAATTGTATTGTAGTTGCGAGTACACCAGAGTCCTACGCAATTATTCTTGCCTCACTAAATTGCTGCAAAGTGTCCTCCTTTTTGGTGTCATGGAAATGGCCACCCTAGACATCGTTAACATAGTCCAAGTGACTACAATGGCTCAACCTTTAGTTTATCAAGCGACGAGAATACTTTGTGTGCAAAAAAAATAAAACAACGACTTTATTCATCTCTTCATTTTCTTCAGTGTGGGCCTCTGACGTGAGTTCACGAGAGCACCACGACGCATGCGCGAGAACTGAGAAGATGACGCAGATGGGTCTCGATGTAGTGTTTAAAATGGTTCTAAAGTGTGCATTTCATGGATGCACGTCAGAGGCCCACACTGAAGAAAATTAATAGTTGAATTGTTAGGAACACATTCAGCAATGAAAATGATTTCTATTTTTTATTTATGCAATTTCCTACGTCAAACCATGCGACTTACACACATAAATGTATTGTGATCATTAGCGTTTGTGGTTGCGCAATAAAGACTCAATCAATCCATGCATTATAACTGTAACCATAATAATAGCAGGCATGTGTGACAGTGAGTATCTGTTGTCTCATTTCACTGGCCAGCTCTGTGTAATTCTCTCTGCAGTGGCTCTGAGCTCCAGTCCAGGGCTGCGTTTCCCAAAGCATTGTGAGATAAGTTGATCGTAGAGGACATTGGTGGTAAATGGTCTTCACGATCAACTTCACAATGCTTTTGGGAAAGGCAGCCCTGGACTGGAGCTCAGAGCCACTGCAGAGAGAAGTACACAGAGCTGGCCAGTGAAATGAGACAACAGATACTCACTGTCACACATGCCTGGTATTATTATGGTTACAGTTATAATGCATGGGTTGATTTACACAGAAACAGAGTTTGATCAGATCAGAGCAGCTCTTCCTTCACATATTCAAGGTAATGTTCTACAATGGTTTCAGTGTCCCAGGACAGCAGTGAGCTCAACACTGCACAGCTGTGTCTTTAAAACACTTTGGCAGTGGACAAATGAGAGCTACTTTTGACAGTTTGCATTTCCTCTATTACAGCGGTGAGCTAATATACCGTTTATAATAAATTAATTAACATCATGTTACACACAAAAACAAGCAAACTGTAAATTCAATAATCTTTTGTGCTCTGTCTTCTGTTTGCTGTCTTGTGAACATCATGATCATCAGATTGACCCATCATTTCAGATGAATATGATCATTTTGTGTAGGCTAAATAAGTCTTTATCCAAAATGAATGTTATCTTATTACATTCAAATGATTATGTTAATACACTGTACAAAAAACATTTTCACAGTACAGACCAGTTTTGTTTGTTTTTTACTGAAGAATTTCTTAGATGATGACTTCTGAGCAACTTCACCATGCATTTGAGAAATGTAAAACCAGTTCATAAGAGACATAAGGGTGCATTCCTGAACACAAAGAAAATGTTTTAAGGTTTCTTCAAACTATTCAAACTGTCTTTGGATCTGAACCATAAGTTAAAAAACAAAACAAACAAAAAAACTTGCAGCTGCACATACAGAAAAAAAAAAAAAAAAAAACACATCTGAATACAATAACTAATCAAATGAGTAACCATAGTGACAAATTAACAAACACAGAGAGACGGTGAAAACTAAGACAAAACAAAGTCCAAACACAAAGGAACTGTTACAATGAAAGGTCATGACATTGACTTTTTTTTATTATTATTTAATGTTCCTTGGGGTTCACTTGTAATGCTGATTAAGTTTTTTGCAAAAAAAAAAAAAAAAATTATATTATATATATATATATATATATTATATATATATATATATATATATACACACTGTATATATGCTGAAAAAGTATTTTCAACTTTCATTCTGACATTCTGTTTGAAAGTTAAGTGTATTAAGTATTAGTTGTTCCAATTTAGCAGAGTTTTTATGTTAAGTACATAAATATGTAAATGTATTTGTAGTACACTTAGCATAAAATAAATATATTTCAAATACTTTAATTTTTATTATATTTTAAATTAAATTATTTTTAGACACAATCAAGGTTTTTCAAATTGTGTGAGTCAATGATTTAATGACCTATTCATGGTGGTCGCTCGTGTCGTCGATGAACGAGTTAGTCAGTTTGAACAAATCATTTGAATGAAGGATTCAAAGTTTCACTAATTAAAGTGAACCCATTATGCAAAATTCACTTTTACTGATATGTGTAAACAACCAGCCTTTAATGGTAAAAATCCACCCATTCCTTTACTTTTTTTTTTCATACAATCCCCATAAATCAGAAGCAGTGTCTGAAAATATGCGGCTCCAGATTTCCCCTTACTCTGACGTCTCTCGTCTCAGGGGGACATGAGGGAGGGAAGCACGGTCATTCGCAAATACAACCGGTTTTCTACTGAGACAAAGCTTAATGCTAATCAGTGAAGTATCCCTTTAAACATAACAGATTAAATGAATTACAAGTCACATTTCAAATTGCCTTGGTAGAAATTACTGATAAACTGAGACATGAGGGAAAACTGAGATTTAATGATAAAATGTAATTATATTGTGATTATATCATGATATAAAAAAACAAAAAAAAACAAAAACCAACCTGAAATTAATGTTTGATGAAATCATCTTCGTGACTATTTGCTGGTAACATTCATTTAAAATACTTCTATTACTCTTCTGTAATCACATTCTTGTAAATCTATAAACTCTCTAAACTCTGTCACCTTTTCCTAAATAATAAACTACTAATATACACCGTCTATATCTTGTTGATTAAAATAATCTAATTGTCATTGAATATTGGAAGTTACACTATCAAAATTGTTATCAAGCAGTGCAATATCTAATCAATAAAGTCATTTTCAGCACGTTTTACATTTACATGATCATTTAGCAGAAACTTTTATGCAAAGCAACATACAAATGAGGAGAGCAATAGAAGCGATAAAACCAACAATATGCAAGTGATGTGACCATTCCCAGTTTAGTCTACAAAAAGATCCGTCTTCAGCAGTTTTCATGGGTCATCACAAATAGAAGAATCTTACATTATTTATTTGTGAGTTCAAGTCCTCTATTAGATCATTGTGGAAATCTGACACACACACGAGAGTGAGATCTCTGCGGTCTCTTTGTAGTCTGTCTCTGCGTCTTCAGTCTCTGCGTCTTCGGTCTCTGTGTCTCAGGTCTCTGCGTCTTTGGTACAAACACAGGCAGAGATACATACAGAGTACATTAATATTACAGCCAGAGATATAAAGGTGAGGAGAACATCAGAGCTGTTGTTCTGCACGCGGGTGAATGAAAAGATGAGGAAGATCCTGATCAAGACCATTGTGAAAAGATCATCGTGTCAGGAACACTTCCCACTTACCGTCATAAAAATGAAAGGTTAAGTAGATTAGGCTATTCGCAACGAACATCACTAACCACTCGGTGAGTTCCACAGTTTTGAAAACGAACGTTAAGGGTTGTTTTAAGGACATGTTCGTGCATGTCCATAGACAGCCACTCTGAAGTGGTCAAAGGCGATTCTAAACGAGTCAAAAAGTCGAGACAGGACCCATCGTCAAAATTTCTGTGTCCACCACTCTAGTTCATCCAAAACAAACTAGAAAATAGACTCAAAGTGCTAAATACCGGAATTATCCTTTAAAAGCAGGGGGTGTAAACTTTAAACAGGATTATGATGATGTGTACATTTTGTTTAAAGATCATCTTTTTTTTCATTCAGTACTGCCCTTCAGAAGCGAATACTTCCCTGTTTCACAGAAGACAAAATAATTACAATTTATCCTATTCATGCAATTTAAAAAGTTTACACACTCCAGCTTTTAATGCATTGTGTTGCATCAGTAAAAAAAAAAAAAAAGGGTTTTTTTCTAAAATTCTTCAAGAAATACTGTGTAAAACTGATGTTGTTAAAGGTCCCGTTGCATGCGATTCCATGTTTCAAAGTTTAGTTAGTGTGTAATGTTGTTAGAGTATAAATAATATCTGTAAAATTATAACGCTCAAAGTTCAATGCCAAGCGAGATATTTTATTTAACAGAAGTTGACTACAAAAAACGTCTGGATTGGACTACATCCCTCTACATCCTGCTTTAGTGATGTCACTAGAACCGTAACCTCCGCCCACAGGAACACAGGCGTATTGATGGCGAAATGTCAACAGACGGTTGATGTTTATCTATAATCGGATACCGCAAAAGTTTAATTCGAAGTTGTTAGTTTGCTCTGTCCATTTCACCACGGACTGTTTTTCTAACCTGGGATAATATCAAGCAGGCTTCTCTCAGCGTTTCATACTGACGAAGGGCGCAATTTCAACTATATTCCAGCAAGCGGTAAGTAGTGATTTACTATGGAAGTAGCAATCAACTTCACATCGTTTCTCTTAGTAGGATGAAAATAATCTTACTTAAACTGTGATTAATATACAGAAAGCGATCAAAGAACAATCCCTTTCCAATCGCCCAAGCTGTCAATCACACAGCGCGAGTTTATCTGGACACTTGCCAAAACTCGTTATAAAATCAATGACGCTGTTACACTGCACAACGAAGCTCTTACTGTATTTATATACCTCATGTTTGCATTGGTGAAATCATTAGTGAGTGCAGAAACTGCGTTGCAATGATAAGATCTTCATTCACACGATCAACAGACTGTCATCTGCTCAATGCTCATCACTGCAACCTTTTATGAGATGGGAATAGATCATTCTAAATACTTAAAAAACTTCTCACGATTCGTTAATCCCGATAGCTGTAATAGTAAAAACGTATAATAGCTGTAATAGTAAAAGTTTTCCAGATAGTTCCACATGTAATGCCAGATATTTCATATGCAAGCATTTCAGCCAATCACAGCAGAGGGCGTTTACACTGAAGTCTCACAGCAGACACGCCCCTTCAAACAGAGCGTTCAAACCAGGGAATGAAATCAGGCTAGGAAATATGCCTTTTACTTCTAAATTATAACAATTTTAGATCTAAAAAACATACTAACATTATAAGGGCACCCCTGGAAACATGATAAAATAATAAAAATAATCCATGGAATGGGACCTTTAAAATAACATGCAGGGAAAACCAAGTCCTGTGTTTTGTGGACCCTTTGTGTTACAAACCTTATTGGTATTCCAAAGTATTCTGAATTATTTACCGGTAGATTAGGTTACAAAGCTTGTGTAATCTAACGAAATGTTACAAATTACTGTATTTTGTAATCTGTAGTAAATAATCTACTTACAATATAGTGTCTCCAGTTTATAATGTGGATCATTCTTCAGATCAGAGAGACGGTTCACGGCTGATTCTCCTAGTTTATTCCAAGACAGATCCAGATCTCTCAGGTGTGAGGGGTTTGATCTCAGAGCTGAAGCCAGAGCAGAACAACCTTCATCTGTGACTCCACAATCATACAACCTGTAGAGAACAATGACACACTCTTCACTCTCTCAGTTCAGATCAGATCAGTTTAACACAAGGGTCCGCAGCCCTCTGTGCAGGGGTCCGTCAATTAATGCTTGATCACAAATAATTTTTTGTTAATAAAATTAAAACATGGGTAAAAAACATCACAAAGTCAAATTTAAATATAAGCTCTCAAACTAATGCAAGATCACCCTCAAACCTTCATCTGTGACTCCACAATAACTCAACCTGTAGAGAACAATGACGCTGTGTAAACTGTGTGTAAAATGACCATTTTATTAAAGATTGCAGTGTGTGATGTGATGTGAATGTAGTGACAAGCAAAGCCACTATATTCTACACTGCTTTATAAAGGATGCCGGTTTTCCATGTACTTGAGGAGAAACTGAGGGACAAATACCATGCAGTGCTGTAACTATGGAGTGATGAAGAGATGACATTAATAACACCTGAAGTGTAACTTTTTATCAATTAAATGTACTATATTTTAGTTCAATAATATTAATTTAAAGGGGACATATCATGCTAAATCCACTTTTTTAGCCCTTAAATGCATTTTGTTGTATATTTTTAGTGTTTAGAAGTATAGAAAATTTGAAATTAGTCTCTTCAGGTGTTTCGTTGATATCTTTATATTCTATTTTGGTCATATTTTTCAACCTGTTCCGATTTTTCTATTCTCTATGACGTTTTGTGAACAATTACGTCACAGTATTTGCAGCGGAACTGCCAAATAAGGACATCGACTACCGGCTCAACACTTCGAGCAATCCACCATTTTTATTTCTCGCTACGATTTTGTAGTCCAAGCTCAAAGATGCAGAACATACGAGAGGGTAAGTCAAAATGTTCGGTTGTTGGATGTAGTAACCCACACGCTTCATTACACCGTCTCCCAGCATCAGAACCTCTTCGAAGTGCCTGGTTGAGTTTTATTTTTCACGGAAATGTACCCATAAAGTCATTTTTGTGTGCGCGAACGCGAAGCCCTTCAAGGATAACTACTTCAGCAGCAACAGGGTTTTTCCTGCATTGAACTTGTTTTAGCGCCCACCAAAGCGATTTTTTTGTCCCGCCAAAGTCTTATTTGATTGGTGAGTAATGTAGATGAACTGCCGCGCTTGTGACAGGGCGCACGTTTAACTGAAAGAACGGGCAGAGAGAGAGACCCGGGGGCGCGCACGCTCTCTCTCTCTCTTCGGAGCCAGGCGAAAGTGTAAACAAGACTTCACCGTCTCCAAACTAGGCGCTGTCTTGCTCTCTCTCCCTCGCACATATTAATCAAAATAAATCGACACGGTGGTAAAAGGTCGGAAGACCAAAGTTTCATGTGGAGCATTCTGAGATATTTTTTTCCTGAATTACCGTGTGAATTGTGCTAAATAAGTTGCCTTATCTTTTCTGAAAAGCGTTCCGGGCATTAAGCTGACATAAAACAACACTTTAATAAAACGAAAAAACTATCCAATGATGAAATGTTTTCTGTGTTGACACAAATCTTGAATGTCCAAAAGTTTCTGTGCCGCTAGATAATCGTATCTCTGCTATCAAACTACAAAAATGGCCGAACGGGGTGGAGTTGAACCGAGTGTCACCTCTACAACCTGGAGAGGGGGCGGGGTATGATGTGTCTCATTTGCATTTAAAAAGACCGCACCAAAACGAGTTGCTCTCAGACGCACATCAGAAAAGGGGTAGAAAAGGGGCCTGTGGAGCTATAATAATAAGGAATTCAGACCCAAACATTGCAGTTCCGCTTTATATAGACCACAAATGTATGATTTATATGTAAAAAGGAACGATTTAAAAGCATGATATGTCTCCTTTAATATGGTACTAAATAATATTTGTCCAATAATTATGATCCATTAATGGCCATTGAAAATAATATTTTTTCTAATATGTGTATTACTTATATTACAATTAGATTTCATGCTTAGCATTTAGCATGCTAATATATGCTATTGCTAATTAATAGTTTCATAGCTAGCTACTACAATCTTATAATTCAGTCATGTGACACAAAAAATATAAGAAATTGAATGACTTAATCCAGTAAGGGAACCATATTAAAATCACTTTAAAAATTCTTAATTGGGTTACTTGGAAATGACTCCATGATGTTGACATTATGTGAACAAATTATCTTTGTTTAACTTAATTGGTTCATGTGGAACGGATGTCAAGTCAAGTCATCTTCATTAATATAGCGCTTTTAAAAATGTAGATTGTTCCAAAGCAGCTTTACATTGATAATAGGAAATTGAAAGTAAAGTGGCTTTACAGCAGCTCTAGAATAAAGTTATTGTCCAGCTAAAGTTAGTTTGATTGATTCACTTCCGTCACAACGATCATTAGTTATTAACTTAGGGGCCGCTAACATGACACCGTTTTAACAGAAAACTCTTAAGTTCTTTCTGCGCAAACTTCAAAAACGCGAACCAGTGAGAACGCTGATGGCGTGCACATGCGTATTACGAGTTCAGTCTATAGGTATGTGCGTTTGAATATATGTGCGCAGGCGTGTAGTCCTTCCCTACAAAACAACCCTCAACATACTACTTGTCTAGCCTTAAAATTAATAATACAGAATTTTTATCGCTTCCATGTAGCCACACGAACCGGAATTTTCCCGAAAACGCTTTATCTGTAGAGAGGTAAAGGGAAGGAAGGGAGGCCTTCAAAGGGAAGAACCTAGTTGACATTTCAGGACTGCGCTGTCGTTGCGTCCAGGCGCAGGTCCTTCATCAGATCTGGATATAGCCTGGATCCGGCGGACTGCGGTAAACCTCGGGATAAACAGAGAGACTAAGGCTACATTCGAAACCGCATACTTCCCTACTTTATAGTAGGGGAAAAAGAGTAGGGGAGTGAAAAAGTATGTACAAATCCTCTGTGTTCATAAAAGAGTAGGCGAGAATTACCTGGGTGACGTACTAAGTATCGCGAGATAATTATATTCAATTATAGTGTGTTTATAATTGAATATAATTATAACAAAACATAGTGTGTTTGAATATGCCTACTTTCCTACTATATAGTAGGCGAAAACAGTACGTGAAAGAAAAATTATGTTCGAAACATTAGTATTCATAAAAGAGTAGGCGAGAAGTTCCCGGATGGCTTACTGCTTTCGGCCAGATTTTTAAGTCCTCATCCGATGGATACTTTTCTATCCCAGGAGGCCACGCGAGAGGATACGTCATTATCAAAAATCGCAGAGATCAGCGACGCGGGTGCTTTCAAATGTGAGTAAACACGTTTCCTTGTGTTAAAATTGCATGTGTTAAAAAACTGTAGAGTAAACAGTTGAATTGCTGAAGGTGTAAAGACATTACACAGTATAGTATAGTTGTGATTTTGCTGTAAAAACACGTTTTATTATGTATAGCTAACAGGGGAGCTCCAGTAAGGACACGTAAGTTACGTCTCTAAAGTGGATTTACATAAACCATATACATCTTAAAGACGCTTATTTGAAATGTCTATTTACATCTGACAGGAAAATCTTCAATACGTATTGCAGAAGAGCACATCACAACATGAAATAGACATCTGAGTGATGTATGTGTGCTATTATGTAGAACAAATCTATAAAGTAACTAAACATAATTTATCTATTTTATTTGTCCATTAGTAGTTGATAAATTGAGTAACATTTATGTTGGATTTATTGAGTTGGAGTCGGCTTTGCAGCCTTGGCTAAATTAAGTTTACACAAAACTAGGTAATGATCTGAGATGTCATCGCTCTGCTGCAGAATTTCAACGGCATCAACATCTATTCCGTGTGATAATATAAGATCTAGAGTATGATTACGACAATGAGTAGGTCCTGACACATGTTGACTAACTCCAGTAGAGTCTTTAAATGCCAGTCCCAATGCATCTTTTTTGTTATCTACATGTATATTAAAATCACCAACAATTATGACTTTATCTGCAGCCAATACTAACTCTGATAGAAAGTCAGCAAATTCTTTGATAAAGTCTGTATGGTGCCTTAGTGGCCTGTATACAGTAGCCAGCACAAATCTCAAAAATCTTTTAAATCCAACACACCTTTTCAGTGCATTGTTTTCTGTTTTTTAAAAATAATTTTGGATTTACTGTAAATCCTTAAGAATGTCAACATTGAAAAGTGGAATATTAATCAATTTATTAAAGAAATTTAAATTATTAGAAGACCCTGAAGCCTTTTTGTCCCTGATATTATTATTTTTTCCATTTCTTTTTCCTTTTTTATATTGTGCTCTGTTTAGGACATTTATAATAGTTTTGTTTTGCCTTATTGTAATGGTATTTACTGCAATACAAAACTTTGACGTTACTTCCGCATTCCTCGATTCCTATGGAAGTCTGTGGGTGTTGTAACTGTCAGTTCAAAAACACTTGTTTTAATATAACAGTTATACTTTGTGTATTTGTGTAATATTTTGTCTTGTTTGTGATGTGATGTGGTGTATATATATATATATATATATATATATATGCTGGGCAGAACATTTATGTTTTAGGATTAGCATGTTTAATCAAGCATTGGCTCACCTGTGATGTTCACTGATTTAACTGAATATTTATTTAATGTGCATTTGGACTGAAGTAAGTATCACTTGTAATTTATTGTTTAACTGAGTGTCTATGGATCACACATAAAAATACTGGTTTTGGTTTTCCTGGTCAAACTATAAATGTACAGAAAATGAGCTCTCAATAAAGTGTATTCAAATGTCTCTCATTTGTGTTGTGTGGATGTGTAATTTGGTTGGACTCCGTCTTCAGACCCGAAAACAAGCTAGAGTTTAACAAGCAAAGTTGGTGATCATTGAGTAAAAAAGTTAAAAACTTTTACATTACTAATAAAGAATATATTTACCAAGGACAAATATATATGTGTTTATCAGAGAGTTCATCTTACCCCAGTTTCTCCAGTTTACAGTGAGGATCCTCCAGTACAGCAGAGAGCAGATGAACTGAATCTCCTAGTTTATTCCCAGACAGATTCAGATGTCTCAGGTGTGAGGGGTTTGATCTCAGAGCTGAAGCCAGAGCAGAAAAACCTTCATCTGTGACTCCACAATTACTCAACCTGTAGAGAACATTGACACACTCTTCACTCTCTCAGTTCAGACCAGTTTAGCAGTGAATTTAGCCTAGAAATCTAGCGGCAGCAAATTTTATTTCGCAGCCAGGGTCGTCTAGCAACTCTTTGTTGACTTGCGAGCTGGAAAAACCAAACTCTAGTCAGGCCAATCACATCATGTATAGAATCGGTGGGCGGGCTTAACATAATGACGACAGAGTTTCGACGGTTCCCTGCTACTTGAAAATTTATAGTTATATTTATAGTGTTAATATTAATTTGCGAGTCCACAAACTCATTCTCTTAAATGGCTTGGGTCTGCAGAGCATTCACAGCATACAGTAAACGGACTGAATGCCTGACCTGAAGCTTTTATATTAAGACCATTTTCATGTTTATCATTTATTTCTATTATTTGCGTTGCCTTATGACTTCATGCTTGCAGTTTCACACATAAGTGTTTATTACCACAACAGTAAATACGTGTCTTTAGAAATGTTATAATAAATTATATAATGAAAAAGACTAATAAAACTGTCTCTTCATATTAAATGGATAATAATATATGTCTGGAAACTTGAAAAATGAGTAATAATGGGGTCTATAAAACTTAAACATTTAATGATTTATAAGCATTTCACATATTTCTACACTAATTATACAAAACTAGGTAACACTTTAGAATACTGTTCCTTCATTAATGAATAATTACACAGGAACAAATGAGTAACGAATTATTAACATTCTAGTAACTACTATTAACTAACAAGAAACTCTGATTAACAAATTAGTAAGTAATTGCGCTCAGATGAATGTAGTAGTTCACTATTAGCTAATCAATAACTACTATTTTTTTCATACCTCCCAGAGAACTACTATCTACAGGTTCATAATTAAAATGAATAATGCATAATTTATAATAAAAGGTAATGGTAACCCACTAGTAATGACTCAAGTATTACTACATCATTCTAAATGAACTACTAATTATTTGGATCAGTATTCTAAAGTGAAAAACATGATAACTACCTAATATTGACTGAAGTCATTGTAAGCTTTTGAGATTTTTGTAAGATTTTGAATAGCAATTCCTTCCAATGGATTTGGTAACACTTTAGTCATTACTAGTGTGTTCCCATGATCTTCACTTTAGAATACTGATCCAAATAATTAGTAGTTCCTTTAGAAAGATGTAGTAACACTTGAGTCATTACTATACAAAACCTTACAAAAGCCTTTAAAGCTTACAGTGACTTCAGTCAATATTAGGTAGTTATCATGTTTTTCACTTTAGAATACTGATCCAAATTATTAGTAGTTCCTTTAGAAAGATGTAGTAACACTTGATTCATTACTAATGGGCTACCATTACCTTATATTAAACATTGTGCATTATAAATATTTATTAACCTGTATATAGTAGTTCTTATAGTCTTCAGTGAGGTATGAAAAATAGTAGTTACTGATTAGATAATAGTGAACTACATCCGACTGAGCGCTATTACTTACTCATTCGTTAATCAGAGTTTCTTGTTAGTTAATAGTAGTTACTAGAGTGTTATTAATGCATTACTCATTTGTTCCTGTGTAGTTATTCATTAATGAAGGAACAGTATTCTAAAGTGTTACCCAAAACTATTCTGCCAGAACACCATACTGTACAAATGAACATGAGTAAATGTTCATTCATTGAGTAAACATGGGGGAAAAGAGTTGTCATTGTAGTCAGAGTGAAACAGATTAAAATTATTGAACAATGAATATAATAAAATACTGACTAAATTTAAAGGATAAATTAAAATAAATGTAAAAATGAACACTAATACCAGATCATGAGATTAGACGTGTACACCTGTGATTTCTGTGCTGAGATTTAGTGTTTTACAGAACATTTTACAAGCTAATTATAGTCCTAAAATTCTTACTGAGGACAAAGACATGTGTGACTATCAGAGAGACAATCTTACAGCAGATTCTTCAGTTTACAGTGAGGATCCTCCAGTACAGCAGAGAGCAGATGAACTGAATCTCCTAGTTTATTCCCAGACAGATCCAGATTTCTCAGGTGTGAGGGGTTTGATCTCAGAGCTGAAGCCAGAGCAGAACAACCTTCATCTGTGACTCCACAATCACACAACCTGTAGAGAACAACGACACACTCTTCACTCTCTCAGTTCAGATCAACACGTTTCTACACAGACTATTAAATATGTCTAAATTTCAAATGGAGATTTATCAGTTCTAAAAAATAATAAAGAAATTATTAAAGACAAACACGTTACTTCATAAATCCAACCGTTCTAAATGAGCTAAAAACACAACTACACCTCTTCTCTGTGACAGACTCATCGTGAAGATGAAAGCACACAAGAGTACGGTAGGTTAACTACTGACTATAAGTAACTTTGCAACTACATGCCAACTTATTCTAATCCTAACCCTACCAGTCTACTAATAAATCTATTAACACTCCAATGGGAGTTAGTAGACATGTGCAACTGTACTTATAGTCAACAGAATGTGTTCAAGGGACCATTAAAGGTCCCATGACGTGGATTATTTTGTAATGTTTCCTGGGGTGCCCTCATAATGTTAGTATGTAATAATAATAATAATAATGTAATAATTTAGAAATAAAAGGCATTTTTCCTAGCCTGATTTTAGCCTCTGATTTGAACGCTCTGTTTGAAGGGGCGTGTCTGTGTGAGACTTGGGCGTGTCTGCTGTGATTGGCTGCTGTGAGACTTCAGTGTAAACGCCCACTGCTGTGATTGGCTGCTGTGAGAGTTCAGTGTAAACGCCCACTGCTGTGATTGGCTGACATGCTTGCATATGAAATATTTAGCATTACATGTAGAACTCTCTCGAATACTTTTACTATTACAGCTATTATACGTTCTCTTACAAGAGGTCTCTCGTACTGCGTAAGATATCTTACGCTAGGGGAAAATCCTTTTTCCGCGAGATATTGAAGCCAAAAATTATCCTTAATTTTTCAATAATGCAAAACGCGTTGCGGCAGCATACAGACATAGGCGAAGCAGCTCGCGCGCCTATTGGCTGTTCTGCGGCAACTGCAGCAGCCTATTGAGCGAGGCCTGGCGTGACGCCAGACCCAATGAGGGTGCTTCGCGCCCGCTGCGTCACATCCCGCCGAAACGGGCGTGGTCTAGGCCTATAAATACAGCTCGCAGGCAGCTAATATCTGATTTTTCATCCTTCAAGCGAAGCACACGCATCGCTGGAGCTGGAGAGAAGCCACACCGTTGAGAGAGAGCACCTTCAGCGGGACGAGTCACTGAAGTCGCTGGCCGCACCGCCTTCCTTGCCTTCCTGCTGCGCTTTCCGGCGCCTATATCCTTTTCATTCTCTGTATTGTGTGTGTGTGTGTTGCTACCACGACACAAATACTAAAAGAGCAGCGTCTTTTTAAAGATGCCTTCCTGCGGCTCGTGCAGAGCCACACTCAGCGACGGGGACCGCCATGTGATCTGCGTTTCCTGCCTGGGTGAGGAACATGCAGCTCTCGCGCTCGCTGATGGCGGCTGCCCTCACTGCGAGCTACTGCCCATGGCGACTCTGAGGACTCGCCTGGCCTTCTTTGCCTTCTCTCCCCCGCCCGCCGCGGTGTCGCGCCGTAAAAAGCGCCGTGCCCAGCGGGTCCCGGAACCTTCCCCCAGCCGCCAAAGCTCGCCGGTTCGCCCGCCTGCTTCACCTGCTTCGTCAGCCTCTCTTCCTGACGGGCAGCGGCCGCTGTCTGCCGCCGCTTCCGTCGACATCGCTAACGAGGAAGCCCTGCTGGGAGAAGAGGATTCCTGCTCTATCCTGGCGTCAGGCAGTGAGGATTGGGCGAGCTCTGAGGATCTCGCGCCCCCTGCCCGCACTTCGTCAGGCAAGAGAGCGTCCATCGAGACGGAGCTCATGCGAGTGCTCGCACAGGCCGCGGTGAGCCTCGAGTGGTCTTCGCCCGAGCAGCCCGCTCACAACCGGCTGGATGTCTTTTTCCTGCCTGGGGAGTGCGCTTCGCCTGCGTCCAAACCAGCGCCCTTTCTTCCTGAGTTACACGAAGAAGTCGCTAAATCCTGGAACGCCCCCTATTCAGCTAGAATGTTTCTCTGGCATTCTCTGCAGTCGACCATGCCAAGAACAGGGGATACCATTCGCTGCCGCTGGTCGAAGAGGCGATTGCGGCCCACTTATGCCCGCCCTCCGCTGGACGGCGTGCTAAGCTGGCCCTACCCTCCAAAGCTTGTTGCACGACGTCAAGCCTGCTCCGCCGCGCTTTCTCCGCCGCCGGGCAAGCTGCGTCAGCGCTGCACACCATGGCCACACTTCAGATCTTCCAGGCCGATCTCCTCCGAAAGCTGGATGAGAAGGGACCTGAAGCGATCTGCGTGCCGGACTTGAGGAGCGCCACGGACCTCGCTCTCCTTGCCACTAAGTCCGCGGCACAGGCCATTGGGCGAACTATGGCCTCTCTCACCGTGACTGAGAGGCACCTTTGGCTGACGCTCTCGGAGATGGCCGAGTCCGAGCGCACCGTGTTCCTCGACGCCCAGCTTTCTCCCACCGGCCTCTTCGGATCCTCCGTGAAGGACTTTACGGAGAGATTCGCCGAGGTACAGAAAGCGTCACAGGCTATGAAGCACTTCCTCCCGAAGCGCTCCAGCTCTGCAGCAAGCTGTGCGAAACCGTCTGCACAGAGCTCACAGCCCCAGCCACCGCCACCACTTCGCAGCGCCGCCAGGCCCGAGGCGCGAGACCGCGCTCCCGCTCATCCGGCCGCCGCCCCACCATGCGCGGCCCGCGGCCCAGGATTGTGGTAAAGCCCGAGGCCCCGAAGTCGTCCTAGCACGCCTAGGAAAACGACGGTGTTCGAGTCCCACTGCGGCCGGACTTCCACCAAAGCTATTCGCTCGTCCAGTTCCAGCAAATGCGACTGGTCCAGTGTTTTCTGCAGCCAACAAGCCGGTTCTGTTGCCCGCTTGCCTGCACACAAAAGCTGTTTTTACGGCTACCCAGATAAATCCCCAAGAGAGTGTATTTTCTGGTGTCCCGGCCACGGCCGATGGTGTTTTATGTGTAGAAAGAATGCCCAGTGCCCATCACTACACACAAGCACAGCCTGTCACACAAGGCTCGCGCACATAAAATCGACTCAGATCGATTGCGCATCAAACGTGGTAAATGTGCCCACTACCCAGTGCCCACACACACTACGTTATGCATGTCTCACGGTTTCTGTAAAAACGAAACCAACAGGCATTCGCTTCACTCAAGCGAAAAATGCTTTCGGTGTGATAAATGTGCCCGCTATCCCGCGCCCATACCCACACACAGACATGACAGTTCCTACGGGACTCGCCCAGCCCTCCCCCTCTAAGTTGACCACCGCAGAGGAGTCGAGCGCGGTGCCCGCTGTTATCAGCGGCCCCCTGCCTCAAATGTCACGAGCGCGACGCTTGTGTTACAGCACACCGAAGCCTCTCCATCGCTGAGCGAACGGAGCGCGCTTCGTATTCAACCCCTAGCTATTCATGCAGATGCATGGGCAAAGCTGCCCGGGGTTTCAAAGTGGGTGCTAGACATTATAAAAAGAGGCTATTCGCTGCAGTTTCGCCGGCGCCCTCGCCGCTATACGGCGCGCGTCGAGACCTCGGTAAAAACAGAAGTAGCACATCTACTTCGAACCGAAGTGGCGAAACTATTGAGCAAAGGGGCCATAGAGCCTCTCTCTCAAGTTCAGAGCGAAGGAGGGCTATACAGCAGATACTTCCTGGTACCGAAAAAAGACGGGGGTCTCAGACCCATACTAGATCTAAGGCAACTGAACAAAGTGCTTGTGAAGCGACAGTTCAGGATGCTCACGACCAGAAAAATCCTCGCGCAGATTCGCCGAGGAGATTGGTTCGTATCGATAGATCTGAAGGACGCGTATTTTCAAATACAAATAGCGTCACGTCACAGGCGATTTTTGAGATTTGCCTTCGAGGGCCAGGCATATCAGTACACAGTCCTGCCGTTCGGTTTGTCCCTGGCACCCCGTACATTTACGAAGTGCATGGACGCGGCGCTCGCACCCCTCAGAATGAAGGGCTTGCGAGTACTGAACTATTTGGACGATTGGCTGATTCTAGCGCAATCTCGCTCAGTGCTCATAGAGCACACGACCATTTTACTCGATCACCTCGAGAATTTGGGTCTCAGAGTCAATTGGGCAAAGAGCTCTCTGTCCCCCAGTCAGACGATATCTTTCCTGGGCACAGAGCTGAACTCGCTGTCTATGATAGCGCGACTATCACCACAGCGCGCGGCGGACGTTCAGCGCGCAGCGAACTCTTTCCACTGCGCCGCATCTGTCCCGCTCAAGAAATTTCAGAAGATGCTGGGTCTCATGGCCTCAGCATCCTCAGTGCTCCAGCTGGGCTTGCTCCGCATGCGCCCACTGCAGTTCTGGCTGAAAGCGCGAGTCCCACGCCGAGCATGGACATCCGGTTTGCTTCGTCTCAAGGTCAATCAGACGTGCGTGGCAGCTCTGAAACCTTGGAAAGCGGACGACTGGTACCGATCAGGTGTAAGCCTGGGGACTTCCTCGAGGGTGAAGGTGGTGTCTACGGATGCATCCACCTCAGGATGGGGAGCGCTGCTCGAGGGCAGACCGTTCTTCGGCCAGTGGTCAGAACGGGAGAAGCTCCTGCACATAAACTGCCTCGAAATGCTGGCAGTAGACAACGCGCTGACGCGTTTTTGTCCCCAAATAAAAGGACGCCACGTCCTGGTCCGCTCGGACAACATGTCTGTGGTGTCCTACATAAATCGCCAGGGCGGGCTCAGGTCCAAGAACCTGCACAGGCTAGCAGAACGCCTCCTGGTGTGGGCTCAGTGCAACCTGCGCTCGCTGAGAGCAGCGCACGTGCCAGGACTCCTAAACATAGGACCAGACAGACTGTCCAGGAACAATGTTCCGGCAGGCGAATGGTCTCTACACCCACAGACAGTCCAACTGTCTGTGGAGGAAATTTGGCAGAGCGGAAGTAGACCAGTTCGCGTCTCAAGAAAACGCTCACTGCCCGGAGTTTTTCTCCAAGAGCAGGGACGCGCTGGCTCATGTATGGCCCCGCCGCCCGCTCTATGCTTTTCCCCCCGTCTCTCTCCTGCCTCAGGTGATAGAGCGGATCAGGGAAGAAGGATGCTCAGAGCTGCTCGTAGCGCCGCTCTGGAAGAACCAGCCCTGGTTCCCAGCTGTGATGCAGCTAGCGAGCACTGCCCCGTGGCCAGTGCCAGTGAGGAGAGACCTCCTCTCTCAGGCTTATGGCTCGATCTGGCATCCTCACCCGGAATTGTGGTCCCTTTCATGTCTGGGCCATCAACGGGTACATGCTGAGCTCCCTAAGGGAGCGATAAACACGATCACGCAGGCTAGAGCTCCGTCTACGAGACGTCTCTACTCCTCGAAATGGTCAGTGTTTTCGGGCTGGTGCACAGCCCGTGGCGTGTCACCCACAGACTGTGGAGTGACCGAGGTGCTTTCCTTCCTACAAGAGCTGTTGGATAACGGTAGAACCCCTTCCACGCTCAAAGTTTATGTGGCGGCTATAGCAGCGTTTTCAAGAACAACGCTTGGTCAGTCGATAGGAAGGAACGATTTAGTCATCCGCTTCCTTAGAGGGGCTAAGAGACTGAATCCTCCCAGACCTCCCTCAGTCCCTGTATGGGACCTTTCTATGGTACTGGAAGCCATGAAAGGTGGCCCATTCGAGCTTTTGCAGACGATTGATCTGAAACATCTGTCTTTCAAGACCGTGTTTCTGCTGGCTCTCGCTTCAGTGAAGCGCATAGGGGACTTACACGCGCTCTCAGTAAGCGCGACGTGCATGGAATTTGGGCCGAATGACTCTAGGGTTATACTCAAACCTAAGCACGGTTATGTTCCAAAATCCCTCAACACACCGTTTAGGGCGCAGGTCATTTCCCTGTCAGCCCTACCGGTCCCTGATGAGGAAAGAGACGCGAGCCTCCTTTGCCCAGTCAAGGCGTTGCAAGCTTATGTGTCTCGCTCGTCTGTTTTTAGGCAGACAGAGCAGCTCTTTGTTTCGTTCAGTGGGCGCTCTAAAGGACTAGCCGCGTCGAAACAGAGCCTATCCAGATGGATAGTTGATGTTATTGCGCTAGCATATGCTTCTAAGGGCATGCAGTGCCCGTTGGGTGTCAGAGCGCACTCCACAAGAGGCATGGCCTCTTCGTGGGCCTGGTCGAGTGGGATTGCCTTGCAAGATATTTGTACGGCGGCGGGCTGGGCCTCCCCGTCTACATTTATAAGGTTTTATAACCTAGAGGTTCCCGTCCTGCAGGCCAGGCTGCTGTCGGTCTAGTTAACCAGTATTGTCTGTCCTGATGCTATCAGCTCAGAATGCTGTGTCTGCTGAGCGCAGCTCAATGATCGACAGTGTAAAATAATAGCACAAGATGTGTTTGGGCAAATTGTGTAAGACCCACATTTCCCCATCAGTTCAGGCCGTACCCCGCCCTGTCTGTATGATGTAACAAGCGTCTATGCGATGCTGCTATGTGTGGAAGAGTGCGGTTTCGCCCCTCCCTCTTCCCGGACTCCCTGTGAGTTCCCTGGGTGATTGTGCACTATATGAACCCCGGGCTTTCGCCCTTGGGTCTATGGTGTCAGATCCCTGCACGCACGGCGTCTTGCATTGGGTCCCCTAGCGTAAGATATCTTACGCAGTACGAGAGACCTCTCGTAAGAGAACGTACTCGGTTACTAATGTAACCTCGGTTCTCTCTAGAAGAGGGAACGAGTACTGCGTATCTTGCCGTGCATGCACACGCTCTGGTTGCTTCGATGATGAAAAACCAGATATTAGCTGCCTGCGAGCTGTATTTATAGGCCTAGACCACGCCCGTTTCGGCGGGATGTGACGCAGCGGGCGCGAAGCACCCTCATTGGGTCTAGCGTCATGCCAGGCCTCGCTCGATAGGCTGCTGCAGTTGCCGCAGAACAGCCAATAGGCGCGCGAGCTGCCTCGCCTATGTCTGTATGCTGCCACAACGCGTTTTGCATTATTGAAAAATTAAGGATAATTTTTGGCTTTAATATCTCGCGGAAAAAGGATTTTCCCCTAGCGTAAGATATCTTACGCAGTACTCATTCCCTCTTCTAGAGAGAACCGAGGTTACGTTAGTAACCGAGTACGTTTTTACTATTACAGCTATCGGGATTAACGAATCGTGAGAAGTTTTTTTTAAGTATTTAGATCAATTCCAATCTCATAAAAGGTTGCAGTGATGAGCATTGAGCAGATGACAGCCTGTTGATCACGTGAATGAAGATCTTATCATTGCAATGCAGTTTCTGCACTCTCACTAATGATTTCACCAATGCAAACATGAGGTAAGTACAGCAAGAGCTTCGTTGTGCAGCGTAACAGCATCATTGATTTCATAACGAGTTTTGGCAAGTGTCCAGATAAACTCGCGCTGTGGGCGATTGGAAAGGGATTGTACTTTCTGTATATATTTTAATCAGATTAAATAAGATTATTTTCATCCTACCACGAGAAATGATGTGAAGTTGATATTTTAGTCACTGGCTTGATTTACTGATGTATAAACAGTACTGAACGACTTTGAGAGAGATTATCTGTCTGAACTTGAACAATTACACATCAGAAATTCACATAACCCACTGGTTCTTCAGATGGTCGGAGACTCGGATGAAGGAACGTGCAGTTTAATGGGGTAATCCATAATCATAAACCAGCCAGGCAAAGGGTCAAAATCCATACAAAGACAGTCCAGATACAAGTAACAAAACAGGAATGGAACTCAGAAGTGCAATCAGACATCAAACAAGGACTCCATGACAATAACTGAAACAGACAGGGTATAAATAGACAGATACAAACAATGTGAGTGGGAACAGCTGTGTGCATTGATCAGTGATGAGTTCAGACAAAGTATTATGGGAAATGCAGTTCATGAAGTGGTGGTGACGGTATGGGGAAGAGACCTCTAGTAGTGGACACCAAGGGTACATCAACCAGACACTGTGACACATTTGTACATCCAAACACTGAGCAACTGCCATGCTTTGCTCGTTTGCAAGCCATGATGTCTCTCGAGGAAAAACCAATGAAGAGAAAGGGGAGGTGACCTTTCCCCTAATGACGACATAAAGGTAAGATTTCTAGATTCGCCCGTCTGAGCTTTCATTTTCTCAAAAATACCCAGTAGAGATGCACGGTTTGTGGTTACAGCCGCGGACTCGGATGACGTGACGAAAAATAATATTTTAATTAAATTCGGGTGGGGGGCGGATGGCGGGCGGTTGAACCAATCAAATGAAAAAATATGTATACACCAATCGGATGGCGGGCGGGTGCAGTTTTGAAAATTGGTCAAAAACGTTGGTGCGGATGGATGGCGGACGGATGATGAGTTTTGTGATGCGGTTGCGGATGAAATAATAGCCCATCCGCGCATCTCTAATACCCAGGGCTTGGTTTACACCTATCAAAATGTCTAGCCACTGGGGGAACATAGGTAGGGTAGGGGAACTCATATTAATGTTAAAAAACCTCGTAAAGTGAAATTTTCATGTCATGGGACCTTTAAAATAAAGTGAAACCAATATGTTTCAACCTAAATTGAGAATTATGACAACACTGTTGCTGACAGTGAACATACCATAAGGTTTTACTGGATATGCAGTGAGTGTTTCTGTCTTCCTAATGCTACCTTCTGCCTCTCTGTTTTGCTCTTCTTCTTCATCATTTACTTTCTCCTTCCAGTATATCATTCTCTCCCTCCACTGTGCATTTCTGTACCTCCACTGCATACTAATCTCCTGCCTCTGCTCTTTGTTCCTGTTCTCCTGCTTCATCTGCATCTCGCTCTGATTTATTTTGTAAATAAATAAATAAATAAATATCTGTCTCTGTATCCCTTCCTCTTCATTTGGGCCTTCTGTCTCATGTAAAACAGTCACATAAGAACACATAATGAGGACTACTGTATATACTTTATCAAAACAAATAAAAAAATAAATAAGATTCATAATGTATACTGTACATCCTATCTAATTTTATGCTAGCATTTGGCCTAAATGTGTAAGTTAGACTATTATGTAAAGTTTAATGAGCAAGCTACATCAAATTTCTAGAGCCTATAAATTATCAATATGACCAAAACTTTGCTAAAAAACCTCTTGCACACAATCTACTTCAGGCCTTCTTTCCTCTGATTGATAGTTTATACTTTTTTATCAAATAAAGTATTTTTTGTTGAGAAATCTTCAATGGTTTTTTATAAATTAATGTAAGAAACATTTACTGGACTGAAGCAACTGGGTTTATTGATTATTCATACACCATTTGTTAATGTTAAAAATTAAATTCTTTTGATATTTTTTTTCATGTTAATATAAATGTCAAATATGACGCAACAGGCTTTTGGGGAACATTTTCCATCTCTTAATTATCATTGATTTGCATTGAATTGATTTTGAGCCATAAAAGCGATGTATAAATATGATACTCAACAAAAAACACACATGCATGCACATACAAGTTTGCACGTGTCTTTTGTTGAGTATCATATTACACACACGGCTTTTATAGTTCATATATGCAATTTTTAACATAAAAGAATGGTTTATTAATAATCAATAAATCCCAGTTGCTTCAGTCTAGTAAATGTTTCCTACATTTACTTTATAAAAATAATTAAAGCCCTCATTTCTGAGCAAAAGGACTTTACTTGATTAACATTTTTATATATATATATATATATATATATATATATATATATATATATATATATATATATATATCAATCAGAGGACAGAAGGCATGAAGTAGATCAGGTACAAGATGTTTTTCAGCAAAGTTTTGGTCATAGGCCCTAGAAATTTGCATATGTCGTAACACGCATTGCCAAACAAGCATTCTTTTTTCCCCCAATTAATTTATACTCCCAAAGGGGCAACATATCCTGGGAGATACAAACATTTACAGGCAGAGTATGGAAAATGGAAAAATTAAATCCATAAAATTTAAACATAAACATATGCTAACACTTAACAACAACTTTTCAAACATGCAAGTCCCCCCAAATATCGCAAATATGTGAAATGTATCACTGAAGGCGAGTAGACTTCCCACTACAGCTCATGTTGTTTTTAAATGCCCATGAGCTAAACAGAGAATGTATGAATGAAGTCACCAGATCTAAATATTCACAACAAACACCCTTTCAATATGAAAACTGAGAAATTAAACCAACACTTTCCTTGCTTCTCCCCACAGACTCTTGAATGTTTGTATATCCCAGGATACATCACTCCTTTTAGGGTTAATATATGAATATACTATATGAATTATAAATCAATACAATTCATATAATAGAAATATAAAATTCTTTCACTCTAAACTGCTTTAATTTAGAGTGAGAGATACAGGGGGAGTGGCTTTATTGCATCAGATACATGTCACTTTACTCACAGCTGATTGGTCCAGTTTTGGTTTGTGATCTCTAAAACAGAATACATTCATTTTATTCAAGGTCATCCTGCAGCGCAAGTTACCATGGTGATCGAACCCACTAAAAACCAATCCACCTTCTTGAGCCCGAAAAAGTTTGAAAAGAGTTTGCTCAAAATAATCTCAAATTTTCAAGGTGAGCAACTGAAACTGGCTTCATGCAACAGGACACAGAAACAGTGGGAAACACTGCTGTAACAAACACCACTCACTGTCATTCTGAAGTGCTCCTGAAGAGCTTAATGAGCTGGTTCAGTGTGTTGGATCAGGGTTGGATCTGAACTCTGCAGATAGGTAGATCTCCAGGAACAGTTTTGGGCGCTCCAGATTTAGATTAACGAGATAGACACATGATTTACGTTTCCTGCTTCTGTGCATCAAAATGATACATAATATTGAACTATTCATTCGGGAATGTACATTCTTTCACTCTTTCTCCACAAGAACACAAGTCCGTTCTTAGATCTGAGAAACCACCCAGGAGAACCCCAACACTGCACATTTTGGATGTCTCTCTTCTCTTCTTCTTCTTCTTTATTGTTTATTGGCGGTTGATCTCTCTTCTCTGACAAACACACCTGAGATCTTGGAGTCTTAACTAACGAGCTGATGAGTTGAATCAGCTGTGTTTGATTAGAGAGACATCTAAACTGTGCAGTGCTGGTGAAACTCCAGGATCAGGGTTGAGAACCACTGAACTATTACACAGGAACATCATTGGGGAAAACACTGTAGAATAACATGGGGGAACAGGAATGTCATTGTAGTCAGAGTGAAACCGAATACAATTATTGAATATATAATGAAAAATGTATCAAATTTAAAGGATTTTTTTTTTTTTAATGTAAAAATTAATACTGGTACCAGATCATGAGATTAGTAATTTGTGTACACCTGTGATTTCTGTGCTGAGATTCAGTGTTTACAGAACATTTTACAAGCTAATTTTCATACCTAAAATTTACATCAAATTATTAATCTTACTGAGGACAAAGACATGTGTGACTATCAGAGAGACAATCTTACTGCAGTATCTTCAGTTTACAGTGAGGATCCTCCAGTACAGCAGAGAGCAGATGAACTGAATCTCCTAGTTTATTCCCAGACAGATCCAGTTCTCTCAGGTGTGACGGGTTTGATCTCAGAGCTGAAGCCAGAGCAGAACAACCTCCATCTGTGACTCCACAATCACACAACCTGTAGAGAACAACGACACATTCTTCACTCTCTCAGTTCAGATCAACACGTACAAGCCACAGTTCTACACAGACTATTAAATATATCAAAATGTTCATTGGAGATTTATCACAATCATAAAAAAATAATAAAGAAATTCAAGAAAGCTTTCAACATATGCTCCAAAAATCCCAGTTTATATTGGCAGTTTAATAATAGGAGAAACACAGAGGAAAGATAATCTTCTTTGTTTGTTAATTATTGATCCACTGATTTTGTGAAGGTTCAAACAAAACGTCTCGGTTACGTATGGTAACCCTTGTTCCCTGAGTAGGGAACGGAGACGTCTCGTCAGAGGAGTTTCCAACGAATTGGGATCACACTAGGGAGACCAATTGCCTTTGAGTGAATTAAAACGAGCCAATGAACATTGGCATGCAACATTTGGATTCCACGGCCCGCCTAGGAGTGCGGGTATAAAGGCGGAAGCAAGCGCATACACAAATGCTTTTCGCTGAGGAGCCGGACGGTGTCCAGTCCTCCGCAAAGGTACTCGTTGGAGGAGTTTCCAATGAATTGGAATCCCTAATAAAACGCCATGGTGCTGGCCCCTTCCAGCGCCCTGCCTAAGCTTCAGCCAGCAGTTTCTTGAAACTTATCTCTTATGTGCGGAAGCTTAGCTGGGAAGAGTCACACTGCTGTTCCGCAAGACCTGCTCAGTGGACATTGAATAACACTGGGAAAGCGTGCCCAAGATGTAGAAGGGAACGCTGCGTAGCCCAAAACCTGCCCGAAGGGAGCCACTAGGAAAACACATGTGCACTAGCCCGTAGGGTAGTGAACACATGGCAGTCTCTGAGGTAGTCCCAGCCCGGAGGGTAGGAGCGTACTCAGCAGAGACGACAGACAGAATCTGTCAAGTGGAAGACACTGGCTAACCCGGAGGGTAACCGAATCATGGAAAAACACCTATGGGGTCGCCAGAGGGACCACTACATAGAACCCCAGCCTGTACACAGCTCAAGAGAGAGGTAGCAAGCCTGGCGACCAGCGATCCGCCTCGCCTGACACCGGGGGGTGACGGAGGAACTCACGAGGTTAACTGTTTGTTGAGTAACCAACGGAGCAGGAAAATGCACGTATCTGGCCCCTGGGGCGAGAATGGCGTAGCAAGCCGACACTAACCTAATTCCTCGCGCTACTGGCCGAAGCGAGTACACGGGAGGAAACAGGTTCTACACAAAGGCTATAAAACCTAGCGAATGTGTTGGCCGTCGCCCAGCCCGCAGCTCTACAGATATCTGTCAGTGAGGCGCCTTGAGCCAAAGCCCAGGAAGAGGCAACACTCCTAGTAGAGTGTCCCCTCAACCTAGGTGGACAAGGGACGTCCTGGGAATCATAAGCCCGGACAATAGCATCCACTAGCCAGTGGGCTAACCTCTGCTTGGAGACAGCCTTCCCCTTCTGCTGGCCTCCGTAACAGACAAAGAGCTGGTCTGAGGTCCTAAAGCTTTGAGTTCTGTCAATGTAGCAGCGCAGAGCGCGAACAGGGCAGAGCAAAGCCAGGGCTGGGTCTGCCTCCTCCGGGGGCAAGCGCTTGCAGGTCCACTACCTGATCTCTAAAAGGAGTGGTAGGAACCTTGGGCACATATCCGGGCCGGGGTCTCAGAACAACGTGAGAGAAGTCCGGCGCGAACTCTAGGCACGATTCGTCGACCGAAAATGCCTGCAAGTCCCCTACCCTCTTGATGGACGCCAAGGCGAGCAGGAGAGCTGTCTTCATTGACAGAACATTTAAATCGACTGCATGCAAGGGCTCAAATGGTGGATTCTGGAGTGCTCTGAGCACTAAAGTCAGATCCCAAGAGGGTACGGGGTGCTGATTACGAGGAGGATTCAATCTCCTAGCACCCCTGAGGAACCTGAGGATCAGGTCGTGCTTTCCCAAAGACTTACCTTCTACTGCATCGTGATGTGTGGCTATTGCGGCAACATACACTTTGAGGGTGGAGGGAAACAGTCTTCGCTCCAACCCATCTTGCAGGAAGGAAAGCACGACACTGATTGGGCAAGTTCGGGGGTCTTCCCAGCGGGAAGAGCACCAACCGACGAATAGGTTCCACTTCAACGCATAGAGGCGCCTCGTAGAGGGGGCTCTAGCGGAAGTGATGGTGTCTACCACAGCCTGTGGTAGGCCACCTAGAACCTCCGCGTCCCGTCCAGGGACCAGACATGGAGTTTCCAGAGGTCTGGACGCGGGTGCCATAGAGTTCCTCCTCTCTGAGAGAGAAGGTCTTTCCTCAGAGGAATCGGCCAAGGAGGGGCTGTCGCGCGGAGCATGAGTTCTGCAAACCAAGTCCGGTTGGGCCAATTCGGCGCAACAAGCAGTACTTGCTCCTCGTCCTCCCTGATCTTGCACAAAGTCTGTGCGAGAAGGCTCACTGGGGGAAACACATATTTGCGAAGGCCCTGGGGCCAGTTGTGCGCCAGTGCATCCGTGCCGAGAGTTCCTTCGGTCAGGGAATAAAACAACTGGCAATGGGTCGTGTCCGAAGAGGCAAACAGATCTATCTGAGCGGCTCCGAAGATTTCCCATATGCCCCAGGAGCCTCTGAAACTGTTTCAGTGGGACCGCTGACCTGCCTTGAAAGGACTTGAGGCAGTTGAGCACTGACTGGACGCGCTCCTCCGTGAGGCGCGCAGTCTGACCGACCGAGTCCAGCTCCATACCGAGATAAGAGATCCTCTGCGTGGGGCAGAGTTTGCTCTTGTCCCTGTTGACCTGAAGCCCCAACCGACTGAGATGCTGAAGCACCATGTCCCTGTGTTCACACAACAGATCTCGCAAGTGAGCTATTATAAGCCAGTTGTCGAGATAGTTGAGAATGCGAACGCCACGTTCTCTCATGGGAACAATGGCCGCCTCCGCGACTTTCGTGAAGACGGAGGGGCGATAGGGCTAGCCCGAAGGGTAGGACCTTGTACTGATATGCTTGACCCTCAAACACAAACCGAAGAAACGGTCTGTGATGAGGAAGAATCGAAACATGAAAGTACGCGTCCTTCAGGTCAATCGCTGCAAACCAATCCCGGGGACGGATGCATTCGAAGATGCATTTCTGTGTTAACATTTTGAACGGGAGCTTGTGCAGGGCCCGATTCAAAACTCGCAGGTCCAGGATTGTTCGTAACCCACCGCCTTTCTTGGGTACAATGAAGTAAGGGCTGTAAAACCCTGACCTCATCTCAGCTGGAGGGACCGGCTCGATCAAGTCCTTCGCCAGCAGGACGTCGATCTCCTTCCTCAGCACAGGGGCATCGCAGCTCTGCACACGAGTGAAGCGGACGCCCCTGAACTTGGGAGGCTGGCGGGCAAACTGAATTGCATTGCCGAGCCGGATGGTACGGGTGAGCCACCGGGACGGCCTGGGAAGCACTAGTCAGGCTTCGAAGAACCGTACCAGTGAGCCAACCCGGACCACCGGCGTACCCGGGGTGGGGCAGCGAGGTGGAAGACAGGGACTCGACTCCGGAGGCACTGAAGCGGCCGGAAGTGGAGTCTTGGTGTGTAGTGCAACACCAACCTGTTTCCACATGGGGGCAGACGGCAGAGAAGGCACGGAGGCAATCAGCTGCTCATTGCCCCGAGACGAAGGAAGGAGAGGAAACAAGGAACGACGCCCGGGGGGATCAAATCCAGGTTTCTGACCCTCCTTGCCCAGCGGGAGACGAGAGTGATGAGGCCGGGGCGGCGTCACTATCATCTGAACGCTGGGGCGAGGGGAATGAGAGCGGCGAGGCAACGTGGCGGCGCACACTGACATTCTGGCCCTCTTGGACGGGGAAGACTGGGAGCGATGAGGCAATTGAGCGTCGTGCTGCACTACCAGTCTCGACCTAGTGTGACCCAGGGGGAAATAGAAACTGCTCTTACAGTGAAGTTTTGGGTACCGCTGGTCTGCTGGCCAGCGGCGGAACAGAAACAAAATGAAACAAAAGATTCTCCACCCGGCCCTCCTCCGGGGAAAGGAGTGGTGCAGTCACACACTCCTAAAGAGCAGCAGGCAAGTCCTGCAGGGTCGCCTGTCTCAGGGTCTCTTCCCTCTCCTCTTGTCTGGAGGTTTAGAGGCACTCCGAGCGGGCTGGACAGCTCTCTTGCGGCCGGCACCCTGCTGCCTAGGTGAAGGCTGCTGCCTAGGCTGAGCAGGGGCGGAGGCGGCGGCAGGAGGGCGCCCTCGGCAACGAGCAGCCGGAGGCGCAGCCGGTGAAGACTGGGCAGCAGCACTCTGCCTCCGTGGCATGATGTGTTTGATCACCTCCGACTGCTTCTAAGCGGCGTACTGTTGGGCGTAGTCCTCCACCGTGTCGCCGAAGAGCCCACCCTGGGACATGGGGGAGTTCAGGAGCCTACTCTTGTCCGACTCCTTCCTATTAGCCAGGGTGAGCCACAGGTGTCGTTCCTGGACCACAAGAGTGGACATCGCCCGACCCAGGGAATGTGCGGTGACTTTCGTCGCCCGTAGGGCAAGGTCCATCGCCGTACACAGCTCTTGTAGCACCCCCGGGTCGGTACCACCCTCCTGCATGTCACAGAGCGCTTTCACCTGGTGAACCTGGAGAAGCGCCATGGCATGCAGGGCAGAAGCAGCTTCTACACACGCACTATAGACGAATCCGGCGAAACTACAGGAAATAAGCGGGCGCCATTACTGAGCTGTTGCTGGGTAGCGTTGCGCCATTGCCTCCTATTGGTTTGGTTGCGTCCACTGGAATAAACAGCCCGCGATTTACGACTGTCACTAACGTTACATCTACAACTTTACTATTCTTCCTCTGCAGAGTTATTTGAACAGTATAAGTGTTGTTAATGGTCTGTGAAAATCGGACAGGTCCTTTAAGAACTAATTTATCATCTGGTAGAGTGTGCATTATTTGACCAACCCATAGGCTACGGAGCTTAGATAATTTTTTTGACCCTCTATCAGTGACCTGTAGTTGGCATTTTGTTGATCATCGGATGCCAGGCTAAGGAGAAAATACTCTTAAATACCTTTAAAACAACCGAAGGGGCGCGTTGGGGCAGTAGTAGCATTACTGTATTTGCTTGACTGTGACTCTGAGAACCAACAACGCTAGCAGTTAGCTGTACCTTACCCTTTCCTTTTGAAATGTGAAAATGAGATAAATAATGGTCACAAAATAAAAACATGAATTCGTTTATTTGATATCATTCATTTATTTATTGTTGCCAAATGGACAGATCTTTTAATAGTTTCCTCGTTAGCTTGCCTAGCTACCATAGTTATCTTATTGCCAAGCTATTTTCATAAATAATCTGTAAGATCGTTTGTACCTTCATCTGTGACTGGAGGCCACTGTCTAACATCATCAACCCAACAAGTCATACTGCCTGGCTGTAGCTGTCATCGAGGGTGCGTTTGCGTTATCACGGAGGTTTGTTTACATACTAGTAACAGCTCAGTAATGGCGTCGCCACAAGATGGCAGCCTACACAGAACGCTCGTCGGATTCGTCTATAGGTCTTTCCCGTCAAACCGGAAGAGAACCTACAGGCGCGGGAGGGGAGCGAGGGGTTACCCCGCCAGGTGGACGCGGTCTTGGGACACAGATGCATCGCCACAGACCGTTATACCTTCACTGCCCCGCCATCGAGAGTGGTGGGGGAGGAGGAGGGAGTCGACCTGTGTCGGGCCGCCAGAAGGGCCGTCCACGATCTCGTCACCTCTTCATGCACTTCCGGAAGGAAAGGCACTGGAGCGGCGCGCTGAGAACCAGCACGGCCCGCCCCAAGATACCAATCATCGAGCCGCGAGGGTTCGGGACACAGTGGAGGATTCCACACGAGCCCAACACTCGCGGCCGCCCGGGCAAGCATAGCGGCCATTTCCGGGTCCGGCTCGGACAACGCTGCCACACCCGAAGGGGGCAATGCAGCCGAGTCGACATCCCCAGAAGATGACCGCTCTCCCTCCGATGCAGCGATCGACATCTGGTCCTCCGGTGGAGCTCCGAAGGAAACAACCGGAGCCACACGAGATGGCCCGGCTGTCTCCGTCGAAGACTCTCATGGCAGCGACACGGAGGATTGAGGGGCCCGTGGGGGTCTTTCACCCGGCGGGTTATTCCTCACAGTAATCCTCAGACCACCAATGGGATTAGCCGAAGTAGGCTTCTTCTGAACTGAACCAGAAGAAGCACTAGATCGGGGAATCGCCAAAGGGACTCCCCCTCGTTTGAGGGATCTCAGTCTCGATCTCAATGTCGCGATGGTCATGTTCTCACAATGAGAACATGACTCATTCACAAACGCTGCCTCAGCGTGCACGAGGCCCAAACACGTGAGGCAGCAATCGTTACCATCAACCGGAGGCAGATCGCTTGAAGTGACAGATGGGATCCGGGAGATCGCGAAGATCACTGCCGCGCCATAACACCAACACCAAGAGGTCTCGAAACAGCAGACTCGTTGAGCTCACGGACACACAATCCAAAACGCTCATACACTCAAAGGACACAACCGGTCGCGGAATGCAAATGTTGCATGCCAATGTTCATTGGCTCATTTTAATTCACTCGAAGGCAATTGGTCTCCCTAGCGTGATCCCAATTCGTTGGAAACTCCACCAAAGAGACGTAGGAGTTCCCGAACAAAAAGAAACCAACTTTTTCAATGATTTCAGACAGCAAGACAGCAACGTAATAACTTCATATTAAAAAAGAACAACACACACCTGACAAAAACATTTCTGGACCTTTATAAGGAAACAGCCAAGCAACTAAAATTACATAAAAGTTATAATAGATAAATGAAATTTGTTACATGATTCCCAATTATTTCCATTATTTCACTATTTCTAGTATTTGTACTTTACGGTTTCATTTAAATGTTGTAATCAGCAAATAATTTAATTTTACCTGTAAAGCAGATTTGTTCAATGACAGCATTGATTAAAGTTTCTTATGGGGCAAGAACATGTTTCTAATAGTCATAAATAAATTAATACTTAAAAAAAATACTTATTTTAAGTCATTATTGTACCTGGTTCATTAGGCTACTCTTGTAATAAAGTAGCAGTGGCTGGAACAGACTTTAAGTATCACCTGCGCTTGAAAAGATGCAATCTAATCCTGAACCCTAAATAAGCTGCTCCCGTTTGAGCTTACGGACCTGTTGCTATGACAGCAACTCCAGGATGAGCTTCGGAGAACCTAACAATCCTGGATCATGTAAAATCGTCAACAGTAAAATCCAGATAACAGTAATCCACGTATGAAGAATGGGCCCCTGTTCACCAGCGCATTGTTATATTGAGTTTGTTATGTTTTTGTAAACTGTAAATGATTTTTGTTGATTACAGTAATATTACTGTACTCTCAACAGTTCTCTACTGTATAATCTGCATCCTGTATGTTACTGTAGATTAGTTTTCACAGTATTATTACTGTATTCTCAACAGTTCTCTACTGTATAAGCCCTGTGTAGTGATGATGTGCCTCCAGTGCTCGAAGTGGGCCGATACGCACCAGCACTTCTATATTTTAAGCTGTAGTGTACCCTCACTTTTTCTTGTGTACCGGCACTTCTCAAATGTTGCTGGTACCAGAGATGTCACTCTGCCCTTTTTCTACTCAGCCACATGATTTACAAAACCTGCTTCTGTAATTCAAAATGATACATAATATTGAACTATTAATTCAGTCATGGTGATAACTAGAAGTGTGCACTGATAGATCAGTGGTCATATAGTATGTTTCTTTTTTTTATAACTGGAAAAAGTTAAACAGTGGGGGAGGTGTGAAGATAAGCATATACATAGTGACATCACTACAGGTATATGACAAACATTGCCCCGATAAATATTATTTAGCTCGCACTGACATTTTCTTGAGGTGTTATTTTAATATTTGCTTAACTCTTCCCCCGCCATTGATGGAAACTTCCAGGTTTCTGTTTTTTAACTGTTATACAGTAGGGGGCGCTATTATGGATCTTCTGAAAGAGTTACTGAATCTCCTGATCAAAACACAGGTGAAGAAAAAGCAGAAACATGCAATATCATATGTGACCCATGCTGGCAAAATGAGTCAGAATGCGTACAGGCTAATTACGAGCTAAGGGCAAAACTAGTGAAAAATGGTAGAATTTTGAATATTCATAGCGAATTCTCGATGGCATGAGTCTGAACCAATGAAATGTGATTTTCAAACCCATACTGATTAAAACAAAATGATTTTACTGACACATTGACTGACACATCCGAAGCGTGCCTCAAAGACGCCTCAGACAGCGCGTGATCCCGATATACTCTTACCCCCTTTTCACACATACTCCGTTTGCAGTGCGTATGCGGTGCGTATTTTTTTCCGTACCCATGTTAACAGGTTAGAGCTTTCACACTGCACGCGGTTGCAGTCCGTCGATCCGTTCCAGTTTCGGTGCGTATACAGCAGTGCAGAGATCGTTTCCGCACCGAGTCTATTTTTGCTGTGCTGCAAACGCTGAATTAAAGTGACAGCGCATGTTTCGTGGTCAAAATGAACACAGATTGAACTGAAAATGTAGTAATTTTACCATAAATGCGATTAATTAAATAAAATGTAGTAATCTCAACATAAATGTATTTAAATACTTTTTTTTTTTTTTTACTTTAAGACCGGGGTAAAGCAAGGAAAGCTACAATTTACCTCAACAAGGTGACATAATGAACAACACTTGTCTCAGGTGGAAAAACAAGTTTTTATGATATGCAAGATTTTTTGTATTAAAATTTAAATGAAAAAGAAAAGGCATGAGAGTCGGCTGTTTTTGTCAATTTTAAGTTTTAATTTAAAATGTTTGCGATTTAATACATGGTTAAATATTTGCCCACTTGCTTGAGCAACTTAATATAAGTAGAAGTAATGCATTGAATAATAGGCTGACGTTGTTTAAATTGTGTTTAAACGTGCATATGTCTGTTAAAGAGTGTATGTGTACAAAGAGAATCGCAATGCTGAGACGTTAAGACCAGGGTAAATCAAGGGAAAATACCATTTACTTCAACAAGACAACATAATGAACAACACTCGTCTCATTCGTGGAGGTGGAAAAACAAGTTCTTTGTGACGTGCAAGATTTATTTTATAAAGATTTAAATTATGCAAAAGAAAGGCAAGGGTATGAGTCTGCTGTTTTTGTAAATTTTAAGATTTAATTTAAAATGTAGGCTATGCGATTTTAATATAAGTAGCCTACATGGTAAAATATTTTTACCACTTGCTTGAGCAACTTAATATATAATTATATAGAAGTAATGCATTTAATAATATGTTGTTTAAATTGTGTTTAAACGTGAATACATCTATTAAACAGTATGTGTACAAAGAGAATCACAATGCTGACAAAAAACTTTTTTTAAATAAAAGTTGCTCATAACTTCTGGATTTGAAATACAAATAGTGAGTATGTATTTGTGGTATAGCCTACACTGCAAACGCAGCATATGTGAAAGCACTATTGCGCGTGCTGCTCCTGCACTGCATACGCACTGCAACACGCACCGCATATGCACTGCACACGGAGTATGTGTGAAACGGGCGTTATACCTACACAGAATTACAGTATTACAAAATATCTGTCTTGGCGAGTATTCAAGCAAACATTATCTTATGTCTTAAATGAACTTTTGGTTAACTGTTGGGGAAAAACATCTGATGTGTAACATTATATTAGACCCGTGCAGTACAGTAGGTCTGACTATATAGGCTGTCTTTTTCATTAATGTTAATCAAACAATTGTGGTACCATGGGGAAAAAAAGTTGAATATATATTGTTCCTATAAATATTTGGTTTTGACTTGGCATGTGCCAAATCTGGTGTTATTACCAGAGATTTTAAGGTATGGTTGGTAGATAATTTTGTTTTGGAACCTTCAGAAAACTTTAACTCGATTTTTCTCAAAACTGACTTTGAATATTAAATTCAAACAGGTGTAGCTCAGTCATGAAAATTTGCTCATTGCGACTCATTTTGCCAGAACGGGTCACGTATATAAGCAGACGCATATCTAAAATCAAAACTGCCTAATGTTACTTAATGAAATATCGACGCAGGACGAAGTATAGGACTGTGAAGCTTTGGGGGTGTTGTTGGACTTGATCAACTCCATCTGTGTTGTCTGATCCAGACGTAGTCTAAATATCTAATATCTAAAATATCTAAACATCAAAGTATTTAGTCCAGGGTTCCTCAAATCCGGTTTTGAAGTGCCGCTGTCCTGCAGAGTTTCTCCAACCCTAATTAAAGACGCCTGAACAAGCTAATCCATGTCTTCAGAGTTACAGGAAGAAGAGTTTTATCAGGGTTTGAGCTAAACTCAGTAAGGCAACGGCCCTCCAGTGCCAGATTTGTGGAACCCTGATTTAGTCTTACAGAAGACAATAACATGTCTGACTATGATATACCGTAGATGATCTTACCAGAGTTTCTCCAGTTTATAGTCAGGATCCTTCAGTACAACAGAGAGAAGCTTCACACCCGGATCTTGTATATTTTTCCCTGTCATATCCACATCTCTCAGTTGTGAGGGGTTTGATCTCAGAGCTGAAGTCAGATCAGCACAATCTTTCTGTGTGACTCCACAATCACTCAAACTGTAGAGAGATGAAAATCATACTTGGTAAACACTATGAACTGAAAACAAAAAGCAATAGAAAATAGAGAAAAAATAGACAATTTGTAGATGGAGTAAAACACTGCACTTGGTCACCAATGGATGACATTGTCTCAAAATGACTCAGGAACCTTGAGGTTTGAGGATTACAATGGGAGAGAGAGTTAAGTGTGAATAAAAGACAAATGGGACATGGTATGGACTCAGGATAACAAACTCTCAGTGTGCAAAAGAACAAGATTCTGAACAGACACGACATATACAACATAAAATTAAATCAACTAACTCCACGCTTTGCTCTAAATGTAAGACCGCATTCTTGGGCTAGAATTCTTGGCCTCCCTTGCAGGTGAATAACCAATAAACATGCTATATGAATATTTTATTTTTTGTCTGTTGTTTCCAGGAAAACTAATTTATAGTACAGGATCAGTGATAAATCACTCTCTTTGTCTAGCGTGTAATTAAGACCATCAACTGATATTTCAATGATAGCCTTTTTTAAAAATAATATTTTGTGCTTTATTAGATCATATTATACATGCTTTAAAATATATATATTATGATGTCATATTCAAAAAATCAAGATTTTGACATTTGCCTTTTTAGTCCAGTCTCTGGCTCTATCCAGTTGATGTTGTTTACCTCTATTATAAGATTATAAGTTTCATTGTAAAATTTGCAACAATAAATTAACTTTTAACATGGATCAAATCCATATCAATGGTTTAAGTACTAAATCATGTGTAACATTAAACTTGTTTGTTTTAAATGAATCCTCATGTTGAAGACATTGACTGTCAGGTGCTTTAACACAAGTTTGAGTCAGCTTGTATTGTTTCCCAATCACATCTCCCCGTAATTATTCCCATCAATAAAATAGATAAAAAAAATAAATAAATAAATAAATAAAAACAGAAAACAATAAAAACAAGTATGCTGCCATATTTCTCCTATTACTGATACAATAAATGTTTGTATGTTTTTTTTAGCTTTATCAGCTTTTAATTTTATTTTGTTTAAACAGTAAAGTGTTAGTTTTCACTGATACTTACTGAACTTTAATCACGGGCAGCAGCTTCTGGAGAACCTTCAGTTTTTCAGCTTTATTGTTTTCTCCAACAAATGTATTAATATCAAACTTCTCCAGACTCTTCTCTGATGTCAACAACACAAAAACTACAGCTGACCACTGAGATGAAGAGAGTCTGGCTTCACTTATTGTTCCAGATTTCAGATACTGTTGTATTTCCTCCACTAGTGACTGGTCACCCAGTTCATTCAGACAGTGGAACAGATTGATGGATTTCTCTGGAGAGTCAATGGTCCTGATCTTCTTCGTGATGTACTCAACTGTTTTCTCTTTACTGTCAGACCTTCTTCTTCTCAGTGTCATTAGTCCCTGAATCTGATGAGACTCCACTGACAAACCCAGAAGGAAGCGCAGGAAAAGGTCCAGATGCCCATTTTTACTCTGTAGAGCCTCATTCACGGCTCTCTCATGGAGCTCAGAAAATGAAACATATTCTGGTAAATCGAGTTTAAACCAGTCCTTAAACATAGACAACAAACCTGGTTTAGAGACTATGTCAAATACATTCCTGTTGTTGTTTATGAAGCAGAGGTGCACATATAAAGCTGCTAGATGTTCCTGAACACTCAGATGAACAAAGCAGAAGACTTTCGCCTGATACAGGCCTGACTCCTCTCTGAAGATCTGAGTGCACAATCCTGAGTACACTGATGCTTCTGTCACATCAATGCCACACTCTCTCAGGTCTTTCTCATAGAAGATCACGTTGCCTTTCACAAGCTGCTGAAAAGCCACTTTCCCCAGTTTGAGGATCATGTCTTCATCTGTCAGGTTCTTCTCATAGTCCTTCTCATGTTTTATGTTGGACTGAAGGATCAGGAAGTGTGTGTACATTTGAGTGAGAGTCTTGGGAATCTCTCCACTCTCTGCTTCACTCAACATCTTCTCTAGAACAGTGGCTGAGATCCAGCAGAACACTGGGATGTGGCACATGATGTAGAGGCTCCTTGATGACTTCAGGTGTGAGATGATTGTATGGGCCAGACTCTGATCCCTGATTCTCTTCCTGAAGTATTCCTCCTTCTGTGGCTCATTGAAGCCTCGTACCTCTGTCACTCGATGGACACACTTAGTGGGGATGAGATCGGCTGCTGCTGGTCTAGAGGTGATCCAGATCAGAGCAGAGGGAAGCAGATTCCCCGCAATGAGGTTCGTCAGCAGTACGTCCACTGATTTCTTTTTGTTTACATCTCGTAGAGTCTCATTCCTTTGAAAATGTAAGGGAAGACGACACTCATCCAGACCATCAAAGATGAACAACACTTTATATTCGTCACTGGATATTTCCATTTCTTTTGTTTCAGGGAAAAACACATGAAGAAGATCTGAAAGACTGAATGTTTTGCCCTTCATCAAATTGATCTCTCTGAAAGGTAGTGGAAATATGAGCTGGACGTCCTGATTTACTTTGCCTTCAGCCCAGTCTAGGATGAACTTCTGCACAGAGACTGTTTTTCCAATGCCAGCGACTCCCTTTGTCAGCACAGTTGTGATGGGTTTGTTTTGTCCAGGTAAAGGTTTAAAGATGTCATTGCATTTGATGGGTTTGTCCTCTGTTGCTGCTCTCCTGGATTGTTTCTCAATCTGTCTCACCTCATGTTCATTACAGATCTCTCCACTGTCACCCTCTGTGATGTAGAGCTCTGTGTAGATCTCATTCAGGAGTGTTGGGTTTCCCTGCTTTGCTGTTCCCTCATTCAGACACTTAAACTTCTTCATCAGATTTGATCTAAATGTGTTCAGGACTTCATGGCTGTAAAATTAAAATAACATGGTATTACATAAGTTAAATATAGAGATAAATGTAGTATTTGTTCTCTGTATCATGACCAAGAATATTTCACAAGGTTTATGAAATGTGTTAATTATTAACATTTTTGAGTTATGATCACAAATCAACAAAAATCCCACAGTTTACCTGACACCAGCATCCCTACTTTCATTAAGGTCCTGTAGTTGATTCATAGGCTGGTCATTCTTCTTACAGACGGGTTTTGTTACTGCTGATCTTTGTGGTGGGATTGACCTTAAACATCATGCAGAGAATCAAGAATCAAACACTCTGATATTGGTGGATTTTTTTTATATCACCTGAATAATTCTAGTTAATAAGTAAATGCACTAATTAATAAATCAACTGCTCAAGGGCACAACTGTAATAATACTAAAAACAAAAACTATAAAAAAGTTTGTCGAGACAAACTTTGTGTTAGCTTAAGAAAGCTTTTTATATATTGTAAATATTTTATTAAAATAATATATTATTGATTGATTGCTTATAATTTAACATCATGCCAGTTGTCAGAGCTATTTTAATGGTGAGAATAAAAGTAGCAAAATATAAAAAGAGAAATAAACTTAAAACTAAATTTACAAAAGTTTTTAAACTAATCTGGCCTCACTTCATTAAAAAAACATCTATTAATACGAATCAACAGAATAAAAACAGAGTCCTAGAGGAGTTAAAACCATCGCATTTCGTTATAAATATGCTTTAAAGATAGTGGACTCTGTCATAAGAGGCATAAAGGAGGATCTTCAACTGATAACAAAACCTTGTGCCTATTTAGCAATATGTGCAGATGATACGGTCCCAGTGATTATCTGAGTAGAAACAATGTGTAAATGTTTTAAATGATATTGCTCAGAATTTAATATCCCTAAGCGAATTTTACTTTATAATGTTCACATGGCGTTTATTGTGAAGACAGTGATGTGGTTCCCTTTTCCTGCGCAATTTGCGCATGCGTCTATTCAATGAAAAAAATGAGAAGGAAAGTGAAACGCTACTGTTTGTTTACTGGAAGAAAGTTACTGATCAAAAGGAATCGTTTTCCATCCATCCTTTAATTTAGCATCTAGCTGGAAGGCGAACAGGTATTTTGTGGAGTTTGTGTTGCTTAATTTTCAGATAATTTGTAAATGTATTTCCTGAATGTTATCAAGTTTCAGAGTTAGCTAGCGCGTGTTATGCTCATCCTATGTAGCAGCAAGTTAAAAGTGAAACGTGTTCATATGAAGTGAATGATTTTATGTTTTATGTCATGATTTCAGCTCTTACGGTGTGTCTATGGTTACACTGTGAATAAATGGGTTGGAATACCCCACCATAGCCCATCAGTTATGATCATTGAGTGCATCGTCTGAATAAATTCCGGCTGGAATGCTACAGTAAGAGCTTATTCCCCCTGCATCATCCTGCTGCCACTCTGCACCACGGAACCACAAGGACAAGTCACGGGGCTGTGTTGCTATTCGTCTGGTGTTGATGACAACGGACATTTCATGGAGCAACTCGGCACCATTCTACGGGTCTTGTAGACAAAGGGACTTTATGATCATTGTGCAGCTGGCTTAATGGTTTGATGCGACGGTCAGACAAGGTATGGAACATTTCATTTAATCAATAAGGAAAATTCATCTTCACAAACAGATCTAAAGAATCAAATAGACAGCCTGCAGAACAAAATCAAAAAGCTTAAATCTTCTCTTGAGAATACACTAGAGACTACCGAGATAGACCATTTAAAGAAGGAAATTCAAAACAAAGAAGAAACACTGAGTACTTTACAAAGGGAACTTAGAGAAGGCCTCCGACGCTCAACCCGAGCAAAGATCCCAACTCCAAAAATGCTCGAAATGCAACAAGAAGAGGCAAGGAAAAAGGAAAGAAAATTCATCTCAACATACGAAAGATGGAAGATTCGAGCCCGAGAGTCAAGAGAGCAGCTCAAGTCGGATATCAGTAAAGGTGAGCTGGCGTCTTTGATGGACACTTTAGAGAAGGAGAAAGAGGCTGTGTTAAACACTTACCTTGAAATACGAAACCACAACACACCTACACCAGAATTAAGACGCCATGTTGATAGTTGTGAGGCAGTTACAGCAGAAATTATGAGAGTTAGCTATGAGAGAATGTCAGGCATCGATGGAGATTATGATGCAGACCAAGTACAACGACACCTCAAAGAGCTATTGAAGAGCAGCTATGCACGCTCCATCTATGGATCCACTGCTTCTCGAGTGTCCAAATCAGTCCGCAGTCATGAAAGCACCACCTTAACACTCAAACGGGTGGATGCTGCGGCAGAGCTAGCGGCTAAAGAAGTTGAGTTTGAAGGCTTGCTGGAAGTAGAGAAACAAAGGGAGAAAATAGAGTATCAACAAAGGCAAATAGAGGAAGGACAAAGGAAAATGGAAGTAGAAAAGCGCAGACTAGAACGCCTTCAGGCAGAAAAAGGATTTAAAGGCTGCTCGGGCCAGACTGCTAGTCTACAGCCAGGGAGCATCACAGGAAGGCAGTGTCCATTCTTCTATTAGTTCAGTAGAAAATCCACCTGGCCTCCCTACTATCAGCCATCAAACTCCCAACGTCACAGCATCATCACCTGATGTAAACATGTCATCCCTTGCCCGAGCCTTGCAAGATAGTATGGCTTTAAATAGACTTCCAGTGCCAGAGCCATCGGTTTTCAAAGGTGACCCCATCCAGTATATTGAGTGGAAAACCTCTTTCATGTCACTCATTGACACAAAGGCCATCTCCCCAGCTGACAAACTTTATTATTTGAGGAAGTATGTTGGCGGCCCTGCTCGTAAGACACTGGAAGGAACTTTCTATAGAAACGACAGCGAGGCTTATAAGGATGCATGGAACAAACTGGATGACAGATATGGCCAAGCCTTTATTATACAGAGAGCCTTCAGAGACAAGCTTGCTGATTGGCCAAAAATCCAACCAAGGGATTCAGAAGGATTAAGAGACTTTTCAGACTTCTTAAATGCCTGTCAAGATGCAATGAAACATGTAAAGAGCCTCAAAATACTGAACGACTGTGAAGAGAATAAGAAGCTAGTCCGCAAACTACCAGAGTGGAGCGTGTCTCACTGGAACAGGAAGGCTACGGAAGCCTTAAGAAAGAACAAAGAATTCCCCAGCTTCCAAGACTTTGCCACGTTTATGGCGATGGAGGCAGAGATTGCTTGCAATCCGATCACCTCAGCTTATGCCCTCCGCAGCTCCGAGTCGAGCACTACAAAGCAAAGCAACAGGGAACCTAAAAGGAACAAGGCAAGCGTTCTGAGTACTCAGACTGAGGCAGACGGTGACAAGTTTCAGCCAGTGAACGGTAAGGCAAGGCTCGAAATTGCGACCATTTTGGTCGCATATGCTCCTGAAATTTAATCTGTGCGACCTAAAAATATATTTGGGAGCATTTGTGCGAGTGCAAATAATGGTTGTGGTGCGATCTGTTTTCATTTCTCTAAAAAACGTTTGCAAATTACTTCACAGTGTGTACCTTATGTGCGCTGATACGCGATGGCCGGACCGTCATTCTATCCAACGTTATATAACCAATCCCGGGGTTTTTCCTGCATTGATTTTTTTTTGGCTTCCGCCAAAGCCTTTTGATCGGTGCGTGAGTGACTGCTGCGCTTGACGAGAGAAAGCCCCGGCCGCGCGCGCGCGCACTCTCACGTCTTCAAACAACACGAGCGCTGTCTTGCTCTCTCTCCCTCGCGCATATCAAAATCATTTGACACGATAGAAAAAGTTTCACGTGGAGCATTCTGAGATTTTTTTTCTCCTAAATTACCGTGGAGTGTGAATTGTGCTAAAAAATAAACTACCGGGATAATCACACAACGCTTGCCGTACACGTCCGATTCGCGAACTAATGACTCATTTGAACCGATTCACTTTAATGAATGGTTAAAACAACTGATCTGTCCAACACCCCCACGAGACGTCTGAATCGGGGTATAACAAATCGGTACCACTTTACAATAATGTTCCACTTATTAAATTCTAGTTAACATGTACTATTAATAAACTGCACTTTGTTAATTTGTTAACCTTTGTTAATGTTAATTTCAACATTTGGGCTACTATAGCCTACATTATTGAAATATTTTTTTTTATTTGTTAACATAGTTAATGCACTGTGAAGTAACATTAATGAACAATGAACAGCTGTATTTTTATTAACTAAGATTAACAAAGATTAATACAGCATATTAATAGCAATAGAGTGCCAAGTGCCAAGCAAAAAATGCAGGGACAGGTGTGTGGCAAACAAATCAGGTTCAATTATTAAGGCTTTTAATCGTCAGGATACGTCAGATATAACCATACTGTCTATGAATATAACACTGCATACACCATCGCCAAAGAAGAGCTTGCCTTCACTAAATTTATGTCAAATGACAAATCATGTGCCAATATCATCGGGGTGAGATAATATAGAGCCAGAAGACCAAATTTCAAATCTTGGCCACAGGATGAAATAAAATCTGTTAATATATAATTTGTATTTGTGGTGCTCCTAAATTTTTGGTGGTGCTCCTAACTTTTTGAAGTTGGGAGCACCAGTGCTACCAAGTAAAAAAGTTAATTTCGAGCCCTGTAAGGAAAGGCCGCCTTGCGCCTTCTGTCAAAACAATCAGCACAGGCTACATGGATACCCCAAGTTCATTGCTAAAACCCTGGAGGAGCGACGAGAATTTGTCAGACAACATAAGCTCTGCTATGGCTGTACCAAACCTGGCCATAGTGCAAAGGACTGCCGACATCGACATTCATGCAACACTTGTAAAGGCAAACATCCCACTTGTTTGCACGACAACAACTATGTAAAGAGGGAAAGGGCCCCACCTCAGGAAAACACTAGCCCAATAGAAGCTGGTGCGACTTCAATGTCAGTGAATACTGAGCAGTCTACCAATGATTGTGCCTGTATGGGTGTCAAAAAATGATGCAGGAACGGAAAAACTGGTCTACGCCCTGCTGGACTCCCAAAGTGACACAACATTTATCGACCAGGAAGTGAGCAATGCTCTAAAGGTGGAGTCCTGTCCAGTTAAGCTCAAGTTAACGACCATGATTGGACGCAATGTGATGGTGAAAAGCCAAAGGGTCTCAGGGCTTCGTGTGCAAGGTTATTGCTCCTCCCTCCTCATCGACCTTCCTCCCATTTACATTAAGGATTGTATCCCGGTAAACCGCGCCCATATTCCAACATGCGAGACAGCCAGAAAATGGAATCATCTCTCCAAAGTCATAGATGAAATTCCACCACTACAGGATTGTGAGGTCGGTCTGTTAATAGGATATAACTGTGCACAGGCAATGGCACCAAGAGACGTAATATCAGGAGGAAATGAAGAGCCTTATGCAGTTCGAACCGACTTAGGATGGAGTATAGTGGGGTGCTCTTCACCATCCCTTGACACTCCAAGTATAGCGGGACAGTGTTTCAGGGTTGTTGTCAAGGAGCTCCCACCAGTTACCCCTGCAGATGCCATTCGCATTCTGGAGTCTGACTTTAAGGATGACAAAGAAGATGGCAAACCAGTGTCTCAGGAAGACATCCTGTTTTTGGACAAACTCAAGAACGGCATCAAGAAAAACAGCCAAGGTCATTATGAGATGCCGCTAACTTTTAAGGAGAGACCCACCTTACCCGACAACAAACAGCTCGCCGTCATGCGTCTGAGCCATCTCAAGAGGAAGTTGTTAAGGGACGAAAGGTACAAAGAACAGTACATCAGGTTCATGGAGGAAGTCATAGAAAAGGGTGATGCAGTGGAGGTTTGTGATGAAGGGAAGGAGGGAGAAAAATGGTACATACCTCATCACGGCGTATACCACACCAAGAAGCCAGACAAACTACGTGTGGTATTTGACTGCTCTGCCAAGTACAAGGGAACCAGTCTGAATGATCATCTGCTCACTGGACCTGACTTGATGAACAATCTCAACGGTGTCCTCCTTCGCTTCAGGCTGCACTCCACTGCACTGATGTGCGACATAGAAAAAATGTTTCACCAATTCCAAGTAAGAGAGTTGGATCAGGACTACCTGCGTTTCCTTTGGTGGAAGAAAGGAGATCTCAGTGCACAGCCCAGAGCCTACCGGATGAAGGTGCATATCTTTGGCGCGGCCTCATCACCTGGTTGCGCGAACTATGGCTTGAAACACCTGGCCACATAGAACAGAGACCTCTATCCGCTAGGTTCCCAGTTCATTATGACAGATTTTTACGTTGACGATGGGGTCGCAAGTACAGACAGTACAGAGAAGGCCATTCAGCTGGCCGAAGAAGCCAGAAAACTTTGTGCCCTAGGTGGTCTTAGGCTCCACAAGTTTGTGTCCAACAACCGAGCTGTCTTGGAAAGCATACCACCCTCCGAACGTGCATCAGACATGAGAGACCTCAACCTTACCTTTGATGACCTACCTTCAGAAAGAACATTGGGTATCCAATGGAACGTCGAATCAGACTGCCTGAAGTTCAGTGTCAATCTCAAGGACCAGCCTGCGACGCGTCGAGGTATTCTGTCCATGGTTGCTTCCTTGTATGACCCCTTAGGGCAGGGTTCCTCAATAGGCGGCCCGCGGGCCACATCCGGCCCGTGAGGGAAAAATGTTTGGCCCGCGCTTATTTCAAGGTTGTCATGGTAACATCAGCGTAAGCACGTCACTGGCGTTAAAATTCAAACGCTGTATCTGACAGCATTCGCGCACATCGAAAATATTGCAAGTGTTAAGAAAAGAAAAGTGGACACAGAAAATAGACGATTCAAATCTGAATGGACAAGACTAGCATGTTTAATTTTTTAACGGTCCTCCACGACTACGGCGCGCGAGTGAGTGATTGAGGGAGAGTGAGTGAGAGTGTGTGTTCGCGAGTGAGTGGGAGAGTGTGTGTTCGCGAGTGAGTGAGTGAGGGAGAGTGAGTGAGAGTGTGTGTTCGCGAGTGAGTGGGAGAGTGAGGGAGAGTGTGTGTTCGCGAGTGAGTGAGTGAGGGAGAGTGAGTGAGAGTGTGTGTTCGCGAGTGTGTGTGTGTGTGTGTGTGTGTGTGTGTGTGTGTGAGAGAGAGAGAGAGAGAGAGAGAGAGAGAGAGAGAGAGAGAGAGAGAGAGAGAGAGAGAGAGAGTGCGTGTAACTTATGTGCGTGTGTGAGTGCGAGTGAGTGAGCGTGAGTGTGTGTGAATGCGTGTGTGAGTATGTGAGTGAGCGTGTGTATATGTGCGAGTGAATGGGTGTGAGAGTGAGACGGCTCGATGACTGGTCGGAAAACAATGTGTAGTCTGACATGTTTCTTGTCCACAACATGACAAGATTTTTAGGAGTCAAAATCGTGTAATCTGACACAGTGACTATCGTAACAGACAAAACAATCGTGTAATCTGAACCAGGCATAAGGCTGATAATATCAAACGCCATTTCAACTCATTGCACTGCATTTTTAACAGCAATTTTCCTGAACATTTTGAGAGTTGCAAACAGAAGGTAACACAATTGGTAGCAGCTTACAAGCAATCAGTTGCTGTTATTCATAAAAAACCACATCCATACAGGAGAATGCCACCGCAGCATCCTTACGTGTGGCTTGGAACCTGGCAAACAAGGCCAACAAGCTGTTCACGGATGATGACATTTCCGGACATGGAGATCCAGAGTTGTTATTTGTTCATTTGTTTTTAATATCCACCATGCAATAAAATGAATAAAACAGACTAATGAGAAAAATAAAATAATAAATAAAAATAAATAAAATCAGAATAATTATATTGTGATTTGTGACTCTTTTAACAAAACAACAACAACAATAATAGCAGAAGAGCAAACATTAAGGTCATAACATTTTGATCGGTGGCCCTTGGCTTTGTATTGTCGGCAAAATTTGGCCCTTGGTAAAAAACAATTGAGGAACCCTGCCTTAGGGTTTGTAGCCCCATTCTTGCTCATCGGAAAGGGAGTGCTGCAGGAAATGTGCCGACATGGAGCGGGCTGGGATGACCCTCTGGCTAATGAACTTCGTCCACGGTGGGAGAGATGGAAAAATGACCTTGCCAACCTTGAGAGGATAAACATACCTCGGAGTTATGCACCCGCAGACTTCGGAAAGGTTACTAAACGGGAGTTACATCACTTCTCTGATGCCAGCATGACTGGATATGGACAGTGTTCATATCTAAGACTTAGAAACAACGAAGGAAACATCCACTCTGCCCTAGTCATGGCAAAATCTTGGGTTGCTCCAACGAAGATCATCACAATCCCAAGATTAGAGTTAACCCTCTGGGGTCTAAGGTGTTTTTGGGGCCCTTGAGATGTTCTGACATGCCCTGACATTTTTGCTTTTTTCAGTTGCTTATAAACATATTAATGGCAAAAAAAAAAAATTACACACTATTTAGCACAAACAGGGCTACCATGAAATGTGAGCAACAAGAATGTACATGTCTGCATTTTTGAGAGAATAATGTTTATGCGTGGTTATTGAAAAAACTAAAAACTAAAGTTTCTGAAATAAGGCCATAAAACACATTCTAAATATGTGCCAATAAGACTTTTGTCTAAAAGATGTCATCGCCTAGTGTTTTTTCTTCAAAATGAAGTGAAAATCACCCTGCCTTTTCATTCACATAACACAATACATTGATTTGAATTTTGCAAAGCACTTTCTGTTTGGAAAGGCCATATGCGGAGTGGGCGTCAACGGTCATGCATATATAGTGGTTCACACCTTAGGAGACAATGGGGCCTGCATACTTAATTAGCCATTCATTCAGGTGAGTCACTGAGCCACAAGAATGCAAGAGCAACAGTTGGAAGCATCTCAATTCTTTTTTATTTTTCCTCATATTGTGCTTGCAATATGGCCTATAATATCCAAGGAAAACATGTCTAGTAATTGTGCAGTTAATTCTCATACTGTATTTTCAGTTTTGGAATATTTATGCTCTCCCCAAATTTGTCAATAATAAAACACAATAAAAGTTATTTAAAGAAAAGGCTTATATTTACCTTTTAATAGTTTGTTTACATCTACCTTGTAAATATACTTTTTTATTAAAAAGGTTACAATTACAACAACAATTCAAGTGTAATCTTTCTTTGTAAAAACTAAAGTATACATTTTATCATACATATTTCAAAGTTAAGGATTTGATTGATTATTTGATAACTTTATTTTTGACAAAACATATTATATTTAACATAAGCAAATATTGGCAAACAAAAGCTTATTTGAGGTATTTACATTAAAAATGTATAATCTATCCAAAACTAATCAACGAAATGTTGTCTTTCATATGTCTGTAACATAGGTCTTTCATTTTTATTATAAGAAATATAAATGTTAATTTGCAGTTTAAATCCAGGAAATTTGTTAATGAAAAAATTATTAAAAGTAAGATACAATTGATACAAAACGAAATTCGTTTTAAAGAAAGGATTTGTACTTTCTGTTTTGAGGTCTCTGTGAAAGTTTGAAAGTCTTTTAGTGATTTTTTTAGAGACGCTCGCGTCCATAATGGAGAACTGTCACGTAATATTGTTTTTTCCTCATAAATGCGAACACGAAAAATAAAAGACAAAAGACTTTTGAGTAAAACTTACTCCGAAATTGTGTTCTCGGCGGAATTCGCTCTTCAAAATGCTGCCGTTCGTCGTCTGAGTTACAATCTTCCTCTGAGGAAAAGGTGCATTCTTCCTCGCTGTCCAGAATCATCTGAAGGGAGTCTTTATTACCGGAGAAGCGTGTCATACTCAAAACGCGATGAATTATCAGTAAGTCTGATGAAGAAACTTTTTATGGCATTGATCGGGGGGCGGGTGCGCTGCATACTAGATCATCTAACGATTTACATGTGAATCGCGCCGGGGGCGGGGCGCCCGCAGCTTATTATAGAGATAATGAGGCAGAAGGAAAAACGGTACCTCTCCTTGCTTTCAAACGGATTACATGAGTTGAAAACATTTGTTTTTTATATAAATTACTTCATTTAAAAGAGGAGATTTCAAGCTTCATAAAGACATATCTCACGTGCCTGTGTGAGAAGTATTCGCTGAGTTATGATTCATTTTCGGACGCGTTTCAGAATGGACTACACGGACAGAGAGAAGGCAGAACTCGCTTTGTGTTTATTTTTCTTTATTTGGCGAAAAGCACAACACTTTGTTTTTATTGTGAGTGTACACAAAAATAATAAACACTTAACAGGATAGATTGATGTATAACACAAGCATATAAGATAAAAAATAATATTTTTATTTTATAATTTTTTTGCACTCATACGGAAAAAAACGAGCCTATCGCGCCGGCGCGATAGCCGACCTCAGGGGGTTAACAGCTGCAGTCATCTCAGTGAAAACCAGCAATGTTCTGAAGGAGGAGCTTGGATACACTGACATGGAGGAGTATTTCTGGACCGATTCCAAGGTTGTTTTAGGATACATTAACAACGAGGCTCTGCGTTTCCACACGTTCGTGGCCAACCGTATCCAGAAAATACACCTTGTTGTAAAGTTTTTCTTTCTTCAAAGCAGAGACCAGGAGACAGTCGGGATCGTGTTCAACGGAAGTTATTCTTTATTGAGAACTCCTCCGTACGCGGCTGTAGAAACTTCCAACATGATCTGATCTAACATAACTTTACATGTTACCTTATAGGCATTTTAGGAGGAGGGACTTTTTGGGGGTGGAGACAAATTCAAACAAAGCATGTAAATGAGTATGCAGGTTAAGGTAACCTGCCCCAGACCCCAGCGTGTTTACCAGTATCAATTTAATCAGCATACCTATTCAAATGCTGATCCTGGCCAGGAAACTCTGGTTCCACGGGCCATCCCAGAGCCATTTAAGACAAAGGGTGCGTCTTGGAGCTACTGGCTAGAGCCATTAAAGACTCATTTAAAACACAATAGAGAAAACAGGGCTGGTAGGAGCTGTTGATACCATTATAACCTAACCTCAAATGCTAAAATCAGTATTCTTCACTGTGATGTTATGTAAGGAAGCATATCTGAAAACATATTCTTAAATTTTAACCCTTCAGTCCCCTCTTTGAGAGTTCTTAAAATAACTCTCACAAAATACAAATTTAAACACTTAAACGTTCAATTCTTGTAACTTGAAAAAGTTACAGGCACGTATAACTTATTCTGTGTTGTGTCCTTGATTTACATGAGTGTCATAGTTCTTCTCAAAACCATAACTGTTGACACCTGCGACGCAGGGTGTAAAATGTCATACAAAACTACATGATTACACAGAAAACCATGTAGCGTAAGAGTGGAAGTCTTGAAAGTCCATGGCGCCTGAATAGCTGTGAAGTCTGTTTCCTGTAGAGTCCATTTCCCACGTAGAGTCGCTCTGATGACTCGTCCCTCATGAGGCTTGTTCATGGAAATCTGAGGTGATGCTTTACACCAGGTTTCCGCTTGCGAAGACATCAACACATACCTGTAACACAAGAAAACAAAGAAACGGCAGACCAGCAGTATTCATGCATAGACTTCATTCTTCCATAAGTCATTTGATCGTATAGTGGTTTTACGTCTAACTCTTATCAAAGTAAACATTGTGATCGTATAGGTTTTTTTTTTCTTTTCCTAATCTTAATTGATTTGACACCTATGGACAAGTGAGGTAAGGATGGACTAAATGGGGAAAAGCCTATGAGGTTGTCTTCACCCTGGATTGGCCCCCGACGCCTGTTGCGTTCAGTTCTTTCCAGGGCCCTCACTGAACCGTGTCCTATTCTGTCCCTGTGTTGTGTACACACTGTACAGTGTGTGAGAAAATTGGCACATTTTCATTCTCCAGTGAAACATCAGTCTTAATAGACATCATATAGGGCATGGAAGTCTGACTGGAATATTTCTGTGGTATAACATTTTAAGGCTGTGAGTTTTCTGAATGTCCCCCAAACAAAGGCTGTGACAGTCAATTAGTCTTTCATCTTTGTTGTAAGTTACTGGGGAGATTAAGCAATCACAGCCTAAATGGTTAACACCGTATCGAGTTTACCCACGAGTCCAATGACAAGGGGAGGGGTTGCTTCAAAGTAGCAAACAAATGTAGTAAAATCTGCATAACATTGTTAACTTGTCTTAAGTTATTTTTGTTTTTTCTACATTCTTTTCCAAAATGTCCATGCTTGCCACAGTAAGAACAACTGGCTTCTCTAGGACTTTTGCGTTTCTTTTGCTTCTCTGAGTTGACCTTAACGGAAACTGCTGCAATTCTTACTCTTGCCTTGACATCAAAGTCTCTTTCCCACATAGCTAAACTGTCCAAGTTGTCTTGCAGGGTTCTATTTGACCATGTAAGATCTAAGAAAGGCAATGCATTTCTATGTTCTGACAAAAGACCATCAGACCATGCGCGAACTAGAGGACCATTATGACCTAACACCTTCTCTGGAGTGTCGGCAATCCCGCTGTAAGCGGCAGCGGTCTGGCAAAATCTTTCTGTGTACTCACAAACAGTTTCATCCTTCTTCTGTACACAACTAGTAATTTTCAACCAATCCACTTTCGGTCCAACAATGTTCTTTAACACTTTCAGAATTTCCTCTCTCAATTCATCTTTACTGGCTTGTTGCAGTTCAGAATTGTTTACAGCACTTTCAAAATCATTGAATTCTGAATCAGTCAAGATCTGTGATATTAGCTGGGTGACTTCAGCTAGAGTCATATCATAGAGCCGCATCTTTTTGGACAACTCTCTCCTAAACTCAGAAAAATTTCTTTGCACTGATGGCAAACTTTCAGCAATTCTCTCAATATCTTTAGGACCTAAAGATGTTTTGACTGCTTGTGGCTGCAATATGGGGGTTGCAAATGGAACTGTATCAACACCTTTTCCCTGAGGCTTTTGTCTAGCTACGCACACTTCAACTGCATTTACATCTGCATTGACATTGTCCTCTATTCTATCAAAAGACTGTAAATCAGGATAGCTTTCATCTGACTGTTGGTCTTCTAAATCACATTTGCTTGAGGCTTTGTTATGGCCCACCTTTGTCTTGAGACAGGACATGTGAGTCTGCAATTGTTTGTTCTGATCGGTTAAAGTATCAATACAACAAGCTTGTTCTTGTGCAATGGATAAGCTAAATTCTCGGTGACAACAGATAATGGCTTTCATATCGTTCTTGCGAATACTTGCTCCTAGTACCTTCTTACAATCTTCAATTGACCAAACTTTGACTGCATCAATGCCAAATTTCTTTGTTAAATTCAATCTGACTTCCTCAGTCACGATTGAGTCCATGCATTCTCCTAACAATGACTTAAACTCATTGTCTGTCCATAAAGGGGTAGCTAATCCACCTTTCTCTGTCGTGGGTATCAGCCTAGCATTCCTTCTAACCATTTTGTGACTTCCTTTGTTACTTAACAATCACAAAACACTAAAACTTCTCTCTACTGTCTTACAAACAGAGGGTACAATCTTGTTAACACAGCTTAACTATTGTTAACTTTCCAAATTACCACACTTAACTTCCCTGCTAACAAGAACAGAGGATCAACAGAAATAACTAGCACTTAAAGCTAATTCTTCTCTGCCTAAAGCAAAGGATACCAACTATTAGCACTTGATGCTAACTTCTCTAGCAAGAGCATACACACAATATTAACATGTAACTGTTAATCTTCCCTGCCAACAACAGGGGGTAAATTTCATCTCTATTGGAAAAACTTTTTTTAGAGGCTCATCTTTAGTTAACCAAACTCTACAGCTGTTTGTTAACTACTTCTCTGAACGGCGCAGAGGAAAACATTTGTACTGGTCTGCATTGGTTCTTTTAATGGAGTGAAACTCACCGAGTCTTTCATTTGTAGAGAAAGATTCCGTCTGGAAAAAATTCAGTCTTTGAGATCTTTTTGGAGCTTGAAGTTTTCAATCTGGATTCAGAAAATTCAGTCTGGAACTCAGTCAGCTTTGTTGAGATCTTTGAGCTTGAAGTTTCAAGATGCAGTTCTTTGAGCTTAAAATTCTTTGAGTTTCCTTCTTCTCCATCCGGGTCACGGCACCATCTGTTGTAAAGTTTTTCTTTCTTCAAAGCAGAGACCAGGAGACAGTCGGGATCGCGTTCAACGGAAGTTATTCTTTATTGAGAACTCCTCCGTACGCGGCTGTAGAAACTTCCAACATGATCTGATCTAACATAACTTTACATGTTACCTTATAGGCATTTTAGGAGGAGGGACTTTTTGGGGGTGGAGACAAATTCAAACAAAGCATGTAAATGAGTATGCAGGTTAAGGTAACCTGCCCCAGACCCCAGCGTGTTTACCAGTATCAATTTAATCAGCATACCTATTCAAATGCTGATCCTGGCCAGGAAACTCTGGTTCCACGGGCCATCCCAGAGCCATTTAAGACAAAGGGTGCGTCTTGGAGCTACTGGCTAGAGCCATTAAAGACTCATTTAAAACACAATAGAGAAAACAGGGCTGGTAGGAGCTGTTGATACCATTATAACCTAACCTCAAATGCTAAAATCAGTATTCTTCACTGTGATGTTATGTAAGGAAGCATATCTGAAAACATATTCTTAAATTTTAACCCTTCAACCTCAACACAACTCAAAGGCAATGGAGATACGTCCCTACTGACCAAAATCCGGCGGATCATGCTTCTAGAGGCCTCTCTATCAATGAGCTGATATCATCAGATTGGTTTACTGGCCCAGCATTTTTATGGGAAAAGGAAATCGGCCTCTCGGAAGAAGTAATCTCAGAACTGCCAGTGGGAGATCCGGAAGTGAAGGGAGCCCAGACCCTAAGCACTGAAACTAGAGAGCAAAACTCTCTGACGGATCGGCTGTCAGGATTCTCATCCTGGTCTCGGGCTGTCCGTGCAGTGGCGCGCATCCTTCGATGGATCAACAAGGATAAATCAAATGGTCTTTCAACAGTAAAAGAAAGAGAGGACGCAGAGTGCCTCATCATCAAAGACCTACAGAAACAAACTTATTCAGAGGAACTGAAGCTGCTGAAGAAAGGCGGTCGGCTACCACTACACAATAAGCTACATCGCTTTAACATCTTCCTGGACAAGGATGGTGTAATCAAGGTGGGAGGACGACTCTGTGATGCAAATCTCCCTTATGCAGTCAAACACCCTTCGATCATTCCGAAGGAACATCACATCACAAAGATGATCATTGCACACTGTCATGACAATGCTAAACATCAGGGCAAGGGAATGACCATCAACACGATCAGGACAAAGGGTTACTGGATATCAGGGATCGGTCGGGCGGTGGCATCTCATCTTCGCCAATGTGTCATTTGTCGAAAGCTCCGGAGACATACAGAAGAGCAAAAAATGGCCGATCTCCCTCGAGAGCGTGTGGACCCATCTCCACCCTTTACATACTGTGGAATGGACTGCTTTGGACCCTTTTTCAGCAAGCAAGGACGCAGTGAGCGCAAGAGATATGGCCTTCTCTTCACCTGCTTCTCATCTAGAGCAATTCATATTGAAATGCTGGAGGACCTGTCAACCGACTCCTTCATAAATGGACTTCGCTGTTTCATTGCTTTAAGTGGGGCTGTGCGGCAGATTAAATCTGATCAAGGCACCAATTTCCTAGGAGCCAAAAATGAACTGAGGAAAGCTCTCAAGGAAGTAGATGGTGACAAACTGGCAAACTATCTCTCAGAGAATCAGTGTGACTTCATCATGAATGCTCCCGGTTCAAGCCACTCTGGTGGAGTGTGGGAGCGTCAAATTAGAACGGTCAGGAGTGTCCTCAACTCGACCCTCGCGCTCTCTCCTGGAGGCCTCCCAGATGCTTCCCTCCGAGCATTCTTCTATAAAGCAATGACGATAGTTAACAGCCGTCCACTCACTGTTGAAAACCTCAACGATCCCAACAGTCTTGAGCCACTTACCCCTAACCACCTACTTACCATGAAGTCTACCTTGGCCCTTCCCCCCCCTGGCAAGTTCATCAGAGAGGACATGTATGCGAAAAAGAGATGGCGCCACGTTCAATACTTGGCCGAGCAGTTCTGGAGCCGTTGGCGAAAAGAGTATTTGTCCAACATTGCCCTCAGACAATGCTGGCACACCCCAAAGAGAAACCTACAGATGGGAGATATAGTCATGATGAAAGATGAAGACTTGCCAAGAAATGAGTGGAGGTTGGGCAGAGTCGTAGAAACGACAATGGACCGAGATGGACTGGTTAGGAGAGTAAAGATATGTCTCAGTGACAGAAAACTCAGCAAAAATGGTGAACGTCTCACCAAGCAGTCAGTGCTTGAACGTCCAGTACAGAAACTGGTGTTGTTACTAGATAGTGACTAATTAGTTATTTGTGTGCATACCTTTCTGACACTCCTTGTATACCATTTTTCTGGATATTGGTCGTTTTGTGTTTGGAAATCATTGGTGTTCACTCTTCCCACGGTCATTAAGCTGTGATATTTGAGACACCAATACTTTGGTGGGAGTGTAAATGTTTTAAATGATATTGCTCAGAATTTAATATCCCTAAGCGAATTTTACTTTATAATGTTCACATGGCTTTTATTGTGAAGACAGTGATGCGGTTCCCTTTTCCTGCGCAATTTGCGCATGCGTCTATTCAATGAAAAAATGAGAAGGAAAGTGAAACGCTACTGTTTGTTTACTGGAAGAAAGTTACTGATCAAAAGGAATCGTTTTCCATCCATCCTTTAATTTAGCATCTAGCTGGAAGGCAAACAGGTATTTTGTGGAGTTTGTGTTGTTTAATTTTCAGATAATTTGTAAATGTATTTCCTGAATGTTATCAAGTTTCAGAGTTAGCTAGCGCGTGTTATGCTCATCCTATGTAGCAGCAAGTTAAAAGTGAAACGTGTTCATATGAAGTGAATGATTTTATGTTTTATGTCATGATTTCAGCTTTTACGGTGTGTCTATGGTTACACTGTGAATAAATGGGTTGGAATACCCCACCATAGCCCATCAGTTATGATCATTGAGTGCATCGTCTGAATAAATTCCGGCTGGAATGCTACACAATGTTTTCTACCAACAACAGAAAATTTCTGTTTTCTACTATATTTTCTATATAATTTTCTACTAAATTTCATAAAGTTTAAAGGTCATATGATGCGATTTGTTGTTTTCCTTTTTCTTTAGTGTGTTATGCTGTTAGTTGCAAGTATAAGATCTGCAGAGTTACAAAGCTTAAAGAGTAAAACCTTATGAGATATTCTTTATAAAAGTTAAGGCTCAGCTAGGGCTGGGCAATATGGCAAAAACATCATATCACAATTTCTTTCAGGAAAATCACAATTCACGATTTTATCACGATTCTTTTTCATGTTGGTTTTACTACTTTGCAAGTGACCGAGCATTACAGCCAAACTAATGCCCCTATTTTTAAAACAAAGCCTTAGGTAACAAAATATAAAATAAAAAAGAATGGCAGACATTTAGGCCAAAGTGGTGAAGATAATAAAATCTTTGTCGTTATTTTCTTTGTTATTAAAAATTAAGAACAAAGATACACATTACACATACAAAACTTAATATACAAATGAAATAAACAGTGCTTTTATTTTTTAAGCTAAAGTAGGAGTATTTAATAGTAGCACTGAAGAAAGTAATTAAATTAACAAATATGAAAATAAAACTTACTTGGATGAATGTGGGTAACCAAACAGTTGATGTACCCCAGTTACTTCCATAGTATATTTTTTTCCTACTATGGAAGTCAATTGTTAGCCACATTCTTCAAAATATATTATATTGTGTTCAGCACAATAAAGAAATTAATACAGGAGTGGAACAACATTAGAGTGAGTAAATAATGACAAAATTTACATTTTTGGGTGAACTATCGCTTTAAGGACAAGCGGCAGCATGTTTACTATTAGGCTACTGTCTCTTTAAGACCTGCACGCGACGCGTCTAATATACACGCATTTGGCAAGCAGATTTTCTCTTAATTTTCTCTGTTTGCTTTCACTTAGACATAACCCATTTTGTTTATGTAAACCATGTGTGTATTTGACAGTATTAGCGCAATAAGACTCGAAAGATAACTTAGTCCAGTAAGTAACTTGGCGCTGTTAGACAGGCTTTTAGTGCATGTGCGCTTCGGATGCATGTATGCGCTCAGAAAAGCGCATGTTAGAACAGCGCATCAGCACGTGAATGACATGTTTATAATGGCGCTTTTCCACTGCATGGTACGGTACGGCTCGGTTCGGTACGGCTCACTTATGGTGCATTTTCACAGCATGGTACTGCACGGTACGGTCTGTTGAGGTTCCAAGCGGACCGTACCGATACTAAAATGTGACGTGAAAACACTGCAGATCACTGATTGGTCAGACAGAATCGTCACTACCAGCGTCATTGTATTTGCGACACAAGACACTAAACCTGCAAGATTTAAATAGCCAGTAGACAACAGCCAACGCTGTAGCACCTGTTTTTAAAGTACTTGCTTGAAAAAAGAAGATAGGCTCCATTGTTCCTGTGTTGTGCGTTTGAAATGTGGCGCGTTTACGATGATGTCATGGCAGTGGAGTCGGCGCAACTATAACGATCAGTCCCACCCACTTTGAAGCGGTACTAACTGCAGTGGAAAAGCAACCGAGCTAAAGCGAACCGAACCGTGCCGTACCGAGTCGAGTCATACCACGCAGTGGAAAAGCGAAGCGAGTCGAACCGTTCCGTGGCGAGTCGAACCGTACCATGCAGTGAAACTAACCCCCATGCAAATAATTAAATTTTGTGAACTGCAGTGTCCCGTTCCTCTGTGTTAACATTTGATGTGAATATACGTCGCGTTGTACAGTATTAGGGGTGTAAGAAAAAATCGATACACTTGAGTATCGCGATATTTTATTTTGCAATACTGTATCGATTTTCAAAAACGCAATATCGATTTTTTATTTTTACGTCCAAAAATATTCATGGTAAGACCGTAAGACAGTGGTTCACGTTTATGTTGTTTAAATCCCTACCACTAGATAGCTATGCTGAGACGCACCACTAGTGTCCTCGCCAGGCTCGCCTGTAACGGTGCGTGTCCACTGGACATTTTAGGATTGACAGCGGACCGGAGAAAGCGTTGAGAGCGACCGAGAGCGTCAAAAAGTTGGGCAGTTCCTTTATACAAATATCAAGCGAAAAACGCAGTCGGCAGCCAATTGCTGTGAGGTTCGGGATGTGATGTCTACCTTGAGAGTTTAAACATATGCAAATTGTGTCGGAGTTTATGCTGGATTTAGTGCGTAAATCATTTTGTTTACAAATTAGACGTTGTGCAGTTGTTATATAGCCTATATGTTAAATATTTCATTTTGGATGTGTTTATTGTGATTATATTGGCTGGTTTTATAAAAGTTTATACAACTGAAAGGATATCTTTGCTTGGTGTATTTGGAAACAAAGCTTGTCTATTTCTAAATGTAATCGCGTGCATCGTTCACATCAAACGCGAAGAGAGCATCTGGCGCGAGTGATTTCAATGTTAAGTCAATGCAAAGACGCGTTTACGCGCGTCTGGAGGTCCTGCGGCACGAGGCGTTTAGTGCGGCGCGGTTCGCCTCATTCGCGCGTCCAGTTCTTTTAAAATCTTTTATCACATAAAACTTGATTTTAATATGACACATTTATTTTGTTCACTTTCATCCACTTTCATTCATTTTCGTCCAGTTCACGTTGTTGTTTTGTATTGTGACAGGGGCTATGTACCTATTTTCTTTTATTATGGCCTACTTGAGCATATAAGCATTTGCTCACTAAGAACCTGTAAACCACAAGCCCAAACTGGCAGTTTGATTTTCTGTGTACTGAATTGTTTACCTAAAGTAAAACTGGCAGTTTGATTTTCTGTGTAGGCTACTGAATTGTTTACCTAAAGTAAACTTCTTTGACTTTTATGCACATCATGTCTTTTTTAAAAAAAATATTTTTAATATATTTTACTTTAAAAAAATACCAATATATCGCCTTATGCACAGTATCGAAATATATTGCAATATATTGAATCGTGACCCATGTATCGTGATACGTATCGTATCGCCAGATTCTTGCCAATACACAGCCCTACACAGTATGTTGTGATGGAGGCGCCAGAACTGCAACTGATAGACTGCAGTGTAGCACGATACTATGATATTTCTTCAAAAGCAGATCGTGGAGACATTTTAATTGTCCACGATCAAAAATCGTGAAATCGCACACCCCTAGGCTCAGCCACGCCTTCTCAAAACTCTTCGTTCAAACACGCCCCAACAAATCTACGTCACAAGGCGTACAAATCTCGTGCCGCAGGACCTCCAGACGCGCGTAAACGCGTCTTTGCATTGACTTAACATTGAAATCACTCGCGCCAGATGCTCTCTTCGCGTTTGATCAGAGAGTGGGGGCAGAGTTTCATAAATAAATGTATACGCAAAGAAAGAAGGCGTAACTTTTGTTTCTCGCTGTATTATTGTTGCCGCCAACACCGCCATGTCGTGGAGACGCTGTGTTTTTCGTTGCGAAAGCCAAACTAAAAGAGTTTGGCCTTCCAAAAGAGAACACAATTAGAAAACAGTGCTTAAGCTTTATTTACAACTGTTCCAGAACAGTACAACTAAAATATTAAACTGTGTGCTGCGCAATTTTCGGAGGACTGTTTCCAGAACCTGCGAGAGTACAAGGCAGGCTGTGCACAAAGCTGATTCTAAAAAGTGGGGCAATTCCATATTTGCATGTACATTCTGGCACTTCTGACTCACACACAGTATGTAAGTATGTTTTCATATTTTAAGAATTTGCAACTGACTATTCAAAAATCTCTTTCATTAAAATATTTAAATGTCTTTAAGAAATGTTATACACAAATCCGCTGAGATCTCTATGGGCGCCGCCATTACTGCGTGCCTGCGAAGTGACGGCGGTGTGACACTTGCTGGTGCCCTCTAATGACATTTCAATGAAAGCGGATCCTGTGGCTTAAATATTGTGATTGTCAAAAATTTTAGTAACTAAACTGAATTTTATTAGGTTTAGTGACAACATGTTGCAATGTTTATATTATATGGTACAATTTCTGGTAAGCTACGTTTTTTTATTATTGCTTGAAACAAATTTCAGGATTTCAATTCAGTTCAATTCTTGTGATTTGATTTAATATTGACTAATTTGGATAAATATTAGGTACACAAGATAGGCGTTAATTTTTCTCAAGAAAAAAAATCTCACCTAATGCTGTAAGTTAAACATACAGAGAGCCTTATCCGTATTATTTAAGGTTAAAAAATAACTCAAATTAAATATAATGCGTTTTTTTATTATAATAACTTTATTTAATGATATGAGTAAAAATATAATAAATATGTAATATAGTACATATTTAGCAAAATACTCTCTATAGCTCTTTTTTTCTAGCCAACTAACATGCATTATGGCTCTCCTGAGGTAAATTACATAATTGTTCTCCGGCTGTTTTATTGACCCTTTCCGCGGTTAAAAAAACACTGACTGATCGATATGATGAATATACATTTCGGTAAGTTGTACTGTTTCTTTTTACATTGTTCATTCGTGTTTATTTACTATTAAGGTGAGATGATCGGTTCACGTGCGCTAGGGATCCATCACGTCACATTTACAAACACCAAAACGGTATTTCTTGTTTGAATTTCGAAATAAAATTGACAGAATCTGAGAGCTGAGCTTTTTTTATATCATAACTAACCTGCTCTGTCTAGTCTGTCGGTCTCCGTGTCCTCTTTGCCTCGCGATTTTTCTGTGCGTAAGAAAATGGATGTGTGGCGTGAAAAGTTGCGTGTGTCTCACGGTGAAAGCGTGAGAGTTGGCAGCTTACAGGTATTCAAGATTATTTTATTAATCATCTGGCATGCGAGCTTCAGAACCTAAACTACAGGGCATTGATTGAAGGTCAGAATTACATGAGCTCCGGATGGATTGGCCAGATACTGCATACCTTTGCAGATGAGCTCATCACATCAAAAGGTGTCGTGAGGTTTTCACAGGCATTGAACTCAGTTACCATAATGTGTCAGTAACAATACAGAGAGAAAACTGCAAAATTCTCGAAGTAGTGTGTGACTGTATGGCCGGCCGAGGGAAGTGTTGTAGCCATACAGCAGGGCTACTGTACAAAATTATAGATGAATAGATAAAAATAAAATTTCGTACAGCTACATCTGCTACAGCCGCCTACGGGACCAACACGCTACTTCCTTAGCAACAAGGCACGCAGTAATGGAGTCATTCCACGAAACCGGTACGATTTGGACAAACACATTTTTGGATTTTTTACTTTTATGTATTACTTTTCTGAACAACCCACAACATTAATTACATGTTTAACTTCCAGAAAATCATATTTTCCCACCTCAGGCATCAAATCCCTATTATTATTGGTAATTATTTTAAGATATGGGCACTATTAGTCTTCAACCCCGTTATGGACACTATGGGAGCTCTCTGAATATGATTATAAAATATATTTGTAATGAAATCAACATTTTCCTATTAATCATATGTCCCTCACACTAATTCAGTAATTGTAAATGTAAAATTTACATACAATTTTACACTTATGCTATACGAAAGCCTGAAATGGGCACTTTTTGTGACAGCAACCTCATCATTTTTGATCAAAGATGTGGCTTAACTTCAGAATTTTAACTAAAATCAGTATTCTTATGATTGCCCTGAACATTTCTGACTAAGTTCAACAAACATTAAATTACTTATTCATAAACTTAAAAAAAAAATGAATAAAAATGTAGGTGTGACGGGGTTGAGACTAAGATTAACAGGGTTGAAGATGGTAACGGGGTTGAAGAGACAAATACAGCTAAACATATACATTGTTGTTTTTTTCTCAAATTCACTGAAAGATTTTCTATGAGCACTGTATTTCATTATGTAACCAAGAAAAACAACATATATAAATTGCAATTGCAACTCAGTTTTATTAACCCGACTGCAGGAAAAACAACAATAACTTTAAATACATTAGAACATTATAAACTGACTAAATAGGTCATCAAAATAAAACATATTACTTGTGTGCTTTTTTTGATGTGTTTGCGTGTCTGTGCGAACATGTTTTTGTGTGTTTTTTTGCATGTGCGCGCGCTTCGTGGCAAAAAAGTAACGGGGTTGAGTGTTACGGGGTTGTGATTTTTTGCTTGAAAATGGCCACTGCTCTACATGTAGTGAACAACAAGAGAGTACATGGCATTCATTGTATTAAGAAATCATGTATATTTTTGAAATAACAAAGATAATTTTCACAAGTAATAGAATTCTATCTTTATTTGATGTAACGGGGTTGAGTCGTTGAGCTTGACGACCACAATATCAGATTCTAAATAAGTTATAGTTATAAAAGAAGGTGGTAACTTGCCTGTGTCTACACACAGTGTTGTTCAGAAGACTTATATGATGTTAATTCATGTTATTGATGTCACATATAAGGATCTGTTCATTAGTTTTATGGGGGAGAATGGTTTGTGTAACGGGGTTGAGGGATTACTGAGGGACGGAACTAAATAATGTGATTTTAATAAATAATCATGAATTTACTTAGAAAAAAAACATTACCAGCAAAAAAGCACAGATAGATATTCATGGGAATGGCAAAATGTATGGACTTTTTTCTAATTATATTATTCATATTCCAAGTACACTTTCAAAGAAGGCCATGAGGGACATGACAAAATAGGTGGTGTCAACTGAAAAACAAGATAATTTCTAATATAAAGATAATATGTATGTCATTATTTTTAAACTTTATTAAAGGAGACATTTCAATTGATACAAAAAGCTTTTAAGAATAGATTTTGGTGACCCAATAGGTAAAATACACTTAAAATCTTCAGAGGGACTCAAATCGTACCGGTTTCGTGGAATGACTCAATGGCGGCGCTGCTTTACTTCCGTGTTTCGCCGGATTTGTGTATAGCCTACCTGAGATCAGTCTGTGTATCGTCATTCTTAAAATCTATTAGATGACCCATAGACCAGTCACTCCTCAAAGACACACAGCTGGGTGCTGGTTCTGATCTCTCCTGCTGAACTGAACTATAACAGAACAGATTTAATTAGTTTTTGATGAAAATCATCATATGCAAGATCTTCATACTGTTTGGATGAAAAGCACTTGAGGAGGGTTTAGACATTGTTTTCAAGAAACTCATTTAAAACAGACATCTCTTTTATTATGGGCCTTTAAATGTTATTTCATTTGGCAATATGTGTAGATGATATGGTCCCAGTGACTGTCTGAGTTGAAACAATGTTTTCTACCAAAAACAGGATTAATTTCATAAAATTTAAAGGGGTCATATGATGCGATTTCTTGTTTTCCTTTTTCTTTAGTGAGTTATGCTGTTAGTGCAAGTATAAGATCTGCAGAGTTACAAAGCTTAAAGAGTAAAACCTTAAGAGATATTATTCTTTATAAAAGTTAAGGCTCAGCCACGCCTTCCTAAAACGCTTTGTTCAAACACGCCCCCACAAATAAATGTCAGTGTTTGAGGGCAGAGTTTCATAACACCACCCAAATGTATACGCAAAGAAAGAAGGCGTAACTTTTGTTCTCGCTATATTATTGTTGCCGCACCCTGTGCTGGGAGAAGCAGCTCGTTTGCATTTAAAGGGACAGACACAAAAACGGTGCGTTTTTGCTCACCCTCAAAAAGTGACAATTTTAACATGCTATGTAAAAATATCTGTGGGGAATTTTGAGCTAAAATTTCACATACACACTCTGGGGACATCAAAGAATTATTTTACATCTTGTGAAAAGAGAATTATACCACCCCTTTAAGGTTCTTGGGCCAATCACAATGTACTGGATCACTGGCCAATCAGAGCACGCCGCGCTTTTCAGAACAATGAGCTTTGTAAAAATCAACACGTTTCAGAAAGGCGGGGCATAGAGAAGCAACAATAATGTACAGTATGTGTAGAATAATGAGTTTTTTAAACCTAAAAACCGCATAAACACATTGTATACAAATACACAAAATAATGTTATTTTTAGAACCGTCATATGACCCCTTTAATTGTATTACATTGATACCATCTGTTGGACATTTTTGGAGGAGTCCTTTTGGAGGAGGTTATGATGGTCAGAATATAGAATAGGGCATTTTTTTAGCTCTGAATATAAGGCCTCCACAGCAGCACTGCTGCACATTACCTGCAATTACACAACGCCCAGGTACCAACAAAAAATACTGAAGTCCATTTAAAATGTCCATAAAGGCTGGGTGTTTAAAATAATATAAGCATCTCATTCAATTAAACTCTATATCTGAGTCCAAGGCATGAAATTGGAACACTCATAGATGTGTCTCTCTTGCATCAGGTGAAGACAACAATGTCTATTATGAATATCATAAATACAAAATACAAAACACCATAACATTAAAATGTCAATCATGTCTTTAAGAAATGTTATAGCCTACCTGAGATCAGTCTGTGTATCGTCATTCTTAAAATCTATTAGATGACCCATAGACCAGTCACTCCTCAAAGACACACAGCTGGGCGCTGGTTCTGATCTCTCCTGCTGAACTGAACTATAACAGAACAGATTTAATTAGTTTTTGATGAAAATCATCATATGCAAGATCTTCATACTGTTTGGATGAAAAGCACTTGAGGAGGGTTTAGACATTGTTTTCAAGAAATTCATTTAAAACAGAAATCTCTTTTATTATGGGCCTTTAAAGGGGTATTTAATGTATTAATTCAAAGTACCTGCATACTGGAGTAAAATCTTCAACTCTGGATGTTTGTGTGTCATCCATGTTGAAACTGAACAGTTGAAACAGTCTGATCTCCACTGACTCTGGGTGGAAATGATGAACAAACACAAAACTAAAGTAATTAAACTTAATTAAACATATTTATTATTGATCTGATCATGAGAGTTGGAGGTAAATAGATGACATCGATGCGTTCACTCAAAAAAGTCATTTGAAAAATCATCACACATAGCCTTACAGCACGATACACAAAACAAACCCCGTTCCTTTACTACAGGATGAACAATGTTAAACACATCCTTTCAGAGAAAGTATTAATGTGGACGTCACCTGTAAAGGGCCTCAAGACATGAAAAGTCAACTTGATCCAAATTTATCCAACCGATTCACAAACTCCTCCATCTTTTCCATCAAGTAGCTACACATACATTCCTGTCTACGGTTTTATAAAAGTTTCTGTGAAACATTTACTAATATTTTGTATCGGAACCAGGGGCGATTCTAGGATTTTCATTTTAGGGGGGCTCAGCCCCCAATGAGGGTATGATATTAAAAAGTTAGTTTATGGTCTAATGCTCATTATTAACTACTTTCATTCATTGATCCAGTAACATGCATATGGCAGAGTTATATAATCACTGAGGTCCCGAATGTGAGGTCTTTAGGGGGGTTCGGGGGCATGCTCCCCCGAGAAAATGTTGATTTCTCTGATCTACATATGTGCATTTTAAGATGTTTTGAAGGCCAAAAAATTGGATAACAATAGCTTTAAAACCATGTGCGGGCAGCTGTTTATTTTCCACACTTCATCAGCATCACACTCTTTTTCTCTTTGTTTTTATCTTGCTCTGTCTTTTCCCCTCCTAAAGCTGAGCTTTGACTGATATAGGCTTTTCATTTTTGTCTGTCAGTGAAGAAAGTAAACATAGGGTCAACTGATAGGTTGATTTATGAATCATTTTTTCAGACAAAGCTACCAGGAAAGCTAGGTAACTAAGTTTATTAAATTCATTCACAATATATACACATTCATTATTGATCTAGGCCTAATATATGGCCGTAGACAGGGCTTTATAATCAAAGAGGTCATACATTTGAAGTTGTTATGGGGTTAAACATTTTTATTTCTCTGATATGTGCATTTCAAGACGTTTGAAGGCCAAAAAAGGATAAGAAATAGATTTAAAACCTGCTCTCTCCTCATCTCCATTACTCTGTCTTTTTCTCTCAGTCTCCTGATCTTGCCCTGTCTCTTCCCCTCCAAAAGCTGAACTTTTTTTAATTTACTGAAGGCTACAAATTGTATTATATTAATTCTCAACATGTACACATGCATTATTAATCTTGTGCCTATGAAAACGGCTTTGTTAATGTTTCTTGTCCCTTCACAATGACATAATTACACGTTATTAGACAAAAGTTTATTAGTTTTCTAATTATTTTTGTCATTCGTTTAACATTTATGACCTAAAAAACTGTTAGTTTAGCTACATATTCTTAACTCGCACTTGACCGTAAACTGAAGCGTCAGTCGTGCTGCTAAAATTCGCGCTCGGATGAGAAACCGAACCCAGCAAACATTTGGACGTTTAATGACCGTTGAAAAGACGTCCGTCCGAGACGTCCCGTCATGGTTGAAAAATAGTTCCAAAATGGAAGTTGAACCGACGTCTTTTCTGGCCGTGAATTCCACGTCTTTTCTGGCCGTGAATTCCACGTCTTTTCTGGCCGTGAATTCCACGTCTTTTCTGGCCGTGAATTCCACGTCTTTTCTGGCCGTGAATTCCACGTCTCTTCTGCGCGTCCCTGGACGTCTAAATGCGTCGTCATATGTGTTTAAATGTGTTGCTGCATAATTTAAGTGTATAAGCCTGCATATAAAATAATCACACACCTATTGTGTAACATCGTGAAAGACAATCAAGTCTTGAGGTTTAGCCTACACATCTTGACAAAGGTTCTAAAAAGGTCCAAAATTGGTCCAGTCAGACCTGAACGTCAATAAAACGTTTTAATCACGTGTACATCAAAAACAATAACACATTATTTGTGGACATAAGCAAAAAAGAAGCATGTTCTGATTAAGCACAACATTTTATTGATCTTGAACAGCCAAAATTTCTCTTTATTTTTTATATGTTTAACATTTCGTGAGCTTAGAATTATAAGGTTCTATCTCCACTTTTGGTCGAAATTGAGTTTTTGACAATCTGATTCATTAGGTGTTTATTAATGCCTGTGTGGTGTTATTTTTGTAAAAAAAATATTTTGTTAGTAGTTATTAATAAAATAAAAGGTTCCATCTCACAAAACATAAACCGAGTTTAAAAACTTTGATCCTCAATAAACTACAATAAACGGAGATAGAACCTTATAATTCTAAGCTCTCGATTTGTTAACCAAACTAAATACCAATAGCAAAATACTGAATTATTATATAAAGATAGTTCACCCAAAAATGAAAATTATGTAATTTACTCACCAAATTCCAAACCTGTATGAGTTTCTTTCTTCTGCTGAACACAAAAGAAGATATTTTGAAGAATGTTTGTAACCAAGCAAATAGAGCATCCATCGACTACCATTATTGGAGAAAAAATGATTATTAATGGGAAGCGACATCTGCTTGGTTACAAACATTCTTCTAAATATCTTTGTGTTTAGCATAGAAAGGTATACAGGTTTGAAACATGAGGTTGAGTAAATGATAACAATCCCTTAAACACATTGTTTGGCTCATTTTTTGTATCCACCACCCCCAGCTCTTCCTGGAGCGTGTTTCAGGTGTTCTGCCGTTGCTGCATCAATTTCAGTGTCTGTAGCATGTGGGCTCCACCTCTTCACAGCATCTAAGGGAAGAGAATATATTTCTTTTTAAAATAAATGAAAATTTAAAATTTGAGGTAAATGACATGCACTTATTTTCAAAATATTTTTATGGTCTTCAGCAAAATTCAAAACAGCATTTGTCCCCTGCCTCTTCAATACCACTGTGGTGCCCTTGAGAAAGACCCTTAACTAGGTGTGTAACAGTGAGAAAGTGAACAGGACATTTCTGATAAAGACAGGTGGGCTGTGATGTCCCATGAAAAGACATGTTTAGCAATTCTAAAATTACAAAATATTTTTAAAGCAGTTACTGAAAACATACATGTTCAAATCCAGCTAATTTCATTCTACTTCAGATAATTTACTTTCTGAAAGAAACTCTCAAAAGGCTACATTAATAATTTACAGTAATAACTTTGACTGTATCATTAAACATACTTTATACTATGGTATACCGTTGTATAAGTTCAAAGTAACTTTTAGCCTACTAGCTAATTTTAGCCAAACTCAGTTAGCCAATTTCAGTTGACAATGTGGGCATCATTTCTTTCGGTTCATTCATGTCAAACAAGTAAAACTCTAGCACATGAATCTAATAATACAAAATGTACGTACCCAACAGTAGATTTCTAATAATATGGGCCTCAATTCCTCCTCTCTCCGTGGTTGTTCAAACTTCAGTGTTCCGGAGTGAGTCTATGGGGAAAACGCGTTAACATCTCGTGAGATAATCTAACCTATCGCGGGATTTGGTAATGTCGGGAGATCTTTTGTTACATCTTGGCAGCACAGTTTTGGCAATTACATCCAACTCAGACATAAATGGTGACCAGATATATTTCTGTTTTACATGTATATGCACATTCCATAAAAAAATAAAAAAAACACAACGTATACATCAGGTAGGCTACAGGTTGAAATAATGACTAGAATGCAGAGGCTTTGCATTCACTTAACCACATAGGAACTGTGTGATTATAATTTATTTAAACAAGATAAAGTAAATATATTTACTTTGTATACAATTCGTGTATTTCATAAAGATAATTCCTGTTTTTTTTCTGTCTTGCTTGACTAGACGTGTAAAAGACATCAGTGGACGTCTATTCACAGCCTTGACGTGTAAAGGACGTCAGTGGACGTCTTCAAAACCTCTTAAAAACTACTTGGGCAATTAAATTAATTTTTGCAGTATTAACCATGCAAGGATTAAGCACAGCTTTTGCATATTTCACAAGGATTCCATGATGGAGGGTCATGATGGACTATAAATGCACGTGTAAAAGACGTCGCCAGGTGACGTCCTCTCACCCGATACACTATATTGAACTACACGTAGCTAAAAGTCAAAATAACAATTATACATGCAACCCCAGAGAACTGTAGACATGTACAAATGTATCTGAATGCATTTTTAGGAAATGTTCTGTGTTACATATTTTTACCGATTTATGCCGTCATACCGCGACTATTTTTGGCCAGGGACACGACGTTGCCGTCGGACCAATGTTTGCTGGGAACCGTCCTGTGTTGCTCCCAATGCTCTAGTAATTACATTATGTAAACTGCAATGCATTTATGACAAAGAACTGCACTGATGCAGATGTAATATCATAGCAATCTATCAATAAATGCACTCACGACACACCTTGTACTCTCTGATGTTCGCTCTGCTCGGCGCCCCTGCAGATTAAAAAAAGCGCTAAATCCAAGCAGACTCAGATAAGGGGAGGAGCCGGAACTTGACGCAGCTTTCCGCCGTTTCAAATGAGTTTTTTAAAAGGGGACTGAAGCGATCAAAAATGTATTAATCAAATATTTTTTAGGGGGGCTGGGCAGAAGTTTAGGGGGGCTGAAGCCCCCCTAAAAAGGGCCTAGTGACGCCCCTGATCGGAACTAAAGAATCGACTGTCTGATTAAAATGGCGAAACATCAGCTTTCTTTTACTTTCGCTATTATCTGTGACGAAAGGGGCACGTGATTAAACTGCTGAAGTCGTTAATGTTGGTTTGTAATGTTTTAATGGTTGCCCTTATTTGTAAATGACGTGAGTTTAATCATCAAGATAAAAGTTTACAGCTAATAACTCCAGTAAATTTAGTGTGCTGATAAACTCCAAACAAACATATTTATGAATATGACACGGATTAATGCATTTGTAGGAGCCACAGCAGATTATTCATACCTGTGTTCGCCAGCAGAGGGCGGTGTGCGCTGTGTAGTGAAAGCGGGTGTTGGAGACGGTGCAGATCATCGGTCTATATCAGCTGTTTATTTATCAGTCATAAGAAATTAGCGTTCATCAGCCTGTTGCTCCACAGATGACCCCTTAGATTTTCTCATATAGATGTCATCCAACTGTGATTGCAAAAATAACTATCTTGATCTATCATCCTCCGTTAAACTTGGTTTGCTAGAATATTCATTAATTTCTTTAATAATAGAGGTCTCTTTTAAAGTATAGGGTTGCTGAAGGTAAAAGTGTTGAGTCCAGACCAGATGCCAATACACAAAAGGGGTGTGGGTGGGCTTAAAACATGTTTACATTTTTACATTTAAAAAATTACATTTTCATTACATTAATGTCAATCATAGAGATTTCAATCTTCTCCAGTAGTATTTATAATTTTTAAGTATTCAGTATTTTTAATAGGCGCATACATTTCCAAAAAAGACAAAACAGTCCCTAATGGCATAAATGGAGCATTCGGGTTTTTGAGCCGATGAGCGACCTCTGGTGGAATATTGAAGGATTGTTTGTGTGACAGTTCTGATGTTTAGTTACGTGATGTAAGGAAGTACAGGACAAATAGTAAAAAAAAAAATATGCCTGTGAGTTTGATGTAATGACAAAACATGGTTTCAAGTTATTTTTATTTTTATCGACCGTCGTCATCGCTACATTTAGGGACGAACAAGAATCCTGTGAGAATGAAAGTTGTAATGAAAGAGAGTTCGATAAGAGTCACTTTTATAGCAATGTGAAACACTGTGGAGAAATACCACTGGCATTATCACATAAACTACTAGGTAAGATACAAATATGAGTGCCAATATGCTACTTTACACGTTGACTATGTTTTAATCACTTCCTGTGTGTTTTACAGATGCTCTCCCTCTTGATGAGGTTGATAATAATGTTGTTCGTACTGTGAAGAGAAGTGTGTTTTCAGAGTCTCAGCCCTCTCCTCTGAAAGAGCCCCTGACACTGGCTGCTGTGTCACAGGTCAATAAACCCATCCACTCATCATCATTTACAGAAAACTTGTGCTTCACTGCAGTAAAACCTGGGGATATTGTTGCAGTGTAAATTATGAAACAGAAAAATACAATGGAGCTAGTGCCATCTAACCACCAGTCAAAAGTTTGGTCACACCCATTCTTTATAATTTTTCTTGTCCACATTTTAGAATAGTAATAAAGTAATCATCATCACCACCACCAATAACATTGTCGTCGTCAGCATAATTTTGAACTTATTCAGGCTGTTGTTACAAAGAAGTACACTTCATCATATTTTTAAAAAGAGAAATTATGAAAATAACATAGGTTACTTTAAAAGAATATACTTAGGTGCACACTAAATATAATGTTTTGGACACTTAATTCCATCATGTTAACTGAAATTAAATGAACATTTATTATAGTTTTTAATTTATATGAAATTTAGTTAGTTGAACTTAAGTGTGCTTCTTTTGACCCACTTAAGCAGGATTTAAGTAGCCTACGTCTTTGTATGAAATTACTTCAGTTGGCTTTAAAATATGGTGAGTATATGGTAAACTAACATATACTTTAATATAATTTCTATTCAAACGTTCACATTTAAATCATGGAATTTAATAAATATTTGTAATTCCACATTTGTAATAATGAAGTTGCTATTTAGTACATTATTTACTACAGTTAAAATTATAGTACTTTATGTACCTTGGTATGTTAGTCAACACATCAAAATAAGTGTACTTCTTTAAAGCACAACAATATATTATTATATAACAATATACTGTAGAACATAATGATTTAAAATGTACTTTAAAACAAAGTTTTAATTTGACATGACTACAAAGTGCACTTTTTAAAAGTGTAGTTAAGTTTGTTAAGAAACGGTCATGAAAGTATACTCGTTAAGTGGCTTTTTATTTCATTAATATTGTATTATCTGCAAAAATAGTTTTTTAAAAGAAACAGTTTTCCATTTTTAATTTTAACACTTATTTTTTACAAGGGTGTAGCAGATCACTTTAAAGAAAAAAAAAAAAAACCACCCAACTCCTCAAATAAATTTCTACTTTAGGTTGTGGACAAATAGTTTTTAGCTATTATACTCTATTAGATATATATATAGAGCTATTATATAATACTAGCTTTAAAATTGGACCAAACACTTACATGCCATTAGAAACACTTTATCATAAATTAATTTAGTCACAAACAGTTCATTTATTATATTAGTTAATTGTTAATTATTAGTTAATTAATTCAGTTAATTCATTTTTTTTGTTTTGTTTTTTGTCAGTTATACTTTTATTAATTGATTCAGTCATAAAGCTTTTAATCCGCTAATGAACTCGTGGGCCACTTGGACTCTTTAGAGAACCACCAGTGGTCTGAGGATCACAGTCTGAGAAAACTGCTTTAAAACAAAACTGGACCATGGTACCACCACAGTACTTTTGTGTAAATGTTGTTTCTGCATATATTCAGGCTCTTTTGTGTATTTCAGGATGTGTTGAGGAATATTTTGGATCTGAATGAGTCTGTGATTCAGAATGAAGAGTTTGTCCGTTGTGTCAGTGGTGGGAAACTGTTTCCTGGCTCTGTTCCACTGGCACACAGATACGGGGGCCATCAGGTAAAGCTGACCGTCACCTCAAACCCGACAGCGATGGCGTAAGACAACCAGAGCAAACATGTCAACCATGTGTTATTATTATTATAGTTTGGTTATTGGGCCGGACAGCTGGGGGATGGAAGAGCACATTTGTTGGGTGAATACACAAACAGGTAAAATCATCCTGATCATCAGCGTTCAACAGAAATCATCAGTTGTTATTGTCAGATGTGACTTTTCTGTTGTAATGCATGTCAACTTTCCCATAATGTTGTTTAAGATTAAAGAATGGAAAGTGTGATCTATACTTATTGTTTTTTTAGCAAATAGATGATTCTGTCATTTTTCTCGCTTAAACATGCGTCTGAACAATGACATCTCTCAGTTTAGAACTGTGACGAGTGTTAACCGTTAGAGCGGTGTACAATCTCTCTTTTATCCAGAAAAGGTGAAAGATGGGAAGTCCAGTTGAAAGGCTCAGGAAAGACACCGTACTCAAGGTGAATATCAGTTCCTGCTGCTCAATATTTTTGATATGCTTTTTAAGTAATTCTGAGATGTATTTAGTTGTAAATGATCTTACATTATCTCATAGTGTGTGATTCTCTGTCTGGCAGGAGTGTAATGGTTGTGCTGTTTACTGTACATGATGTGTTGTGTGCAGGTCTGGTGATGGACGGGCTGTGATTCGCTCCTCTGTGAGGGAGTTCCTGTGCAGTGAAGCCATGCACTTTCTGGGAGTTCCTACCAGCAGAGCCCTCAGGTACACACACACACACACACACACACACACACACACACACACACACACACACACACACACACACACACACACACACACACACACACACACACACACACACACACATATACACATAATATATATGAATGGACATGCATAAGAAGAGAAATATATTTATTTATCACATTTAGATGTTTGGTGTTGAATATTATTTTTATTTTTATTTATACTTTTTCCATTTTTTTGCCTTAATTGTTTGTCAGTCTGGTTGTGAGTGAGGAACCTGTTTGGAGGGATCCGTTTTATAATGGCAGTGTCATAAAAGAAAGAGGTAAAATACGATCAGATTTGGAGAAATAGAGTAACTAAGTTCTTTATCCGGCCTCAGCTTGATGTGATTGTTCTCTGTATCTATCAGGAGCGGTTGTTCTGCGTCTGGCCAAGTCCTGGTTTCGTATCGGTTCACTGGAGATATTAACTAGAACTGGAGAGTTAGATGTCCTACGGTATATTAATTTTAACTTGGGAGATAATATTTTTTTCTCACTCTTATTTGCTTTTTAATTTCTTTTTAATTTTAATTTTCAGGACATTGTTGGACTTTGTAATTAAAGAGCATTTTAAATCTATAGCAACAAATGACCCTGACAAGTATGTGGTGAGTATCTGTGTCTCTCTGCTGTTTAGCTGGAACACAAGATTATTTTATATTGTCTGATCAGTCTCACTATATTTGAATGGTGTTCATGTTGTGTGAAGGTGTTTTTCTCTCGAGTGGTGAATGAAACGGCACATTTAATCGCCCACTGGATGTCGGTTGGTTTTGCTCATGGTTAGTTCACTCTGCTTTACTTGTTTAGTTATCACATATTTATCATTATAGATCGAGCTTAATAAGCAAAATGCACAACAACATGATCTGCATCTTCACACAGGAGTCTGCAACACAGATAACTTCAGTCTGCTTTCTATCACTTTTGATTATGGCCCATTTGGATTTATGGAATCATATGACCCAAGTATGTTTCTTTTCTAACTTAAACTTTCATAATATTAGCAATCATCTTCCTATACGTTTAATTTTAAGCTTTTTGTCATATAACATTTCACACATATAACACACACACACACACACACACACACACACACACACACACACACACACAGATGTTTACGTTGTATTACCCATGTCATTATACACATTTGTGTCCTCATAAACCATATATGAGAACACATACACACATGTACATATATAAATTTATATACAATACTGCAAAAGTGGAGGAAAATAGTATGAATAGTAAGCTACTTTAGATCTACTATAAATTTTGTATATACTTAAAGTATATATACATGGGTTGAGGGGCATGATTAATTGCATATTTTTTTAATCCATTACTTGTTTTATTTTACTTCATTATATTCTAATAAGTTAAAGTGAAATAGACAGCCATAATAATAAGATATAATAATAATAATTGTATTGTTAAATGTGTGTTATTGCTACAGCATTGTTTCCTCTGTATAGATTTTGTCCCCAACACATCTGATGACGAGGGCCGGTACAGTATAGGAGCTCAGGCTAATGTTGGCCTGTTCAATCTACAGAAACTTCTAGAAGCTCTGAAACCATTGCTGACCTCAGATCAGCTTTCACAGTAAGAGATCGTTTTATTTTCTGTTGGTATTGGTCTGGAATAAAACAGGTGATTCTTGTCAATTCATTTACTTCAGATCTCAGCAAATATTGAGAGAGTATCCTCAAATCTACCATCAAAGGTGAGCCTGTCATTAGACAATATAGAAACCTGTATTCCTCTCTGAGTCATTCCTGATCTCTCTTTACTGTTTCTGTTGTAGATTTCATGAGCTGTTCAAAGCAAAGTTGGGCTTTCTGGGAAATGAAGAAAAGGATTCATATGTGATTGCATTTCTTCTAAAGGTAAATATTAGCTGGATTGTTTTTTCTCTAATTGTACTATAATTAATTCATGTGATAAAGTTATTTGGCCATTCTCACTTTCATTATAAACTTTTTTAATTAGATTAGAACTGTCAATAGTTAAGTCCAGTATGGAGTTAAATCAGTAGTAGATCACACAAATGGCAGCATCTCCTGAGAATTACCCATATAATGTTGTATGATGTGTGATGTGTTGAGCTAATGGAGGACACTGGAGCAGACTTCACTATGACTTTCAGACAGCTGAGTGAAGTGACCCTGTCCCGGCTTCAGAAGGGATCCTTTGCTCCGGTTCGTTTCCTCTCCATTCACTCCCACAGCAGCCGCAATATCCATAATTCATGATTTCAGTCCATTAACTGTGACTGTGTCTCTCTTGACAGTCATTGTGGGCTCTTTCAGACCTCTCATCACACAAGCATTTCAGAGACTGGGTTCAGCTGTATTTACAGCGTCTGTCAAGGTAATGTTGCTGGAATGTAAACTCGAACTCTTTAGAGGATTAAAAATGAACATCACTTGATGTTTTAATCGTCTTCTACAGGATAATGAGTGACTCAGATGAAGAACGGCAGCACAGAATGCAAGGTATGTTTTTGTGTATGTTATATGATGCAATGTTATATATTATGTGTTTATATATTGTTACAGTAACACTGCCGCTGAAATGTTCAGGATTGGTAAGATTTGTTTTTGAAAGAAGTTTCTTATGCTCACCAAGGCTGCATTTATTTAATCAAAAATACAATAAAAACTGTAATTTTGTATTACTACAAGATATTATTATACTGTGAGATATTAGTACAATATAAAATAAATTATTCTATTTGAATATACAGTATTTGTGTAATTAATATATTTGTTCAGTTGAATGTAATTTATTCCTGTGATCATTTCTCCAGTCTTCAGTGTCACATGATCCTTCAGAAATCATTCTAATATGCTGATTTGCTGAGAAACATTTGAAAACAGTTTTATTGTTGAGGAAACCCTGATACTGTACATGTTTTGATTAATATAAAGTTCAAAAGAACAGCCTTTATTTGAAATAGAAATCTTTTGTAATATAAATGTCTTTATTGTCCCTTTTAATGCATCCTTGCTGAATAATATTTTTAATTTCTTTTTTAAAAAGCCTTACTGACTGTAAATGTTAAACGGTAGTGTATGTTTTTTTACGATGTGTTATGTTGTATTTAATGTTATTTGTAATTTTTCTATTGTTCAGGAGTAAACCCACGGTATGTGTTGAGGAACTGGATGGCTGAATCTGCTATCAGAAAAGCAGAGAAAAATGACTTTTCAGAGGTATTATTATTACATGTGATGTCAAACTAATATGCTGTCATGATCATGCTTATCATATATCTTAGAGTGTTTGCTTTAATATATTACTGTGAAATGAAGACTTGACAATTATACATACAATGTAACATCTTCAGACAGACCATTATGGCTTGTCTTTTTCTTAGGTGACAGTGTGTTTGATGTATTTCTAGGTGGCGCTGTTGCAGAAGACTTTAATGGAGCCATTTCTGGAGCAGGAAGAGGCTGAGAGAGCCGGATATGCCAGTAAACCTCCATCCTGGGCTCAGCAGCTGAGGGTCAGCTGTTCTTCCTAACTCAGGGTCCAATGAAAAAAAAAATCACAAATTTCAGCATCATTTGAACCAAAATATTGTTTATGACATTGTATAATCACACTTCCTAATGGATGATCTGATTGGAGGATGAGCCATGTTCGACATTATATATGTACATATATGCACGTTATATATGGACAATCGACATGGATGTCTTTTGTAATATTGCTGTTTCTGCATTTCTACAAAAGTGCAAAAAACTTTGCATCATGCATCTCGGTTACTCCTGTTTAACAATTAGGCATGTCAAAATCTGTTAAACAGTTAACTTTGCAAGACCTTATTTATTATGACATTCCATTAGCAATGATGATATAGCATATTTGCAATACATATAATCTGATTAGGTGCGTAGTACAAAGTATTTACATATTTTAGTCAGGTGGTGTAATGCAAGCATATTAAACAACAAAATAATTAAAGATGTGTGTCCTAATGTTACGCCAAGAACTTGTTTGGCGGTCAGTTCCTCAGTCCAACTACAAAAACACGTCAATTAGCTCTATCTGTCTTCAAGATCATTGCTGACTGCGCTTTTTCAGCATTGCTGTCATCAGTTCTGACATGAGTTCGCCACCTGGGGGCGCTGTTTGTACAGGTGTAGTTCTCTTTGGTGGAGCTGGAGGCATTTTTCTTACGGAGCCGGCGGATGGGTTGGCAGCCGGTGCAGGAGCTGGTGGTGGAGGCGGGGGTGGAGGTGGTGGTGGTGGAGCTCCACCTGCAGATGCAAAGTTTTGGGGACCAGGAGGAGGAGGTGGAAGGGAGGTGATGGGGTCTGGAGGTGGTGGGGGGAGCGAGTCTCCCCCGTAAGGTGCAAAACTAGGAGGCGGTGGAGGAAGAAAGTCAGGGGGCAGCTCGGCATCTTCTGGAGGAGGTGGTGGTGGAGGCAGGTCATCCATGGGTGGAGGTGGGAAGGAGGATTGTGGGAATCGAGGTGGAGGAGGAAACTTGTTGACTTTGGTTGTGCTGGCAGGAGGAGCAGGGGGAGGAGGAGGCAACATGGGGTCGGGTGGTGGAGGAGGCAGGGTTTCCATTGAAGGCGGAGGTGGTGGGAAAGATGTTTGGTTGCCAGGACCCTTCAAAAACAAACCAAAAGTAGCATTCAGGAGCATTTCAAATAAATGATGAAATTACAAGGGGATTAAAACAACTCTAAAGGAACCGTCACCCTTTGTGGAAAAGTAGTGTGCTTAATTTTACTGCTCTTGAAGTATACTTTAAATCTTTAAAGTATATTTAAAAAATATATATTTTCAGATAATTTATTAATTAAATAAAAGGCCATTGTATGTATATTTAAAGACAGTGCACTTTCATGAGTTAAGTACAATTTTAAAAAGTACTTTGCAATCATGACAAATTAACAGTTAAACTTTTATTCATAATACATTTTTAAATTATGGTTTAGTAATCTTTTGCAGTACACTTATTTTGATGTTGACACACATACTAGAGCACATGTAAATTTGATTATAATTTTAACTGTAGTGTGTTATTCGTTAATACGTTTAATGTTAATATATTTTAAATGTACCAATTGGCAACTTCATCATAACAAATGTGTAATTCATGACAAGTTTCAATAGAAATGATATATGTATATTTTAGTTTACTATAAATGCTTCATTCGGCAGTACACTTCAACCATATTTCATAGAAAGTAGAAGTAATTGTAAAATGTTATAAAAAGATGTACTTAAGTGTGTCAATAAATTTAAACTATATTTTGTTTAATTGCAATTAACATGCAGTTAAGTGTCTGAAAACATTACATTCAGTACACACTTCAGTATGGTCCATGAACTTATATTATTTATGGTATTATATTATGGTGTTCTTCATTACTAAGGCAACTGATAGATTTAGAGGTACCTTGGTGTCCTTTGGAAGCTGAGGAGCGTGTCCATTCGCAGCTTTGGCTGAAAGATAAACACAAAAATGTCATCAAAATCCTTTTATATATCAAGATCTATGATACATTTTATAACAATCTATTTAGCTCATTATCTCTACCTTTAGGTGTAGGGGAGGGTGTGGATGGACTGGAGGAGGCCTGGATAGTGCGGCTAGCCCAGCTTGCAGTGCCGGCTGCTTTCCTCACAGCGGCTTTGTAGTTCTCATATAACTGCTTACCATACTATGACAAAATCATGACAAAACAAGACCGTTAATAAGGTAGAAGATTTTTTTGTTTTTTTTTTGGACAAAGTAGACAGCTCACAATAGGACCCAACACAATACAGCTACAATTTACAGTACATTTTTGCATTGTAAACTATAATTTATAATGCCAATTTTGCTGCAAAAAGTTCGACTTAGTGTCTTCTTGCATTAATCATACAATCATTATCTATTTTGGTTTTTGGTGTGTGGCCTGGTTTCTGCTCACCTTTGCAATACGTATCCCAGTCACCCACAGAGTCATGGTCAACTCATCATCACAACACAGATACTTGATGTATTGGGATTCTTTTTGAATTTGAGGATGCTGAAAGCAGATCACAGTGACCACATGAACATGACACAAACCTGATATACACACCTGAGAAGGCCAAGATAATAACACTTCATTTAGTTGTATCTGCTATTGTTTCCCCTGTCATTCCCTACAGATTTGTGGAACCATTCATTTTTCACCGGTTGAATCTTTAATCAATGTTTTTTTTGTTCTCAAAACAACAAAGGGTTGGGTAACATCTTACTAGGGTTTTCAGTATTAGTTCATGCTTTGCTAATATTAGTTTTTCTCTAAATGGACAGTTGGTGATATTAACATTGTTTTGATTACATATGTTATTGAGCTGCAGTTGCATAGCAGAGACAGTGGATGGCACACTAAAATCACAATTTGATTGCCATTGCCCCTCATGCCACACTTTAGGATTAGTCCTAAATATTGCTAAAATGAACCACAAAAATCTCGTGCTTTAAAATTTTGAATTATTGCATACATGTAAAGAATGCATGTCCCTTTTCTGTTGGAGTCAGGGTTTAATTGTGCATGTATTACATTTATTGCATTTTCTGCGTTTTATTTCCCAGTTGCTTGACAAACATAAAACACAGCCCACCCTAACCTAATCATAGCCTGAAACACCCTTGATGATTTGTCATGCTTTCTTAACAAGGCATCAACATGTCAGTGGACCTGGTTTTGCTATAATCCTTAGGTATTTCATTTCCAATGTGTTGATGTTGGTAAAATAGCTTTTTACAGTTATACTTTTCTTTGTCCAAAATTAGTTTTTAGCTAGTGATATTCTTTCCATGCCTTGTTTTTAATTTGGTAGAACAATAACCCAGTATTAACACTTTCATCACATATTCATATTCTTAGAGGTGAGTATAGACTGGAAAAAAGCAGTTGAGGTATTTTAAATTGTGTGCAAAGACTTTAATTAAAGGAAGGCTCTGTCAACCGCAAAGTCTGAACACAAAAAAATAACCAGAAAAAAAAAATGTTTTGACCTTTTACACAGCTTGTGGCAGGCTGGCTACTAAACCATAGTGTCTTGTTCAAATTATATATTATATTATTCATTTGGAAAGGCTTGAGAACCATGATAGCATTCTTAGACTGCTACCACCATGCATGCATAAAAATGATCCTCTCTGAACAAAGACAAATTAAGGTAGCTGTGAGTGCCACAAGGCTCGCTCTTAGACCCACTGTAGTTCTTCACGCAAGATGTAGCATTTAAAGTTCTTTACCAGATCTATTTGAAGGTACCGTTGTTGCAGTGTGATTATACAATTAAAAATTAAGTAATAATAATAAACAACATTGCTTAAGGGTTAGGATTAGGATTTAGTTTATGGTTAGTTCCACGTAGTCGTTTAGTAGATGCATAGTTTACTGTTAGTAACAGCAAGTAGATGTAATGTGTAACAAGGACACTGTAAAATACCATTTTTTAAGATGCTGTTTTGTATAAACTATAAAATACTGTACCGTTTCTTGAATTTAGCCCCTTGCTATCAAAGAAAGATTCACTTTTCGTGAATCTTCAAACCCTCATTCCTTATGTTTCATGTTGCCACAGTTAATGTCAGCTCTCATCCCTGCACGCTAAACAGGAAAAGATGCTTCCCCAACCACTTCCTGCATTCTGGACGTTCAAATGCAACACACTGGCTTTTATCTTTGGGGGGAGCACCAGGCATAAAAGAAGCACACACCTTGAAATAATTATTGTACAATTTGTGTTTAGCAGGGTTTGGGGGTTACGCCTAACAGCTTAATGGTCTTTGAGTGAACACTTACTGTATGAAAGAGAACCAAGCTGATTTATGGTGCGTTAATATCAGATAAATCCCCTGCTGCCTGGAGTACTTAAAGACACCTTGTTATTGTGGCAAATTACTTAAAAAGCCGAGGTTGCACTCCGGCCCGAGACTAGGTCTGCCATTTAGTAATTTAGGGGATGTTTTCACGACACTGTTTTCAACTAAAAACGGAACAGCGTTTTGGCCTGAAAACATTTGAAAAAGGGTTTCAAAGTTACGACACCATTATCATCTCCGTATACACTACAAAAAGGTGAATCTGTGAAAACAGGACATCATGCACATGCATATTACGTGTTTAGTCTATACGTTATTTTTTTTGCAAATGAAAGGATACAGATATTAACAGTAAGAAATGGGGACATCATCACGTGATTATAAGAATTAATTACACAAATCAACACAATATAAAATTTTTTCATCATGAAAAATTAAAGGTTCCTCACAACAGACTCAAGGATGATATGTTTTTCGAGGTTTTCGTGTTAAAAGGATTTGACGTTTTCTTAAATTAGGTAAAAAGGGACAGATCTGTGTGAACGGGGATCGTTTTGATAACATTGTCATCTGTACAAAGAAAAAAGTTTTACATTTTTAGTACATCTTGTTGTGTAAACGTACATTTGGGGGATGTAGTTTTGGACCAGCGGAGCATTTTGAAGGGTTGCAGAAATATCACCTCTAACCTGATCACACTATTGCTCCACTACATGCAAAGGGGAAATGGGTGCTTTTTAGAGGAATAATTTACAGCTTCTTGTGCTCTAAGCCTCACGTCTTTTATGTCTGCTTTCATGTCCATGACTAGCCTGATAGAGCAGCATTTTGTTGCGGGAATGATGAGAATTCACTTTATGTCCAGAATCAAATTAGTATTTCTGTGCATTATTTACAGAATGAGAACAGAGCAACTCAACATCTCAGCTGAGACTCTGGAAAAACAACAGGAAAACAAGTACACCCGTGTTTGGGTTTTAATAATATTCATAAAAATGTAATAATAAAAGGAAGTACACTTATTACAAAAATAATGTACTTTGAAAAAAAAAATATTTAAGTGTTAACCTGAATGTAATGTTTCAGACATTTAATTGCATGTTGATTGCAGTTAAATTAAATGTATTATGGTTTAAATTTATATTAAATGCAATTAGCTGATTTTTAGCGTTAAAGGTCAACTAAAATATATTAATGTTATTTCTATTTAAACTTGTATGTTGTATTTCATGTATTTAAATATATCTGTAATTATACATTTGTAATGATGAATTCACAATTTAGTACATTTAAAATATATTAACTTTAAATTTAATACCGAATAACACACTACTGTTAAAATTATAACTATATTATATATAATAATTATATAAATATAACTTTAAATGTGCTTTATAAGTTAGTCAACACATCAAGATAAGTGTACTTGACAATCGATTATTAAACATGATCTAAAAGGTCTTTATACTAAAACTTTTAATTTTACATTATTGGAAAGTTCACTTTTTTTATTTAAGTGTGTTAAGAAACATTTAAGAGTACACTTAAATGGGCTTTTATTTCATTAATATTATTTTACCAGCAAGTACAGTTTAAAAAATATGTATACTTTTAAGATGTAAAGTACACTACAAGAGCACATTCAGTACAATTAAGTGCACTATATTTTCACAAGGGTGGGCTGTTTTCATGTTTTACTTTATTGATCCTTGTCCCACTGTATGTTTCTGATCCAAACTCTGTATAAATGTTACAGTGAGAGTGGGTTACCATAATAAGAAAACTGTACCTTGAGAATGAAGCAGTGGTCTGTTGGTGCTTTGTATCTGTTTCTGTATTCTTTGCAGTAGTAGACGTTCACATTGTCAAACTGCACCAAGCACACAAGGTCCCGTGATGCCTGATGGAGAGAGAACCCCATAACACACTGAAATGTAATTTCTTGACATTTTCACAAAGCCAGTTATTATTTAGGTCTGTTGTGATTAAGTATTCAATCAAATAGCAAACTGATGTACATTGAGCTTAATAAGTGAGGATTTGCCTGAACTCAAAATGCACTGTATGTTTTACTGTCTGGGTTGCCTGAGCTGACCTTTGTCTTGCCTTTGGGTGAGTAATACAATCCAGAGGCCCGAAGTAGGAAGTAGCGCTGTTTCCAGGATTTCTTGCCGTCCTCCTTCATATACAGAATGCCCTCAAGGTCAGGCACAATGATGGAGGCTCCACAAAAATTCTCCTATACCCAGAAATACAGAACCAGACATTAAGACTTTCATCATTCGCTTACACTCATGTCATTCCATGTCGATTTTCTATTTACCGCAGGACACACATTGGAATGACATAAGGGTGAGTATATGATGATAACATTGTCATGTTTGGGTCAGACTTGTTTAGACCTACGTTATTTCGTTAAATGGCTTCAGTTAAGACGTTAAACCTGACTCCATTAAATTCTTTTGATAAATGTCTACATTGGTAAGCTTACATTAAATCTCTCAATTATATCAAAAGTTAAACGCATACGCACCTCCAGAAGTTGTTCTTTGTCTTTTTCTTTCATGTCCATTAGAGATTTCTTATCCTTTTTCCACATATAAAATAACTGTAAAAGAAATTCAAATGAGCTTCATTTTAATCAGCATTCAACAAAATGTCATGTTTAAGTAATCATGTTGGTCATGAAGACAGTCTCTACACCAAAGAAGTCTTTTAGACTTCTACAATAACAGAAAGCTGTCAATATGCTGAGTTTAACTGTTTTTCTAATTTCTGTTTCATTTTTTCATTGAACTAGAAATACAGTAGAGAAGTCAGAGAGCAGTTTTTGCACTGGAAATGTCACTTCTGTGAAACAGTATACTGTAAGGGAAAGTGGTATTTAAAACGCTTTTGTATTTTACTTTGATATTTTCATAAGCTGTAATTCAAATTGCATTGGCAAGAAGCTCAAATAGCCGTCCGAATACTTGCCTGAGGGTTTCTGAACACTTCATATTTGTCTTTTTTCTCAAGAAAAACCACTTTGTTTTCAGTGTCCCTGGTCCATGTAGAAAGAGGCTCGACTAGGTTCTCATGGTCCTCAAACCCTCGTTCTGTGGAAAGGTCAAACTTAATTCAAATGTCATTGTTTTTTGTCCACACCGCATTTTCCTATTTTCATAAATAAATATTGATAATCAATATTACCCCTTTGAAGTTATGAACACTTTGTGTAAAGATTGATTTGACACTTTTATCCAAAGCCATATTGAAATACAATAAAGGTATATATTTGTGTGTTCTTAAGGAACTGTACCAACAATCTTGGGTTTACCTAACAGCTTACCAACTAAGATTGAAAACAATGTTTAAATTGAATTGCACACATACATACATAGTTTATGAAACAATCATTAAACTCTTCCGAGCAGCTGAGTGGTTCTCCTAAATCCATCTATGTGACCAATTTATTTCCATCCCGACTTGGCTCAGCTAGTGCAGAATGCCATGGGAATTTTCTTAGACCTCCTCCTTCCCCAGCACCACCTGCCTAGATCTACTAGGGGTTATGCCTACTTTCCTTACAGCAGCTTGTATCCTATTTCCTGTATGTTTGTGCATGTTTCGACAGTAGCCTTTACTCATGCTGAAAAACAGAAAATCTAGTCCATACTGTACATTCCATTCTTAGTGTTTAAATTTCGAGAGTTGTCATGATTGAAATACATACATACATACTGTACATACATAAATACATTAAAGAACGTTTAACTTTAATTGCATAAATAAATAAATAAATGTTTTTTTAAAAATATTTGTTTTCATTGATAATATACTTTGCATTGTAAATTTAAAAAAATGACATTGTGCACCTAAAATATGATTAAAGCTAAAAGGTCCTCTGAAAGTATTAATTAAAAATACAGTAAAAAGTTTTTAATAATAATAATAAGTAAATTCAGTATCAAATGAGATGCCTTAATATCTGCACTTCCCATCACTAATCTGTATTCTAATAAGCATTAAAGTACACAGAGACTAACTTCCTCTAAACAAAACGTCCTTTTTAAGATGTTATAGCTTCACTTGACTTTAACTTGACTTGGTTTGAAGCTGAAAGTATTAATATAAAAGCAAAATATATATATATATTTATAAAAAAATATGTACAAAAAAAACTTGAGTAATGATTATCTTAAACTTATTAACCAAAGGGGAGTTTTTACTGTGTGCAGCTTCACACAGTCTTATAGGTACTATGCTGTCTGTCTGTTAAAGACTGCATATACGGATTAAAAACTGGAATGATGAGAGCTTATACTGTAGGTGGTCTGACATTAAGTGTGGTTAATATGGAAGCTATTTTCCCTGAGCATATGTATGATTTCCTGTCCTTCAACTTGATGAGAGCACACTAACGGATGGGAGTATAGTGGTGGAAAAAACAAAGCACAGTAAACTGTAAAACTGTTTGCAATATCAAGCAGAAACAAGTTGTTTTAGGCCTTGTCCGTTTGAAAACGCATCGTTTTTCTCTCCGTTTTGGTCTTCCTGAGAAAGACTTTGGCCTGCAAAAACTTAGCTTTTTGAAAACATGTTCCCAGGTGGATAAATTTGAAAATGGCGTTTTCGCGTTGTAGTGTGGACTGTGAAAACTGAGGTCTTTGAAAACAATGACGTATGTTTAGTCATGTGACACATATTGAACCGATAGGTATCTATATTTATACTGGTATTGTGCCTTATGTGCTATTCACTGTCACACTGTTGCTAAGGATATGTTACTGTAATTGCTCACTCTTCATATTACAGTCCTGCAAAGATGAAAATTTACTCACAATCGCTGTCCTACGGCAAAAGCAAAACATAAGAGCAAATGCATTGTAGAACACAAATATAATGGTGATTGAGCGTGACCTGGATGCATCAGTGAATGATGAGATATTTAGCTAAATAAAATGACCCTGCCAGAAGAGTAGTGTGATACTCTGATATCTGTTCCATCTGTATCATCTCAGTGATCTTTTATGAGGTTTTACGCATGCGCAGTAAGGTGAAATTAGCATAACTTAAACTTTTGGAAAACGCTTGAAAATGCTAGTTTGGATGGAAAACGTTTTGAAACGAAAACGCCGTTTTCAAATATATCTGGATTAATATAGACATAGCCTTATACAGCCAAATAATTACTGGAAGTGGATGACTGTCAGCATAAGGTTGACTCAAAGATGCAAATTAAAGGCGGAATTTATTCGCAAGCAGTTCTTTAATCAAATCAAGCTCAAAATTACACTTCATCAGGATATCAGGATCAAAATCGCTATGAACAGAACAACTGCTTATAACAGATCAGATCTGAGAAAGACTGAAACAAACACAGGACTATAAATACACAGATAAACACTAGGGACTAAAAGAGATAATTAACTAGACACAGGTGGGACACATGGTAACTGAAGAGCTACTGAACAGGGAACAAATTAAACAAGATCACGATTTAAAACCAAACTTAAACTCAGAGCCCAGACAGCAAAATAGTGTCCAGAAAATAGTGGAATCCACATGTACCAGATGTGGCCCGGATCTGGGCCGACACTATGTTGCTGTCTAAACAGACGTAACAATGACACCAGAAGCCAGACACATTCAATTTACAAAAGTGTCAGTGCTCATTCTTACATTAAAAATAAGCTGGATACTGTGTGTGTCAGAGCTGTTCAGATGTTCTCGCATCAGTACTTTTCTCATGATTATAAGTCACTCACAGTAGGAAACATCATCATGCGAGGATGATACTTCTCTAAAATTAACTTGGGTGTAACAAATTTCCAAAGATATTTAACATAGTTAAACATTGACTCTGTTTTGGAAATGTTTGTCTAGTTGTCTCACACTCTTTTGCCTAGGCAACTTGTTTTTAAAGAGGAGGCGCACCGCCCACAATATTAAGATTAGTGGTCAGCTGGTTTTTTTTTATTTATTTATTTTTTTTATTTTTTTACACCACCATATGTTTTTTTACACCACCATATGTTTTTTTACACCACCATATGTTTTTTTACACCACCATATGTTCTATGTGTAATTGTGTAATAAATCTTAAAAGTATATTTAAAAAAAAAAAAACTGTACTTGCAAAAATTATAACTGATAAAATAATAAAAAGGTTTACTTAAAGAGAGCACACTTTCATGACTCATTCTTAACTTTTAAAAAGTGCACGTTATAATAAAGTCAAAATGAAAGATTTACTTTAAAGTACATTTAAATCATTATGTTTTTAATTCATTGAAGTTTTTACTATTTTGAAGAATGTGTGTAAATAAACAGTTAATGGGTCCCATTGACTCCTATAGTTTTGTTTTTTTACTCAACTGTTTGGTTACCCATATGAAAATACCCAAAATGTAAATTCTGTTATCATTTACTCTCCCTCAAGTTGTTCCAAACCTGTATGACTTTCTTTCTTCTGCTGAATACAAAAGAAGATATTTTGAAGAAAGTCGGTAACCAAACGACTGATGGACCCCATTGACTTACATAGTAGGAAAAAAAAAATACTATGGATGTCAATGGGGACCAGCAACTGTTTAATTACCAACATTCTTTAAAATATCTTCTTTTGTGTTTAGCAGAAGAAAGGAAATCATACAGGTTTGGAACAACTTGAGGGAGAGTAAATGATGACAGAATTTTCATTTTTGGGTGAACTATCCCTTTAAAACATACTGATTTAAAAGGACTTTAAAATAAAACTTTTAATTTGAAATTATTACAAAGTGCACTTGTTAAGTGTATTAATAAACATAGTCATGAAAGTGTACACTCTTTAAGTACACTGAAGTGGCCTTGTATTTCAATAATAGTATATTATCTCCAAGTACAGTTTTTTTTTTTTTTTAAATATCTTTTATACGGTTTGGAGTACACTATTCAATACAATGAAGTGCACTTCTTTTTCATAAGGGAAACAAATGGAATAGCCAGAAAAATCCAGTCTCTTTAAGTCTATTCATCTAAAATTTGGCTACCAGACAGCAAACATAATGGCTGTAGATGAAGCCTCACAGCAGATGGAGAAAGAGTAAAGGGGGATTTCGATCATTAGGACTGTATTTCCTCCTGATAGGGAGGTTGAGTGGCAGTGTCTGGGACAGTAAATTAAACCCACCTGTCGTTTGGTGTGTGAGAGTAAATGTGTATGGTGGTACGTCAGCTTTGTACTGTGAGCTCACCGGAGCCTGCCTGTCAGCACGCCAATGAAAACACACTTCATCATCTTCGCAAAATCCAGTCCTTTAAAGCTGATGACGACTGAATGGACATGTAGGTGTATGTGTGTGTGTGTGTGTGTACATGGATAATACTCACCAGTCTGTAAGTCAGGGTTGGTCTCGCACACACACCAGTCCACATTGCAGTCACAGTGTGTCTTCTCAAACAGCTGGTCCATCACCTCTCTGACTGTTTGTCTCTCATCCACCATCAGAGTCTTTGAGCTGCCATCCATAATCTCCACTTTCACGACCAGCTATCACAACAAATGATAAATCAAGGTTAAACTCAATTAGCAGGATAACCACATTTGGTTTTGATGCTTTATATTGCATATTGGTCAGATGGTTTCATCCAGTTTAAGTGAGCAGTTCCTGTCCAGAATATTCTGCAAAGTGGACCAAAGTGGAACTTCTGGCTAAACAAACTAGTTGAAGCCTGGTGGGAACACCATCATAATCACATGCTGGTGACAAGCCATGCTTGTGCTTTCAACAGGGTCTGTGCACAGATGTTTGGAAGACAGTGAAGACAGATACTGTACGCTCTGATAAAGGCATGCGAACTGCAGAAGGATATCCTTGAATATCAGCAATCAGTTAAGCTCATTCTAAAGTCTCACACTGTTGCAGTTATAGTTGCAACGTTAAATCCGTTCTTGTAACCATTATTACAACATATTGGTGTGAGTCAGTGCACTTTGAGCACTTTAAGTAACCAACTTTACCGCTCAGCTGTGACATTAAGTCAGTGTGGGTCATGTAGCCTACAACCAGACCTTTTAGAGCAGGCTGACCCATGACACACTATTTAGTGTACTAATATACTAATCTATTGAGAAGAAAGCAACTGACAGCTTATTGTAAAAAAGTTACATTTAAGTGGAAACAATTATTGTGCAAAGCTTGTTCTTTTATTGCTGAAGAGGTCATTTAGGCTTTATGAGATTCAGATGTTTATCCTAATATTCCTTATAAGACATAAAAATAGACACATATTTTGCAGTCATTGACATATACTACGATTCTAACAACAAATGGGACAATTATGTCCAAATACACTTCTAACAACAAGTTTCTAACAACAATTTGGATAGTTATGTAACTGAGATCAGCTCTTTTGAGTCAAGGTGGAGAGTAGATTGAGTCAGAGACATTAAGAGGGTAAAAGTCAAGACAGAGACCTGAAGAAAGTTGAGTCCAAATCAAGCTGTAGACCTGAAGGGGGTTGAGTCAGAGTGCAGAACAAGGCAAATTCTGAGTCAAGACAGAGATCAGAAGATGGTTAAGTTCAAATCAAGACCAAGACCTGAAGAGGGTCGAGTCCAAGTCAAGACAAGTGGGTTGTGACAAGTGGGTCACAAAAGTGGGTTGAATCCAAGTCAAGACCGAGAAGTGAAAAATAAGTCAATAAAGACACCAGAAGAATGTCAAGTCCGAGTCAGGACAGAGATCTGAAGTTGGTCAAGTCCGGGTCAATACAAAGACCAGAGGAGGGTCGAGTCTCAGTCAAGACAGAGACCAGAAGAGGGTTGAGTCCGAGTCAAGACCGAAACCTGAAGTAGGTTGATTTCAAGTCAAGAGAGTGGCCAGTTGCATAAACTGCTTAGACTAGTCTTACAAGTTAGGCATCTAATTTTTTTCTTCAAGACTGGTCATAACTTTTTTCATAAGTCAGTTACATAAAAAGGTAGATTGGTCTAATTTGAATCTCAAAAGTAAGACTGATTTGCCCTAACTAATTGCTAGTAGGTCAGACTAGTTCTTAAGACACAGTCTTCACTTATCATCTAAGTTTACACAACTGGCCCCTGAAGAGGTTTGAGTTAGAACTCACTGAAAACATTTTTATTCAATGCATAGGTATGCAGGCTCACTAAACTTCTCATCAACAAACAGAATGTAAACACAATGTAAGTAAGAGATATATTGTGCGTTGTTGGCAGCTTCATTGATTATAAAGGAACTTTGTGAGATCGGGATGAACTGATAAAGAGACAGCGTTTTAGTGATTGCAAGGGAACAGTCTTGGCTCACTTTCGAGTCTACAGCCTATATAATCCATTGAATAAAACTATTGTTTTTCAGGCAGCTAAGAGGACCGATAGCCAGTTGTGTGCCGCAAAGTTTCGGAAGTGACATCTACATATAAATGCTGGATTCACTCTGCATGGGGCAGAAATAGGACGTTAAAATAGTTAAAGCAATGTAAAGCAGCCTAATATATTAATAGTATTTTATTAATAGTATTAATAGTACTTTTTTTTTTTATTCTATTCCAATTATTGGAACCAAGCCTGGTCAAAACAGAGACCTGAAAAGAGTTGAGCCCGAATCTAGTCTCCAGTATTACAACATTGAACTAGGAACAATCTTGATTAGAAATGTGTCAGATCTCTTGATAGAAGACTTTAGCAAACCTAAATACAGTTTGAGACATTGTTGATATTTCCTTTCAAATTAATTAGACAATTGTAGTACTATGGTATAGATTAGGGTTAGGGTTTCTCCTTTTCTCAGGAGAAACATGTGGGAAGTGTTTGACCTCAGTGAAAGTCTCTACCTATTCTTATTGATGTCTAGGATATCGTGGGATTTTTCTTAAAGGATTAGTTCACTTCAGCATTAAAATTTCCTGATAATTTACTCAGCCCCATGTCATCCAAGATTTTCATGTCTTTCTTTGGTTAGTCGGAAAGAAATGAAGGTTCTTGAGGAAAACAGTCCAGGATTTTTCTCCATATAGTGGACTTCAGTGAGGTACAGGGGTTTGAAGGTCCAAATTGCAGTTTCAATGCAGCTTCAAGATTCTACTCGATCCCAGCTGAGAAATAAGGGTCTTATCTAGCGAAACGATAGGTCATTGTCTAAAAAAAACATATATATACTTTTTAACCACAAATGCTCGTCTTGCACTAGCTCTGTGATGCGCCACACATTACGTAATCACGTTGAAAGGTCACGCGTGTTCCGGTTAAAAAAGTTAGGGTAGGTAAATTTTCTCCTCCAACTTCAAAATCGTCCGACATCGTTGTTTTACCTTTTATTTATTTTATTTTTTTGTAATTTGCGTTTTACTTAGTCTTTGCACGTTCACCTTGTAAACACTAGGTCGGTACTTCCGCCTATGTCATCGGAGAGCTAGTGCAAGACGAGCATTTGTGGTTAAAAAGTACATAAATGTTTTTTTAGAAAATGACCGATTGTTTCGCTAGATCAGACCCTTATTCCTCGGCTGGGATCGTGTAGAGCCCTTTGAAGGTGCATTGAAACTGCAATTTGGACCTTCAAACCATTGTACCCCATTGAAGTCCACTATATAGAGAAAAATCCTGGAATGTTTTCCTCAAAAACCTTAATTTCTTTTCGACTGAAGAAAGAAAGACATGAACATCTTGGATGACGTGGGGGTGAGTGAACTAATCCTTTAAGGGATGTTCTATGTAAGGCCTCTTTGGGCTTACATGAGGTTGTGCATGAACAAATGTCACTCTGAACAAGCGTGCAGCAGGTTCCTGTGTACAGCATGTTTTAGAATGCCATGATGTCATTGACATTGATCTGTTTTAGAAATAGATCAATGTGGTGGATGTCTGCTCACCCAGACCTCCTTACACAGCCAGACATTCCTACCGCACAGCATTGAACGATGCCATGAAAAGCGCCTATATTTTTGCAGTTAAATGACTCACATTCTTGTCTCCAGCTGTTTTAGAAATGCACTGAATAATATTCTTAAAACCATTGAAGTGCATTCAAGATTAAAAAAAAAATATTAAAACGACTGCATCGCTTACCTTTTTCACTTTGGCCTCCTTTAACTTCTCCAAAGCAAGCTTGATTTTATCTGCTTTGATCTGTTCCTCTTGTTCTTCCTGGGGGGGATACAAAATGATAATTACCTAACAGACATAACAATACATATCAATGATTTTTGGAGTGATCTGATTCTGATCTTAATTAAGTTTTCATGGAATCAATGTGGCGTAAAAAGGCTCTACATATGGGAAATGCAAGGCTTACTCTGATTCTACAGATTAAATCTAAAAATGACAGAAGTAAGAGAGCATTGTGTATCTTAACTGAAATGGAACATCATAAATTACTAATTTAGAACGCTCCTCGTAATAGCATGTTGCAAGGCATTCTAGGATGTACACAATTCTTGCTGAGAAGACAATATAATTATTCTGCCCAACTTGTTAAACAGCCTTTGCATCGGGAGTATGTCTGTAATGCCTTAATGTGCTTGCTAGGTTGGCATCTCACTTAAGGTTGTGAAACAGAGCTGATCTACATTAGAAAGCCGTCTCCTTCTGTACATTCCTTCAAGCACTGGGCTAGACATAAAATAACATTCAGTGAATATCCGGCTGAGCTAACGTTGCAATCATGAGGGTAATTACATTTTATGGTTAGGCTTTTTTTACATGCAGAGTAGAGATGAAAATTGTAGACAGGGTTCATACTTCATAAAGTTAATGCAGTTTTACAGCATTGGCTGCACTTAAATTCCATTATATCTGTTCACATCTGTTGTTTGGCCAGGTTTTAAAATAAACTCTGTAACCTTCAGCTAAAGATGTGTTAACCACATGAGGCCTGTGGGTGTGCGGACCATTTATAATGATACTTACTTTTGATGGTTTAGAGGCGGGTGGTAGAGGCGGAGCTGCAATAGAGTTGGAGGAAGTTGCAGGTTTTGAGGTGTCAGTTACTGAAAGGCCAAAGTTACTCTGAGGCTGTATGGGTATTGGGGCAAATGGAGCTGACCCCTTTGACGTATCTCTGTCTGTGGCAAACTTTTCCTCCGTGGCACTGATATCTGCAACCAGGTCAGCCATCAAGGCATCTAAGTCATTGTCTTCCATCTCATGCAGGGATGCTTTAGAGAAACATATAGTGTAACAATGTGAAACAAGAACATCACGTTGTTGACAACATACAGAGCACCCAAAGATGGGGGATGAACAAGAAATTACAATCCTATCTACAGTAACTACGGTACAGTAATTGCGAGATGGCAATTTCATATGAATTTGTACGATGTGATTTGTACGAGAATGTATTTTTAGGGGGAAAAAAGTAAGCATGAAGGTCCACCCCAAAACATAACATCATATCAGTGATCCTAAACTAGTACCCCCAATCCAAGGTTGATGCATCACAATAATAATTACATATTTACTGCCTAATTTAATTTAATCTAAATCAAAAAATATTATTTAACATCACTGAACAAACCTATATACATTCATGTATACCAACAAAACAAATGTATGGGTTGAATCAGGTAGAAATATAAATATAAATAGATTTTTAATAGCAGGTAAAAATTGCAGGCTGCCACTTTTTACAGTGTATTTACAGTTAATCTTCTTGTGTTTTTTGTTTTGCCTATAACAGAGTTGAACTTTTGAGCTTGATGAGGTCAATAAGTGGGTTATTCAGGACTTAATTGCAGACATAACATAGATAAACATTCTCCACTTCAAACAGCCCTATCTGTGCACCTTTGAGCTGCCATCAGACATAGTTTTAAGCAATTTTATGGTTAATTAATCGCTAATTTTCTCACAAATGTTTCAACACAATTGACGAATTGAAACCTTTAGGTGAAATAATGTGGTAAGAAAGCAGACACTGGTGAAAAATATTAGGTTGAAATATTGTTTACCATTAAAATCTGTAAAACCAATGGAAAAGTTCATTTCCTGGGGGGCAGGAATGGAGGGAGGTTGAGGCAAAGGTGCAGACTCCGCTTCTGCTCCCAAACTCTGTGAAAAGACAAATGAGGAACAAGACAAATGATAGATAACAAATATGGAAGCTATTTTTGAAATAACAGAAATAACAGCAAAGCAACTGTTATCATATTAGCATGTAAATGTGACATACAGAGATGTTTCAGATATGCGTGGCCTGGTTGCTAATCTTTACAGACTTTACATTTCATCAGTAAAAGCAGAGTGTGAAGGTTGAATTAGCAGAGCAATAGCACAGCTGTCCATAAAATATTGCAATCCACACAACATAATGGGATACATATTGTTATACATATGACTTGACATATCAGATTTCATAACAGGACAAATTGTTGGTGTGCATCTCTCTGGCTCATCTGTGACCAGGACAGCAAGTCTTTGGTGTATTGAGAGCTATAGTATCCAGAGTAATGTCGGCATACCACCACGTAGGACGAACTACATCCAACAGGAGTAACTGTCAACGCAAGAGGAAGCTGTCTGAAAGGGATGTCCAGGTACTAACCTAGGTTGTATTCAAAAAACATTAAACCACAGCTGCCCAACTCACTGCAGAATTAAATGCGCACCTGAAACTGTTAGTTTCAAGGCCCACAGAGTCAATATTTATGGTCGGGCTGCTATAGCCAAACCTTTGGTCACGCGTGCCAATGCCAAATGTCGGTTTCATTTGTGCCAACAGTGCACATCTTTATCTGTGGACAATGTGAAACATGTATTGTTCTCTGATGAGTCCACGTTCACTGTCTTTCCCACATCCGTGGAAGTTATGGGGAGAAGCCCCAAAGAGGCTTTACACCCAGACTGTTTCTGCCCAGAGTGAAGCACGGTGGTGAATCAGTGATGGTTTGGGCTGCGATAATCATGGAATTCCCTGTGCTTGATGGGCGCGTCAATGCCACGGACGACCAAAACATTCTGGAGGACCATGTGCACCTAATGGTTCAAACATTGTACCCTGAAGGTGTGCTGTGTATCAGCATGATAATGCACCAATACACACATCAACACTTGTGACAGAATGGTTTGATAAGCATGAAAGTCAAGTTGAACATCTCCCATGGCCTGCACATTTACCAGATCTACATATTTTTGAGCCACTTTAGGGTATTTTGGAGGAGCAAAAAAAAATTTTTCTTCCACCAGCATCACATAATGACCTGGCCACTGTTCTGGAAGAGGAATGGCTCAAAATCCCTCTAGCCACTGAGCAGGACTTATATCTGTCATTCCCAAGACAAACTGATGGTGTATTGGTGTTTCAGTTTCATTGTCCAACCCCTGTATATATCAGTGTTAATACTGTATGTGTGCTTCCTGCTTTTGTTCCCTATTTTGGGTTCAAATTATTTGCAGCTGCTGGCTCACATGTAGGCCATCAGTTATACTGCATAAAGAGAAAATATGTAAATTTCAAAGTCATCACATCTTATTACTGGAACTGAATAAAAATGACCATTGCCATTGTTTGAATGGGAGATAACTTTTGTCTTCTGTTGAAGTGACCATAAACATAAAATGAAAATTTGGGGAAAGCTTCATGTTAGAAATGTTACTATTTATGAAGCTATTTCCGTATTTTATCATCATTATTATTATTATTATTATTATTATTATTATTATTATTATTATTATTATTATTATTATTATTTTGCTTCTGCTTTAAGAAACACATAAAAGCACACATGGCACTGATTAGCTAGGTTGTCTGTCTGGAGGATATGAGACGTATCCATAGGAAACTTACCTGCGTTAGGAGATCCATCTCCTGCAGCATGTCGCTGAACATGGCATCAATGTCATCCATCTAAAACAAGAATAGTTGGGCAATGAGAATTTAACATCTTTAGAACAAGTCGTACAACAGGATTGGGAAAAACTCTGTTTAAAGACTGTGAATAATGTAACTGAAGCACAGAAACCAAACACATTAATTAAATGTAAATACAAATACATTTTCAGTGTAATTTCATTTATTATTTATTACCATGTCCATATGTAATACTTTCTGGAATAATAAATTCTGTTTGGTCAATTGACCCTTATTTTTCACATTTCCAGCGTTCTCAGAAGTTGAAGTCGTCATATCTGTGTTAACTTCTAAAGTGGTGAATGGAAAATACGAAAATACAAGAAGTATATGCATAATTACAAGTTACTAACTCTGAACCAAACCATAACCCTATAGTACATGTAGTTAATTAATATTACTCAGTACTTAAAGGAGAACTCCGGTCAATTTTAACATTGAGCTAATTTTTTTTTTGTAAATTTGGAGTGCTGTCAGTACAGAGAACAACAACAAAAATCGGTGTTGCCTACACCGTGTTATCCTCTTTTTAAAATGTGCACCCTGTTGACTTCAATGGGGCAAGTTTTAAACCTGCTTTTAGCCTCTTAACATCCTTGATGTGTCATTACAAGTGCCCAGCCATGTGAGTGATTCCTTCAGAGTGAACACGGTGAATCTGACTGCAGTAAATGTGCAAGATATGAATAAAAATGATGTTATTTCCATTTAAGTCAACAGGGTGCAAATTTTAAAAAGAGGATAACACGGTGTAGGCAACACCGATTTTTGTCGTTGTTCTCTGTATTGACAGCACTCCAAATTTACAAAAAAATTAGCTCAATGTTAAAATTGACTGGAGTTCTCCTTTAATTGTGTAATTACACTGTAACAATGTCACCTTGTAATAAAGTTTAACCAAATATTTTTATTTAATGACTACTAAACTGATACTTCATGTCACTATGTGCTCTCTCTCTCTCTCTCTTTTTTAATATCATTGTCTTGTTACTTCAAATGCTACAATGAAAATAACTTATGGAGGACAGTATTAATTCGAAAATGCATCTTTTTAAACTTGGCAATGAGCAGGGTTATCCTCCACTTTATTCTGGGGTCCTGATAACCCTGCCTGTTTATTTTGCCATGACTGGCAGACATTACTGTATAGTGTACCTTACATATTTTTTTAGACCAGGGCTCTTGAATTGGTGATCTGTGGTGCAAATGTGGTGTGAGAATAATTTGACATGACCCTCAGATTAAGATTAAATTGGCCCTCACTGCTTCAAACTTGTGAAAAGTGATGACATGAAGTACCAGTAAACATGCGTGCATGCAAATATTTTTGCTGCGTATGAAATCGAATAGCCTACTTCCCTACTATATATATATGCAGAAAACAGTACGCCAACAGAGTATTATGTCCAAAAACATAGTATTAAAAAAAAGTACCCCGGTGGCCTACTACTTCCGCCGAGATTCTGAAGTGTGAATTCATTGGACATTTTACCATCCCATGAGGCCACAGGAGAGGATTTATGTTTGGAAGTTAAGCGACGCAACTGACAGTTCAAGTGACAATGACAACATGGCGGATGTACTGTAGTACATCAGAATTTCATTCATACCTATATTCATGCTATATAGAACAAACTTGCTTTTAACGGTCCTGAAGTAAGTTTCAAACCAAATGTAGTACCTACTTACAGTATGTGTTTTCAGACGCAACATCTGACTGTCTGTTTTATTTTATATACAGCTGTGAGTCTGCATTCTCAGTCCTGAACATCATCAAATCAGTTATCAGTTTTTCATCAATGAATAAAAAGATCACAGACTGAATCAAAATATACTTGTATATTTTTGTATTTTTGAATGTAAAATGATAGTTCTGTTTCAGATTTTGTTTCCCAATTTGTAAACACCAGTCTTAAAATTATCATTATATTTAATTTTCATACTGTAGTAAAGGCTATCAAACACTGAGGTTGTGAAGTTCGCAGCAGACCTTTTTTGAAGTAATTTAGGGCCAGACCTAGAAAACTTTATTTGAACACCTCAGAACTCCCCCGACATTCTGAATAGGTTATTTTAAAGTTATATATATAAAAAAAAAAAATTCTTCCAGTAACATTAATAGAACGTTTGTGCCGCAGTTGTAGGGTTGAATCCAATCCTCCATGGCAGAGGCAGGGGCTTGGCAGAAAAGGGAGACATGCAAGGGAGTGAGGACCAAGGCGAAACCAGATGGAAGGAGGAACCAGGTGGAGCCGACAGGGTGGATTGCTGAGGCGCAGCTGGAGATCTGGAAGTCTGCGGCAAAACCAGGATGACAAGAGACCAAGGTGTTGCCGGAGGGACGAGGGTGCCCGGTGGAGCCTGAGTGATGGCAGACCACGGCGGAGCTAAAGGAATAATGGGCCTGGATGCCTGAGGTGTAGCCAAGGGTTCCACTTCACAGAGCCACACAGGTGGTGAAGGAGCCCGAGGCGAAGCCAAAGAGCTTGCAGGAGTCAGCGCCGAAGACGGAGTCGAAGAGCTGCGAGGTACCAGTGGGACAAGGTCAGTGCAAGGTGACTGAAAGGAACCAGCATAGAATCCAGGAATAAGGGGGTAGGAAAATGGGTGGGCGGGACTGGGTTGTCAAGAATCATAGCTAGCTTTACCAGAAAAGGAGAGAGTTTGAGGGGTGCGGGAGAGGGTGGGAGTTGTCTCCGCTGTAAATTCAATGAGTCAGTGATCCTCATCTGGCCCTGGGGTGGACTGTTCGAACGGCACTTTCTTTGTGATGGACCTGGCGATATGCTCCAGCCTAGGGACAGATATGGCAACTGGCACTGTCTATGGGACTACCTCTTTGGCTGGCTCTGACTCTGTGGTTGGAGGGGGCTCATGCTCGTGGTCTGTGGCAGGTTCTGGTTCAGGCTCTGGTTCCGTGCCGGGCTTAGGCATTGTCATTAGGTCTGTGGCGGAGGTTTTTTCTTGCTGTCCAGGACTCTCCAGGCTGGGACGACAAGCCATATCTGGAGCGGACAGGGAGATGGCTGCTGAAAGTGTTGAAAGTCCTGGGGAGTCGGAGTTGATGCCGTCTTCCTCCGCAAACCCATTAGGCATACTCCACGAACTCTTCGAAGGGACGGTGCTTCTCCCTCATCTGCAGCATCTGTCCAAGAATCACTCCAGAAAAGCTGTTTAAGGGTCTCATCCTTGTATGGTTGAATCGAACTCGAACGAGTGTCTTCGTGATACAGTCTTTAATCCATGAACAGAATTGCACAGGAGAATCTCAGAAGAATAAACACGTTAACCACATGTAAGCAATGACAATAACCCAAAAGGAACAGGACAAAATTGGGAGTACTTATACACAGTGTGACGAAGGATGACCTTTTTCAGGCAGATAAAACTGGCTGCTTGAGAATCAGCCAATCAGAAGCGTCAGTGCGCTATGCGGCTCGCGGGAGCAGACAGTTTAAGGCTACGTTTACACGGAAACGATCTGAAGAGAAAACGCAAAAGTGATCACTTTTTATTCTGCGTTTAGAGGAGCGTTATGTGGGGGAAATCTGCGTGCATATGGTGACGCAAAAGTGTGTGAAATTCAATGTAGTGTGCTCTCCAGGCGGCTAGATGGCAATGTGAAGTACTGATCGGTGCCTTCACTGTCTAGCAGACTTTTGCGTTTTTACCGTTTAGACGGGAACGCGACGGTGGAGCGTTTTTAAGATTTCCACTCTGGAGGGTGGTTTCACCTTTTTGCGTTTTTTAAGCCCCAAAAACGCCGTCGCCGTCTAAACGAAAGGCACATCTGATAAAATATTTTTACGTTTTCACCCGCGAGCGTTCTTGTGTAAACAGGGCCTAAGTTTCAGTTTCGGAAACGTTTGGAAGATAGCGCTGGCGTCGAAAGACTGTGCAGTTTATATATTTGTATAGATAATCTAAGATAGTGTTGCTGTACTTATTTACGAGTTCCAAGTATTGTGTGCGTGCAACTACCAGTAAGTATACTGAAGTTTGTTGTTGTTTTTACCTCACAATAATGTCGTGACATGTTGCTGCTCGGTGTCGTATAATGGCGGAGCTTCGCACTGCTTGTGTGTTTAATTGAGAACGTTTTTAATTAATGGAGGTGTTGCTCTGCAAGCCTTATGTGTCTCAATTGAAATAATGTTTTTTGTTATTGCACAATGTGTAATGTTTATTTAAGGAGTAATTCTGCAGTATTTGCTTAGTAATAAGCATTTATTATAACACTGCATTTAAGTCATAACAAAAACTATAATTTAATCTCTTGATTGTGTTTGTTTTATTATATACCTGCTAGACATATAATAACTATTTGACATTTATATAGAGAGTCTACATTGACTGATTGATGTCTGTATCTGTGTTTCAGAACCACACACATTTAAACCTTTATTTCAATAAATCACTTAAACGGAACATCTTGTCTGCATTCTAATCGATGCCCCCTGGTGGTCACAACCCTTTTAAGACAAGTCAAATTATACAGTCCTATCCAATCACCAAAACACACAGAGTTAATAAGGGAAACATAATGAACGACAGCTGAACGTAATCAGTTACCAAAGAGACTAACTGCAACTATCAAGGCTAAACTAAACTGAAGGGCAAGAAACAAACACATAGGAACAACAAGACACACACACAAAAAAAAAAAAAAAAAAAAAAAAAAAAACAGTTTAATCAAAAGTTATCCGGTCTTTAATTATGTTCTTAAAATTTTGGCACAAAAATATTATCTATACATCTTTTTTTTTTTCTGGAAAAAGTTTTAGACTCATTTGTCTAACATTTTTAAATGTTACTTCTTGTTTCAGAATGTGCAGACATTTAAAAGTAACACTCCTATAATATTTGCAGAAATTAATGTTCCCTTAACATTTGCATAACCAAGAAATAATGTTTTGACGTTTTGAACATTCAGAAAACATTCCAAAAACTTTATGATAATGTTAGCAAAACATTCCTAGAATGTATTTTTGTAAGCTGGGGATGTTGTCATCTGGATAATCTGGCCTTCAACTACTTTTGTAACTGCTAACTTTTGTAATTGGTCAACTGGATGGTGTCATTTTTTCTTGTTACATTAGCGTACAAGTTTGTGATGATAATATAGAGCAGAGTACCTGTGCATACAAAACATAACCCAAAGCTAAACATTGCACAATATCCATCCAGGGGCTAGAGATAAAAGCATGCCTTGCATAACTCTTTTACACATTCTTTGCTAAGACATGCAGAATCCTGTCCATGAACGCTTAGTATAGCCTGAGTGTACAATATTACAGAAAGTATGACTTACATGCAAAGAGATCATTCTCTGTTTCATTCTATTGTAATGTTTCTACAGTAACTGCATAAATCAGTTAATGTTATATAATAAACATTCCTTTTTCACAGTTAATGTGTATGAGCCAGTAGGATTAAAGAGCAGATCTGTTACAGTAAATTCTCTGCTGATTATTCCAGCTGCCTGCAGTTCAGCTTTAATAAGACAAACAGTATCGGTAATCTTGGCCCAAACTACCCAACTCTGTCCCACTTCCTTCTTATTCTCCCGCATTCAGCAAATAATTTGTGCAACCGCTTTGAATTAATGCACATGTTAACATTTTTAAACACAGTCGTCTAGCTTGTTTGCTACAGAAATGAATGAATTCCTCAAATCAAGAAGAAGTGTACTTTTCTAAGTGAGATGTAAGTTTTTCTTCTGGTGGATAATAAAATGGACAAAAATCCCATAGAATTACACTGAAGGAGGGATTCAATCCGTATTAAAAGCAAATTATCATAGAGCACTTTGCCAAACCCACTCAAAACACATTATCAACCACTTAGCAACACCCTGGCGACCACCAACCACACCTTATATAATGGTGAGGCCCAAGCACCATTCACATTTATTTCAGAAAATGTAAAGGTTTAATTATATTAAGTTACATTAACACCCTAGCAACCACCCTGAGTATTAGCAACCACATAGCAGCACCCTAGCAACCACCTTAAATACCCTAGCAGCCACATAGAAACACCTTTAGCAACCACCATGAGTAACCTCTCTCTCTCTCTCTCTCTCTCTCTCTCTCTCTCTCTCTCTCCATCATTTCACACTTCAAGCTTTTACAATTAGGCCTATACTTCAAACTTTCTCAAGCCAACATCAAGGTTTATTCATCTAGTTTTAGTTTTTTTTTTTTATTTAATCTAAGAATATTTACTTTATTTTTTTCATTCTGAAATAATTGTTTTTTATATAAAAATTAAAATATACATACAGTATATATTGAGTTTGCATTTGGATTTTAAATGAACACAACAATACAACACAAGCGAATATTCATTCGAAGATGAGCAGTGCTGCAATACTCCTCAAAAACAAATACATTTTTCAAACTGATAGTATGTCAAACCAGGCGGGGAGTGTCTGTACCACCAGCACCTGTGAGTAGAACAATGCTGTGTCTTCTTGTTTAAATGAAGCATTGCCGTGCAGCCAATCAGAGAGCTGTTTGTGTGCTGCTACACATGGGGAAGTGGTTACAGCAACTTCCCCTCACAAGATGTTGAAAGCATCTAAGTTTCCAACAGGAAACAGATGACACTCTCTATCTCTATGTAGCTATCACAATACGGTGCTTCTCATATGTCTCTTATGTTTCTTTTTCCAAACAATTGACTACTACATGCATCAATATATCATCAATACATGCTCACGTTAAAGCATACACGTGTTCTGTTTGATTTATGCTAACGTTACGTAGATTTGATGAGTAAATCTTTATTTAACTGAGATGTGTGAGGAGATGAGGTCAGGCATTCTAAATGCAGCGCAATATCCTCCTCTTTTCTACTTCAAGAATGATTTTCTTTTGTTTTGTTAAGTGTTATGGTAACTATAATTTTCCAATATCAAGGGTATCTCTGTTGGATTTCAGGTCTGGAAAAGAAATTAACTCAGTGTTTCCTTTTGTTTTACAATTGCATGTGTTTTAAATTAAATATCGAGGAAGTTCTTTAGTCATACTGCAATCAAAGCAGGATAACTGTAACATTCTGTCTCCTGAAACTTCTCAATTTTGTCGATGGTACTGTTTGATTTGATTAACTCTATACTTTAGAATAATATACTTAAGTGTGAACTGAAAGTTTCTAGAGAGTTACCTTCTTGTTATTTGCAGTTAAATGAAAATGTATTACATTTAAAATGTATAATAAATGCAGACAGCTGAACTTTAGAGTGTTTTTATCTTTATATGTTATTTAATTACTTCTATTGTCTTTGATGTATGGTTAAAGTTTACTGTCAAATGTACTGATAAGCATTTGTGACAAACTAAAACATACTTAAATGACATTTCTATTGAAACTTGTATGCCATGTATTTAAATATATTTGTAATTTGTACATTACATTTATACTGATGAAGTTTCAATTTAGTTTCAATGAAGTTTAACTCTAAATACAATATTGAATAAGACACTACAGTTAAAATTATAATCAAGTACTTCACATGTGCTTTATGTTAGTCAACACGTACTTCTTCAAAGAACTATAAAAGATTATTAAAACTTAATGATTTAAAATGTACTCTAAAGTAAAACTTTCAATTTTATATTATTACAAAGTGCACCTTTTAAAAGTGTGTTAATAAACAGTCATGAAAGTGTACTCTCTTTAAATACACTCTCTTTAAGTGGCCTTTTATTTCATTGGTGGCTAAGTGGTAACGCACTGGCCAAGCCAAAACAGTCCACTCTAAAATCTCTGTAATATTCTGGTGTCTAAATATAGTTTATGGGATTTTTTAAATAAGTATTAGGACATAGTATAATAGTATCATGTGGAAATAGTATGTGAAAGTCTGATCACTTAGAAAATTAATAGCACATCTTTCTTCAACAAAAAAATGTAGATGTCATTCATATCTGTAACATTAAAAGGAGTTTACCATTGTCTAATACAATAGTACTAGTGGTGCTTGCTTTAGCAGACATTAATACAAGTTGAATCCTTTATAAACAGACTAAATATTTGCCATATACAGGACTTTTTGACATTTAAATGTCACTGTTGAGGCTGCAAACTTGTCAGCATTTACCAAAGGACTGAATGCTAGTTTCAACAATGTATTTTACAGCATTCCATGATTCAGTAAAGAGTAATAGTTCAGTCACAGTTCTCTGAATAGCCTAGCAGCTAATGTTGTCACAGTAATGCTTTTTAAAATCACTGAGATGCTATCGTTCTATAGCCGTTATTTTAGTCTAAGGAAAACAGTTATTATAGACCCAGACAGACTGTTGGCTTTGGGGTAACCTGATAGAAAAGCAGTCTCCTGTTTGTTCCTTCCTCAAACACTTGGGCAGTGTTTTAGTTCAGCTGGTGTGCCGTTCTATGATTCCCGTTAAAGTGCTGGTATACTTTAACTTGTGATATGTTGTATTTGAAACACTAAACCTCTGTTTGTGCTTTGAGGCTAGAACTTTTGCATTTGCTGGAGTTCACTTTTATGGAATATTTTTTCTGTAGATGAGATAGATCAGCCCAGAAACTAACTTACTTCAGTGGCCATTGTACAAATGACTGTTATTTGCTAATTTAGAGAACTGACAGCATGTGCTATTCCAAATGAGACAGACATAGAGTAATTACTGATAGAGACACCAGACAGCTGAGGACATAAATCAGTTTTTGAACAAGCCAAACAGCAAGAGTTAAAACTCCAATCTTGAATAAATGTTACATTTAGCATACATTCTTCAAGTCAACATGAAAGGCCATTTCCAACTCACTTTACTTCCATACTGTGACATTTCCAAGTAAACAATGAAAACAATGTCTGGAAGACTTGATTTTATCCATCATAAACTGTTTGGATTCTATAACTTGGATGTTTCAGAGAATTGTGGACGACTATTAAAAAAAAGAAAAAAGTTTGATTAAAGATTATGAAGACAATGAAACAACAAAACTGGGAACTGAGCTGTAAGTAGAATCCATTTTGATTTTTTGATCTGTCAACTTTTAGATTGGCTAGTCCAAAACTATTGGATTCATGTTGTAGTCTTTTAGTTAATGATAATATCACACTGATATGGGTGTGGTGTTATTTGTGCTGTACTAATACCAGTGTAAATATACTATCTGGCCAGTCGCAACAATATAATGACTTAATTTGCAATTAATCAGTCTGGGATATTCATTCAAGCATTGAAAATCAGCCTATGTCCCAACATATTAGACAACATATCAGCAGAAGCAAATCTGCCCATGCCATCTTCATATCTGGACCCTAATCAATGATCAGATATACTGACTCACATCATCAGAAAAATACAAGGTACAACATCCTAGCATGTTAACTTTTTTCCTTCATAAAATTCAGTCAGTAAAGTCATTAAAATGACTAATACTTGAAAACAATTTATATAACAGTGGAATTAGACAAGTCTTAAGCACCAGAGACACCACAATATTCCCACAAAATCGTCCTTTTTGATTATTGTTAAATGTAACAGGTATATTTGAGCAAAATCAAAAACACACTGAACCCAGTCCTAGTTGTCAACCATACTATTTGTTTGAGGAAAAACCTCTTACCTTGGTTTATCTTTCAGCTTTAATGCCTAGGTGATGTGGTCATAAATACGTTTTCAGTAAAATGCCTCTCTTTCCTGTTTACGGTTGGACACCACCCAACCCACATGAGGCAGGCTGAGAGCTGTACGCTTGTGTGTTAGTCACTGACAGTTTGCTTACTTCCTGCCTCACACGGAAGTTCAGGTCTAAACCTGTCTCTGCATTCCTTCTGGCGCTGAAAAGCAGCGGCACACAAGTGCACAGCTGACAGGCCAACCAGTGCAAGTTTATTATTTCTCCTAAGATTACATATTGGTGAATGATTGATAAGCATTTCTCTCTGTTAATGATTAATGCCATTGTTATGCATGTTTGCTTTTTTCGGTAATGTAATGATACATGTTTCAATGAAGCTATGTAGTTTTGTAAACCTGGACTTGCTAGTGGATATTTGTTGTGAAGCCAGTAGCAAATCTGAATAAATATTAAAGTTAAAGGTGCACTCTGTTTTTTTTTTTAAAATGCCCCTTTGATTGGGTTTTTCATCACATGTGGTGTGTAACATAGCTGTAAGATCAAAGTACATGATAAACTGAGTTATTGTCTCCCAAAAGAAAGAATCGATTGTGAACTTCTGAAACGAGTCGTCAGTAATTCCAGTCTTACTCCCTGCACAAACCTAAAGTGGCATAATTCACTTTACATGCACTTCAAAAGGACAAGGACTCGGGCTCGGATGTACAGTATGCGGTAAATCCACGCCATTGTTACTGTTCACATTACTGTGTATCAAGTGCTGAAGAACATTGGAGCTGAAATTCAGATATGGTAACAGTTTCCAACATGTGCTATAAGCTGTAGACCAATCACAACACACTGGGTCATCTGATCAATCAGAGCAGAGTAGGCTCTCAGAAAGGAGGGTTCCTTTATCAAACCGTTTCTCTTCCTAAAATAAAGAGGATGGAACTATCATTTGCTACCAATTATCTGCTTTTATTAGGACTTATTATGTGGTCTTATTCTTCCTTTTCATTTTCTTTAGAAGCTTCTGTTGGAAAAACAGACCACCCGCCATGACACGAGTCAACACTGACACCAACCCAAACCATCTGAGACCAGAAATCTTTGATGTAGGCTACGTAAGGGATAATCCACGGCTAGCTGTGATTTTAATGCAAGACTGGAGGCAAAGAACCACCCGACGGGAAGCGGAGTGCATTCAAATCGTTTAATGCACAGCTAGCTGTGGATTATCCCACTTATACCATGGTCATTTGCCATCATTAACAACTTTTAAAGCTATTATATATGTATGATAGAGATGGGAGATGTGTGTGTGTGTGTGTGTGTGTGTGTGTGTGTGTGTGTGTGTGTGTGTGTGTGTGTGTGTGTGTGTGTGTGTGTGTGTGTGTGTGTGTGTGTGTGTGAATTACCTGCATCTGTTCAGCATCTCTCTCTATTAACAACAAAGCTTTTAGTTTAATTCCTTCAAAACCAGCAATGTTACCCCATCGTTGCTGAGAACTATAATGTAGCGATTCAGTAACGAAGCTATTTTATCAATAAAAGTCGCGTTGATAACAAGTTTCTGTGCTCCTGAATGTTTCTGTGTGCAGCGCAATCTCCGAGTGACGTATGCGCAGTGTTGTGGAGTAATTTACAAAAAAATTCTAATTAAATTACAGTTACTTATGAAAATGTTAACGATTACAAAGGGGGTTGGATAGGATATGTTGAATAATATTAATTTGTTGCTTTGTCTATTTTTGATATGCACGATGTCTCCTGCCATTTAAAGGCCATTTAGTAAAGCAATGCTATTTTGTTGCTTTGTATTGGCACTTTTGTTTGAATTTGCACCACATCTGCCAATTACATCAATCCACATCGCTGCTGAGAGCTTTAGGCTACAACCTGTCTGAGAGTTGCCACCATGGCAAGAGATAAAATTGCGTTACAGTGCACATTTCATCCAGAAATCAGCACATTAATATAGAACTGTAATTAAACTGACTTGGAACTACCTGTGCATTAAACGGTTTTATTGCACACCTTCCAGCCAATCAGAAGAGTATTTAGACAGACCATGATATAAACCAAAACAATGCCATATTCTTTTGGTTTTACTGTAAGTTACTGACATGTAGTTTTTGTAGTAAATGTCTAACACATTTTGTTGACCCATCTTAAAGTCAACTAAACATCTAAAAATAAAATAATGTGTTCTGACAATATGTCCACAAAAAGAACACAAATGTGTATCAAGAAAGTAAATAGGGTTAAATTTGATTTGGTAGCACTTTACTAGACAAGGTCTCATTTGTTAACATTATTTAATGCATTAACAAACATGAACTAACAATGAGCTATATCTCCTTACAGCATTTATTAAACTTTGTTAACAAAAATGTTCATATTCATGGTAGTTCACAGTGCATTAATTCATGCTAACAGATACAAATTTTGATTAGTAAATGTTGAGATTAACATTAGCTAAAATTAATAAATGCATAGAAGAATTTGTAATTGTTATTTCATGTTAACTAATGTAGTTAATTAATGTTACCAAATGAAACTTTATTGTAAAGTGTTACCGTTGATTTTATGTTGACTTTAAAAGTGAACACTGTGTTGAGTTTGGTGATTCAGTCCAATTCAGCATGTGCTTTATTTATATCCAGTTCTGTTCATAGTTAAGGATGTGGAATCTGTCAGCCGTTGGATTTCTGTCAGTCCCTGTTTTATATCAGTGTGCTCTTATTGATTGTGTGACTCCAATCACAAAGGCACATACATTCTCATATAACTGATGATATCCCCTCTGTTACATTTATAAGCTGTGATTTGAAACAGACCACTATAAACAGCTGGAGAGGTGGGCACATTTGGCATAAAGTGAAGGCTTAGCTCATAACAGGGTCACGACCTGGTCTGAAAATGAACAGACACACTTCAGCTCTTTATAAAGAGAGTACACTATAGGTCTCAGTTGACTCCAAAAGCCCATATGGTGAGGTGTGAGGGGATACACTCTTTAAAAACCATTATTGGCCACAGTTAACTCATTATTCTGCTTGTATAGGTCTGTACTATTCAACACGGTCATTCATATAGCAGCCGTTATAATATAAAAAAGATTTAACCGTCACTGTAGCCTAATTAAAGTGTCTTAGCATCTCAAACTTCACATTTTAAATCCTGATACTGTCTGCAAATGTGTTCAAGGATACAAATAGCTCCCTCTGCTGAAATCATCTGAGATAAAATCATCAAAGGAATGGTGCTAAAATTGCTCAGAATATCAAACCAGCTAACAGTATGGCTAAACATTCGTAAATGAGTAAAATAATGATAATAAATCATTTTGACATTTAGACATTGTCTTTTAAACAACCCTCTTAGATGTCTTAAAGTAAAAATGTGAAGTTGATTTTATACATTATTAGTCTTATTTGTTGCTTAATTGCAAACTGGTTATTATATAAAGTGCAACATTATAGCCAGCAATAACAGAATTTGCTTCATTTGCTTTTGAATATTTATTTTAATTAACCATCACCCTATAGAAGATCCATGAAAATACAAATGATAGCTCTTTAATTATCAGGCACCAAGAGCTCTGGATTCCCGTCTCTCCTCTCCAAATGTGTGTATAGCATGGCCGGCTGAACTCCAGCAAATAAACTCTGACCCTTTAAGACTTTTTCTTCTGCGTGACAGATTCTGAATGACAGACAACAGCTGTTTAAACAATCAAAAGCCTGTGTGTCTTTAAAAAAACTGACATGACCACAAACAAAGGTGACATTGGTCGTAACACAACTTTCCATTAATCATGAAGACGCCTCTATTAAAACCTTGCACTGCAGCCACTGAATTCCTGTCTGCATCAAATCCCTATATTGGAGGATATATTTAGCTTAAACATAGGAAGAGCTTGGCAAACCCTTAAATGTGCACTCGCAGTGTTTTGAATCTTAAAAGTATATATATTTTTAAATTATTGGCCTACTTGCAGGTAATCTAATAAGGTTTAACTTAGGTTTATGAGAGTACACTTTCATGCCTTTTAAAAAGGGCACTTTGTAATAATAAATATATGACATACACATTTCAATAGAATATTTTTTTGTATTATTAATTTTCATTTTTTTTTTCCATAAATGCTTGTTGTACATTCTGCAGACTAATCAAATTTCAGAGACAATAGAATTAATTATGAAATTACCTATAAAGATGTACTTAGTCCTTGGTGGGTCAAAAAGGACTCATAAGTTCAATGTAATTGTACATGCAATTAAGTGCCCAAAAACATTGCAAACAGTTTGCACTTAAATATCTCTTGAACAAATATTATTTTAGTATTAAATGCCTTTTTTAAAGTATGCTAAAGTGTACTTCTTTTTCACAAGGGAAAAATACCAGACCTTTTTTTGTTGTGTAGACAGCCTTTTTCAGTAATAGCTCCTTATTTGTAGCCCAGTATTTTGGTGTTAAAACTGTCAAGTCGAATATTGTACAACATAGCACTTTTAAATTAAAGGGAAAATAAACATCAAAGGAGGAAAAACAGATGAACGACAGGAAGAGTAAGGGGTTAAACTCAGGCTGGGGAAACCTGATGCTAATTAAGTCTTTGGAATGCCACACACAGGCTGTGTGCCGAAACCTAGCAAGCCCCCTAACTAGACAGCAGTTTTGGCCATGATTTGCGGATACAGCAGTTTTGGGACATTGTTGGTGTGTGCAGCATTATTGGGCATTATAGGCACACGTGGAGCATTTGTGGACATCACATGTGCATGTAGGATTATTTGGGCATTATGCATGCAGCAATTTTGGGCCTGCTTGGCACAAAGAGCATATTTTGGCACACATACATTTGTTTTGGGTATTATATATGTGTGCAGAATTTTTCCAAACACTTCTGGAGGAGAATGACATAGACTGCCTCAAAACTAAACTGAGCTTCATTCTTAAACAGCATTTGTGGGCATCATACATTCCTAATTTGTTCAAAAATGCAGCATGGGACGATGATGCCCAAAACTGCTGCTTACACATTTGATGCTCAAAAATATTGCACTTACAAATGATCAAAACTGTTGTGCATCTGCTTGTGATGGCCAAAAATGCATACACCAATAACACAATGCTGCATAAAATGATGATTCTTAGAAAACTGCACACATCTATGCTGCCTATGTACCCTATATGATGCCCAAAGAAATGTTGCCTAGATAGGGAGCTCACTGGTTTTTGAGACACAGCCTATAACATTCTCCTTCAGAAGTGTTTAGAGTGGCTCACACACACACACTGCAGTAAAGGAGAGATGCTCACCTCCTGCTGTTTATATTTTAACTGACATTCCAACAGAAGGCAGCAGCAGGTAATATAATTTCACTGTTTAAAGAGTTTATCTGCGGATTTAAGCAAAATCAAAACATCTTTATGTTTCAAAACATACAGTTGTTGACGTAGCCTACTTTCTTTAAGTTCAATGAACTCTTTTAAACGCGTTTTCCAGCTTGATTCATAACTGTTGTTTTTTATTTTAGTAGATAAATGAATTAACAATGTCATCATCCAAAAAAACACTATTGCTGCTGGTTTATGTATTATGCACGTTCCGCTCCGCGCGTTCGGGGGACTCTGGAGACGCCAGACCCTGCTCCGGATCACACTGTCCGGGAGGCAGATCGCCCAGACCACCGCGACAACACAGTCCGACAACACAGAGCAGATCAATAAATCAACATCATGCTCCCTTCAGCTTTTCATCTGAACATCACGCTACGTTTCTGTCCCAGCGCGGGCGATCTGGAGACCAGACAAGGGAAACCGTCCAGACGCGCGTCGCTGGAGTGTTTGATCCTGTGTGCGCAGATTGCGTTACGCCTCAAGGACCAGATCATGTTGCGAACGACACCGGGGAATGTAAAGGAATTGAGTGTCGTCTGCCTCTGAGGATACGACAGAAGCCCCGATCGAGACCCTGTGCTGGAGACGGGTGTGTACCCGAGCCCAGCCAACCAACCCTCATCCATGTGGCAGACAGAGCCGCTCAGTTTCTGGGGGAATTTCCGGACATTGGATATCCCGCATCAGAGGTCGGGGCTCCTCTGGGAGTTCAACTCACGTGTGACATCAAACCAGGTGAATTGAAACAGTGGTTCCAGCTGTTCTGCACTTCTTGACTGAAATAGCATAACACTTAACCAAACAGAGAAAGCTATTGTATTACTATAGTGTATTAAAAAAGGAAATCCAGCTAAAATTATTTTTTGCTATACTTCACAAAAAGTACTATGGTAATGCAGCACGCTTTGTTGAACATGGCAATACCATGGTATTATTTTGAAACATGTAATAAGTCATTTTCATTACTTTTTCCACTAACAAAAAAGTACCTTTATTTTTTTTGTTTGTTAATGTAGGCTACTGGTAATACCACGGTATTCTTCAAAGTACCTTGGGCTGAGGAAATTGCATAGTCAGGGGCGTAGTTTGTGGGGGGGTTGGGGGGGAGATAACCCCTCCAATATTTATATCTATGCATTACAACCCCCCCAATATTTATACCATGATCACATGAAAAATATGCAGACCCAAACTTCAACCCCCCCAATGTTTAAACCAAATCTACGCCCTTGTGCATAGTTAATGAATATGGTAATCATTCAGTACCATGATATAAATCAGGTGATTCCAACCTTTGTATTCACCTGATTATTTTAGTGGTAACACTTTACAATAAGGTTCATTAGTTAATGAACTAACAATGAGCAATACATTTGTTACAGTATTGCAGCAGTAACTAATTAACTAATGTTAACAAATACAACCTTTGATTTTAACAAAGAATTAGTAAAGCTTGAAATTAATATGAACATGAACAATATGATACAATAATATGATAATATGATAACAGATATGATAATATGAACAAAGCTTGAGCATTAATAAATGCTGAAGAAGTATTATTCATTCTTAGTTCATGTTAAATAAGGTAGTTAACTAATGTTAACTAATGAACCTTATTGTAAAGTGTTACCATTTTAGTTTTACATATTATATTTCATAAAAAATGTCCATAAATTAATAAATAAAATTAGAATTGTTTTCGAATTGTTTAATTTATTTGATAATTATATCACAATCTTACAAAGCCCCTCAAGACATCTGGGATTACCTTAATGAATTCCATATCATACTATCACTGATCCTTGGTGCCCCACACTGCTTTTTTTCAGAATTATTATCTATAGATGTAATACAATTAATGTTGTCTAGTAGTCTAATCCAAACTACACAGAATAAATCTCTTTAATGCTTGTGTGAGATGTTTGAGTAAATTTACAGACATCACAGAAGAATTCTCTCTGTTGTCCTTGAACAATATGAGAGGCATGCTGCAGGGTGGGGAGTGTGCACAAACTATCAGGCTCCATAATACTCATAGTTTATTTGATTTTCACATCACTACTGGTATTTCCATACATCAATGAATAGGGGAATTTGACAGCTGGCCCAAGAACTATTATTGCAAACACACATCTGCTTGGCTTCACAGAGGGTTGAAGAGCTGCAGAAACGCTGGCAGTCAACTGTCAAGAAATTGCAAACTACTTTGATCCATTTCCATATGATTGAAATAGTTCTACCACCGAAAAAAAAATAGCACTTGGTTGTAAAATTATGCAATGAAATCGTTTTGACATTCACACATCAAAAAGCTGTTAACTACTAATGATACTAATTTACTAATCACTTGTTTAGATAACCATTTTCTCAGTTCACACAAAATTGCATCAAAGCAAGAGCATGTTAAACTGTATGTCTCAAATTACTCCAAATAATCCTTTTTATATAGAAATATAAGGTAGAAAGGACAACTATTAATGGAAATGTACATGTCATTCTTAAAGGTGCACTTTGCAGGATTTTCAGTTCTAATAGTAAACAACGCCCTCTTACCGACATGATATCAGGCACGAGGTCCAACCGACGCAAAAGAATACCAGCGGGAAAATGAGTGATGAGCTTTTTGCAAATATTTTTTCAAATATTGTTTATTATGCATAAATAGAATTTTTTGTGTATATGTAGTCATCTTCAGTCTTGCTCACTAATAAAAAATAAGTACGTGTCACCATAAAAACACCATTTTAAAAAAAGTTTCAGACAACAGTCAAAAAGGCAATAGCAACATTAGCGAATTGTTTTGTGTCGAGACAGAAGAACTTAGCGAAGCTTCCCGAGCTTCAGACAGACACAATAAAGTCCCGCCCTCACCTGCGCCGCGCGTCGCCAAAGGTTACAGCCCAGAAACATTGTAGACTCAAACACCGTTACACATTTCTAATGGATCATAAGTAATGATTGAGAGGCATTGTTTTTGAGTCTATACTTCTATTTGGATGTTTTTCCAAAAATCCTACATAGTGCATCTTTAAAAGCATATCATACACTTTTTGAGTTAATGCCACTCAGTCTTGTCTGTTTCGTTCTTTCACAAGGAGAGAATGAGGTCCCTGCCGAGGACGCACTTATCCTACACCTACAGCTGGCAAAGGGACAAGAGAAGCTGGTGGAGGCTTTGAGAGCTCAGCAAGTGGTGATTCGTGATCTGCAGCAGAGGCTGGTGGAACAGCAGGGAGCCCTCCTCTCCCAGCAGCGTGAGATACTCTCCCAGCAGCGCCGCATGTTCGAGCAGATGGATGTGGTGAAGGCTCAGTACGGTCTGCTTTCTGAGACGGTCAAGCAAGTCTCTTTCCAAGGTCTGCAAGGAGAACTGAAAAGCCATTTCGAAAGTCACCTGGCCGATCTTCAGAACCAAGCACGTAGCCACCTGCAAAAGTCCTATGCTGTGCATAAGGTAGATGTGGACGCCAAAGTGATGAATGTAGTTGGGGACGCAGGGCGTCCATTGTTGGGCTGTCGAATTGCTTGTGGACCTGAGGAATACTGTGACTTCCAAAAGGATCCACCGCAGTGTGAAAGGTGCACTATGTGTCCCCCTGGATTCTTCCTGGTGTCACAGTGCTCGCCCACTGCTGATAGGATGTGCCAGGTGACACTGTGGCAGAAATTGCATTATGCATGCAATACATAAGATTTCAGTAAAGAGCAAGCAAAGGTGTATGTGTTAATCTTTAACATGTCTTTGAGTAACAAATATCTATCAACAGGACAGGGATGAATGCCTTGAATTACCGAGCTTGTGTGGGGAGCGAGTAAAATGTCTTAATACCCCAGGTAAGCAAAATAAAAACATGATGCAACTCCACTGTCTGCCTTCAAATGGTCTCTTCCTGGGATTCACCAAGCCTATTTTTTTGTTTTGTTCATCAGGAGGGTTTCGTTGTCTTGGTGTCTCTGAGAGGGAGATTTCCGCAGGGCTGTGCGGTCATGAGTACTTCTACAGTCAGGAACTTCAGGAGTGCCAGGCTTGTTCAGACTGTGATGGTGAGCCTGTTGGCATTCCCTGCACTTCCACCAGTGATGCTGTATGTGGAACTGTGTCTGAGAACATGCTCTCACAGTCTTGGGCTGCTTCGATTGCCATACCACCAACAAAATCGAAGAGTACTTCCATGTATCCGGGGCTACAGCTTAATATTCGTGGCAAAGAGGGAAACAACCTATTGACCAACCATGATGATTACCTCAATCTCCAACAACATGGACTGGTCTGGATAGACTACAACTTTGCACTAAAGCACAGCTGCAGGAACTTTCTCCAGGTCGGGATACGGATAAACGGCAGTGAAGAGGAGGGTCGAGACCTTAGCGGGGTTCGAATTGAGCAACCAGAGAGAAAGTTCTTCCAGGGTGTGACTGTAAGTGCAGCAGTTGAAGTGGAACCCAGTCATATACTGACACTCGTGCTGAAGAGTCCCAACCAATACTGCAACCAGAGTAAAGATATTCAAGTCTATGAGCTTGGAGGGGCTTCGTTCAGCTTGCTGTGGCTATCCCATGACACCGGTGCCGTGGCCATGACTGCTCAGATGTCAACAGCAGCCCACTACCAGAGTAACCATCGGCCAACCTTCCGTATAGTCGCTGTTTCTGATCCCTACATAGTGGAGCTGACCCATGACAGCCGTGGGGTTCGTTTCATGGAGAGTGGCGTGGTGAAGTTTGTGCTCCAGCAGGCCATCTATTCCATGGGCCATGCTTGTGTTCGAGAAGGTTTCTCACTGATTGCCTACGTTAACCGAAATGGCACTAACCAGGAGGTGCTACGCTCCTTTAAGTCTGGTGTTAACTACAGGGACACTTCCATCACCCTTTCCGGAGCCACTAGGGTAGACAGAGAAGACTGGCTTAATTTTGAGATTGTTGCCCCATCTCAGTGCAATGTCCGCTACTTTGGTGATAGTTCTGGGATTAGTATGCTAAGCTTGATCTGGATCCCCACTACTGTCTCCTCTACATTCACAGCCACTGTCTCAAGAACAGGTCTTCCCTCTGGGGCAGTACGAAATAAACCCCTGCTTTTCAGGCAGATGAGCCCGAATACAGACCAAATGCGGCTAGCTGGTTCAGGTGAGGCACATGCCCAGAGGAACTTTGTGTTTTCTGAGGCCGGGACGGTCAGTGTGGCCCTCAACCTAAAGCTGATCCACTCCTGCAATGTGGTGAAGGTGACCCTTTACCGGCAAGGTAAGGATGGAGGTCAGGCCACGTCCTTAGCCCAGCAGGTGGGTGGACATATGCCTGAAGGTAGTGAGTGGGCCAGCGTGGGGCTGAGAACTTCATTTGAAGTGCAGAATGGTACTGCCATCTATGTTTCTTTGGACTGCATTCGTGGGCGAATTAACCAGATCACCCATGAGGGAGGCACCAACATCTCCATTCTTTGGTTGGCATCATGATCCCAAATATGCAGATCAGTGGGTTTGTAATTAACTGAATTGTTTTTTTTGTTGTTTTTTTTTTAAATGGTGCTTTCATAAGGTGCAGTCATGCAAAGTAGAAACAATACAGATGGACTTTGATTCATTTTTAATAGCTGAAATGCACAGGTGCTATTAATACTCCTCTGGTATTCAGATTCTGTGTTTATTGGAATTATGTGAGGAGGAATGTAGGAACAGTTCAGTTACAGAAATAGAAATAGAAATATGAACATGTTTCTTTCTTGTCTTGGCCGGAACAATGAACTTTAAAAAAGTACTTTAAGTGCTTTGGCTGGTTGAGCAGTGACCAATTTTTCGCAAGAGAGTTAATGCTTTTCATATCTGTTTGATTTGGAATCGATTTAAATTTGCGCAAACAGTATTTGCATATGTTTGTTACAGAGTGTGTTTGTTAAAAAAATAATGTTTTTTATATGTATTTGTGAGCTGATGTGATGATTTTACTGCACTTAATCGTAGTGCAGAATGTTGTACAGTCCACACTTTTGTGTTTTTCTTTTTAAACCGATTGGGATTCAAATAATATAGCTTAATCTATATGAAAGATATAGATGCATTATTGACTTATTTTTTGTTTTAATATTTTACAATAAGAAATCAAATAACGAAAATCCTTTTGCATCTTTCAGATCATGAATATTTATATTTAGTACTATGAATGAATACTGCTGGCCATAATGTCCTCTCATTGTTTATATTTTATATTTATATATATATAAAGAAATACAAAGCAGACACAAATTTGTCCTAAGTTACAGTGTAGCGTTATTAACTGTAAGTGGCATATGTCTTCTATTACTCAAATACTGTTGCCATATGCTGCCTTGCATACCATGTTTAATTGCTTCTGTATGTGCTCAAACTACAGATCACAAACAGTGAGGTGAACAAACATTTGGCAACATTAATGCCATGTCTGCTTTGGACTAGTGCATTTTGATGCAACGACTGGGAATTCATTTACTCTAGACATGATGTAGTGTGTAATCTTTGATAAAACAAAATTAAAGTCATAACAATTACAATTCTGCCAAATAACAATATTCTTTTTATTATTTTATTTAAAAAGCTTTTTGGTGATGCCAGAATTTATAAATTACTACCTATGGACTGAAATCTGTAATATTATACTTTCAAGAACATGATCTAGATCATTGTTGATCCCAGATGTGTACCAGACAACCTTCTATTGGGCACAGCGTCAACTTAAAGAGGGCAGCAGTTTGGTGAAACCTCAGATGGCAGTACAGGACATCTTTACACTGAACTACTTAAGTGTGACGAAGAAAGAGTCATGTCATTGGAGAAAATAGTGCCCGAGATATATTTGCAATACACTTTTTACAAGTTTTTCATGAACTTGATAATGAAAACAATTGAATGTCTGCCGAAACATGACTAATAGTGCTTAAATTAGCAAGAGAACTGATTGTGAGAAACAATAGAATGGGAATGGAAAGCAGGTGTGAGGAGCGCTGATCCAGATGTTTCTGGTGTAGATCAAATGAGATGTCACTGCATACAAGAAAATGTCCATATAAATGCTATGGTTTGGGAAGAGAGACAGACGTCAACTATACAGAGAGAGAGAGAGAGAGAGAGAGAGAGAGGGATGTATGAAAAATAAAAATACAACTAGTAGTGTACCTGACGTCTGAAAGTTCCAGATGTTTGGAAAGAGATTTGTTGCTGGTTAGTTTCGATATGTGGTCTTTTTGGTTTTTACACCGTGGAGGAAGTTTTATAGCTCTTTTACAGTATGTTTTACAAATATGTTTACACATTTTTTATTAAAGACCATCTTTTGTGATACAGCCAATCAAAAATACAGGGCTTTATATACCCATGTCAAAATGTGTTAAAACCACCCTATATATGATCTGAGATAATTTTTCAAATGTGTGTATGTGTGATTCAGATACGAACATATGCACAAACAAATTAACATACAAACAAAAAACAAACATACACACATACACTTCCAGATGTGAAATCTATTTCTGCATTATAGGCCATTTATAGCCTATAGATTGGCAGAAATAATTTACACATGTAGAACCAAAGTATGCATACTAAATAACTTAACTGTAATGCTGTGTAATAAATAAAACAAGGTTTTATTATTATTATTGCTGATTAGATATCCAAATACAGTACCTGCAGTACTCTGACTCTGCCATTAGGAAAATAGCATACGCCTGCTTAGAACCTGACTAGCTAATCACTTATCCACATCAAAGACCTTTTTTTTTTTTTATCTGAACACTGTCATGGATTTAAGTGTATGCACACTACAACATCAAATCTAAGCGTACACAAGTTTTAGAAATGATGCCCCAGGTTTTATGCTGTATAAGTTGTGGATTGAGAACATAATTATTTTGTGATTTCTTTGTCCATATACTCAACAGTTCACATAAAGCAGAACAAACAAAAACTTTAGGAGATCTGAAACTAATATGAAAGGACAATGAAAACCCGAATACAAACACAACCTTAAAAACAGATACAATTCCATTACATGCACTCACAAATAAACCTACTCTGTCAGTGATGTAAGTTTACATTCTGGTCAGAAATTTGTTTACTTTAAAAATATATCCAAAATTACGTAATTAAATTAAAGGAATACTTGGAATAAAAAATAAAAAAAAGACACAAAAACAAATTGAAAGATGCAATTATTCCAATCTATTTAGCATATCTCTAGGTGAATACCTTTATGTTTGTAATGAGCTCAAAACACAGAAAAAGTATACACTACATTTTTTTTTTTTTTTTTTATATTATGTGATGATACTTGTTACTGCTATCTCTCACACACCTCCTTATTTTTATGGCCAACTTCGTCCGCTCACACTTTCTCTCCTCCATCTCATCTCTGTTTGCTCATTAGGCTGTTTACTGAGGCATGTTAATGAAGGCCAGCAGGTCACCACGCACAAACAGAGAGAAATTCACAGTCTGCAGCTCATGAAAGCCTTTTCAGTTTCACCAACCACAAAGACCTTCCTCCCACTCAGCAACAGTTTCCAATGAACTCATAAAGATGAACTTACCATGTTTCCTATGGAAAAAATAGTAGGTGTCTATGCGGTATTGTAATCATTACCCAGATATAATGTGATGGCACCCATTTCACACTGTTTGGATTTTTGTTAGAACACTGACAAAAATGTATCCTATTATTTAAGTCTACATTTAATAAGTGAGTATGTTAACATGTAACTATTGTTTTGCCAATGGCCATGACTCTATATTTTTAAGACATCACTATCACTATTACTCACACACAAGGTTAATGATTTCAACAAACTTCTTGGCTCTAACCCTAAGCATTAAACTTACCACCATTTGTGCTAAGGACATGAATGGTACATAAAATCACTTGGCTTGTTGAAGACAAGTGTAGTATATGACTGCATCTGAAGTACCTGTGTAATGACTCATTGGTGGAACGTCATCCTGTGATAGTGACGGTGTACCGCGGAAGCTATAAAGGTTACCCGGACCAAACATAGTCAGCTGTGCCTTCAGTAAGCGCTCTGTGTGAATCGTTTAACTTATTTGGTGTTTGTCCTATTAAGAAATGAATAAGCAGCATAAAGTTCGGTGTGTCTCCTTTACATTAAGGGAGGTGACACGCGTGATCTGTGTGGGGTCTGCTGGTCTCGAGAGTGGTCCTGCAGACTGCAGAGAGAGGCTACAGAATTCAATTTGGTTCTCGTCCGCCTCTATTCAACGGGGTCCTTCCCACCGTGGGCCCTGAGCAGGCTCTGGTAATGGAACAAGAAGTAATAACTCTCTTGTGAAGTAGGCCATACAACCGGTTCCTCTACCCGAGAGAGAATCCGAGTTCTACAGCCGGTTCTTCGCTGTTCTGAAGAAGGATGGGGGGTTGCCTCCAATCTTAGATATGTAAATTAAATTGTATGGTTAAAACGTTTAAGTTAAAAATGCTAACGTTGAAACAAATCATGACTCAAATCATATCTGAGGACTGTTTTTTTAATGATCTCTAGGACGCATACTTCCACGTATCCATCCTTCCAGGTTTGCTTTCGGTGGAAAGTCAACACAGGAAGTCCCTGAGGTTTGCTTTCGGTGGCGGGGCTTACCAATATCAGGTTGCAGTCGTGCCCACGTTACAAACTGGCATACCAAATCCTCCTGTGGGCCCAGGGGAAGCTGCTCCCTGAGAGCAGCTTACATCCCTGGGCACCAAAACCAGGGAGCAGACATCCTGTCGAGGCAGGGGATGAGGCCCGGGGAATGGAGGCTCCACCCCGAGGTGGTGGAGAATATATATGGAGGGATTTTGGCCAGGCAGAAGTGGACATATTTACATCTCAGGAAACACACAGGCCGCTCTGGTTCTCCCTCACAAATCCAGGTCCGCTGGGGATGGATGCCATGGTGCAGACGTGGTCTAGGCTTTTCCCCCAATCGATCTGCTCCCGGGAGTTCTAGAGTCTGGTTCTCAGACCTATGTCTCTCCTCGATGGCTCTCCATGGGAGATTCCCATCAGGAGGGACCTTCTGTCCCAAACAAAATACCTCACCCAGACTTGTGGGTTTGGCCCCTGAAGGGGTCCAACTCATGAACTCTGGTCTCTCAACCGAGGTTGTTGAGACCATCCTAACTCTAGAGCTTCCTCCACAAGGGAACTATATGCCTATAAACTAAGTGGAGAGTCTTCACTTCGTGATGCAGGAATTGCCAGCTGAACCCAGTTATTTGACTGGTTGGTTCAGTGCTGGAGTTCCTTCAGGATCGCTTTTCTGCTGGGCGATCCCCCTCCACACTAAGGTTTTCATGGCGGCCATAGCTATTTACTATGCACCTGGGGCAATGGATATCTAAGGAGACAACCTCTGGTGTCCTGTTTCCTTTGTGGCGCGGAGGTTGAGACCTGCTACACATGCAGGAGTTCTAGGGATTTCTCGCTCAGTAGTCTTGGAGGCTTTTTATCCTCCTCCATTTGTGTAGCCGGACCAAGGGAAGTTCAAGGGTCTCAGGTGCTTATGTCCTAAGCTTTGCTCGACAAGATTCACACAAGGACAGGCACTTGTCAGTATAGCGTAGTGGGTATTATCATTCCCATAGCGTCGCTACTTCTGACGCAGCACGAGTTGCCTCGAAAGCGAACATCTCAGGTTACGACTGTAACTATTGTTCCCTGGGAAGGGAACATGATACGTCTTACATGCCTGTGAGCAACTTCAGCCAATCAGAAGCTGACTTGGTTTGGTCCGGGTATCCTTTATAGCACCAATGAACGATTACACAGGTTCTTCAAATCTACAGAACAGAATATCGTAGAGACTTGGAGGTGGGGTCTTTTGACTCGGACCAGTAAGAAACCAAATAGCGACTATTCAGGTCCCACCTTACAGCCACCACTAAAAAACACTCAGAACACCAACCGAATAGTTATGCCTTATCTCTTTGTGGGGAGTTTGCAAAGGCAGACACAGCTCAGATTTTCTTCACAAAGTGTAAACCTCGTTTTAACACAGAGCTATTCTGGTCACAGTAACTGAATGGCATTGATTGATTTGCTTTAGTTATAGCTGAGAGGGAGACAAGAATATAAAACAACAAAATAGAGTGAAAAAAAGCAATGTATTAGCATTGTTCCAAAACATGTCAGAAAGAACGCTCTTACCCTGAAACAATAGGCAGCTCAGGCTCTGACAAGATGCAAGATGTATGGTGTCCTTTTAAAGAGCTGAGATCAAAGCCGTTCCCCTGTGAGCACTGAGGTTAATTGCCTTCAGCAGCAGGAACTGAGAGATTAAGTGTGTGTAAACAGCTGTAAACAAATTACCTTCAATATACAGTCACAAGCTGGCTACTCTGAGCACAGTATAAATTATGGTGTTAGCATATAGCTTATGTATAATCACAATATTGTGAAATATTATTATAATTTTAAATAATGGTTTTCTATTTGAATCTATTTCAAAATCATTTATTCCTGTGATAGCAAAGCGGAATAATAAAGTCAGCATTAAATGGAAGTTGTGAAACATGCCCTCTTTTCTTGCATACTGTGACATATTTGCAAGTGAAACGGCTTCTAAAAAAAAAAAAAAAAAAAAAAAAGAAGCCCATCTGGAATTGATAATCATTGTGGTTTGCTATTGGTCGATCTCATGTGAGTGACAGGTTGTCCTGCCATTGCTCAATGGATGAGATGTCGCTGTAAGAGGGAGGGGAAGTTATTTTGATTGAAGATTATGAGGGCACATGGATTTATGTGCATGGATAAATCATTTAATACTGCATAATTCTATAAAAAACAAGAATTGTCCATTTTGATTTCATTGTGACGACCTAGCACTTCCCATAACTTATACCTAAAATCAGAGAGAAATGATAGGTGAATAACACAGAAGCACCTAACCCTGGCTATAAGCCAAAACATGACATCAATTGTAAATTTGCCCCTAAAATCTTATTGGTTGATTGGAATGTTGTTCCAGGATAAACAAAGATGTCATGTGAGACTCCAGTCAAGTCAAGTCACCTTCATTTATATAGTGCTTTGTACAATACAGATTGTTTCAAAGCAGCTTTACAGAGATAACAGGAAACTAATGCAACAACGATTGTTTTGGCTGTACAGCAGTTCTAGAAGAAAGTCATTGTCTAACTTAAGTATGTTTTTAATTAATTTATTTCTGTTGTAAAATTCATTAGTTATTAACTTCTGACTGCTTCCTCAACACTGTTTTCAACAGAAAACTTTTAATGCATTCTGGCTGTTCATTTACCCGACAATGGCACAAACTTTGAAGTAGGTTTCAAAGTGCAAGTGCTGTGTCCAAAAGAGCCCATTCTCAAGCTTCTCACTTTAGCAAACACCACTTAGGTTTTATAATAGATTCTGTGGTGTTATATCATATATGCACTTTGTGTCACAGGAAGATTTTTCTAGCGTTCCAAATCAATACACAAAAAGTGAAGAACATACTTTACGGTGGTAGAACAGGCTTTGAGGACAGCCTTTTTGTCCTTTCTGAACACTGAATACTATGGAAGCTTGTTTCCGATTCTGAAACAATTCTGACTTTTTTTTTCTCAAAATTGCGAGAAATAAAGTCTGAATTCCAAGTTATATTGTCTGAACTGCGAGATACAAACTCGTAATAGACCTTAATCAGGGTAGCACCATATTTACATGAGGGAAGTTCAGGACTGAAAATGAGGATGTGATGGGTAGAATACTGTCAATGGAGTATACTGTTGTTTAAGAACATTGTTCAGCTGACAAAAAGAAAAAAAAAAAAATCAGCAGACGAAACTCCATAAAGCAGTTGTAAAAATGATGTGATTTAGGACCTTTATATAGTGCTTGCTATGGTAAGGACTGTAAGTCTATTCCTCACCCTCGTTTTCAGTGAGAAATAAACTCGCAATTGCGAGAAAACAGTTAAAATTTTGCCTATATCTGGCAATTTGGACTTGAAATTTTGAGTTTATATCTTACAATTGTGAGAAATTAAGACAAACTCACAATTCTGACTTTTCTTCTCATAATTGTGAGTTAATATCTAGCAAATCTGACTTTATTCTGACTCGCAATTATTATTTTTTATACAAACTCACAATAGTGAGTTATAAAGTCAGAATTGTGAGATATAAACTTAGCAACTGCCTTTTTTTATTTTTTATTCTTTTTTATACAAGCATCCATATATAGTTTCAGCGTTTACTCTGAAATCTGACCTCTTGAACACACGGCCAGAGTTTGTCTGCATGTCAGGAGATCTCTCAGGAAGTCCAGGGGTGACACCACATCAGATAAACTGCTGCCACACAGCGGGCCGAGGGCTGAGTCTTGTCCTGTGAAGAACCTGCACCTCACATCTGGTTTGGATTAACTGCCCCGTACGGCAATATAAGCAGAAAGCAACATATGACAGTACTGCCTAAAAACCTTCTGGAGGAGACAGCCTATTAAAGGTCTAGGGCCTCATTTATAAAACGTGTGTACGCACAGATTTGAACTTAGAGTGTGCGTATGCTAAAATCTACAATTTATAAAAATGTCTTTGACATGGAAAAGTGGCAGAGAGTCGCAGTACCGCAGGTATTTGGAAATCTAAGCAATTCTTGCCGCTTGTAGTTCTCAAGTAAGGGGCCGTTTACACAACACCGTTTTCAACCAAAAAACACAAAACTTTTTTTTCGTTTTGGCCGGTCATTTACATGACAACGCCGTTTTGGGGGCCCGAAAACGCAAACTTCTGAAAACAATAGCATTATCGTCTCTGTGTAAACTACTAAACCACGTATTTGTGAAAACGGTGACGTCATGTGCATGTGTATTACATGTTCAGTCTATAGGCGCATACTGTTTCTTTACAAAGTGACATCGCCAACTACTGGCCTAACAGCAGAATACAACGTTTTAAGTCATTATCACAGATCCGTGTGAACGGGGATAATTTTGACAACATTGTCATCTGTACACGAAAAAATCTAAGGAAAAACATTATTTTTAGTGCATCGTTGTCGTGTAAACGTACCGTAAAGTATTTGGACATTGACTGGTGCTCTTTTATATGTTAATGACATTAATTAGGCGGCGTTTACAAGGCAAAAATCTAAAATCATTCAGCAGTTTATGAGATATAAACTCGCAATTCTGACTTTATAACTCGCAATTGTGACTTTATATCACCCAATTCTGAGATAAAAAGTTAGAAATGCGAGATGTAAACTCGCAATTGTGAGAAAAAAAGTCAGAATTGTGAGATTCATAGGGTGCTGTTTGTTCTTTTTTTCTCAAGAAATCTTTTACATCTGTTTTCTTGTTATAGGTTATATTATTGTGTTAAAAAAAATTTCTGGCCATTTCAAAAAGGACTTGAGGAACAAGGTGGAAACCATAAGTTCCAACAAAAACTCTAAAGATCAGAACTCTAGGATCTGCAGGATTCAAATGTATAACTTGAGATTGAAATGTACTGTGCAAACTTTCAGAACACAGGACATGCATTTAAACATTCTGCATACATCAGAGGCCATTACAAGCAGAAAGTAAACTGTTGATTAAAATTTTTTTGGAATCAGGCTCACACATAAGCAAACACTGCGTGGTGATGGTTTCTGATCACATCACGCACATAGCTGATGCATTTTATCTACAGTGACATGATAAGAATCAGGGCTGAACAGATAACAGCGGAACTGATGGTTTTCTATGTATAGCTGCCTGAGACAGATTGCATGACTATATAGGGAACAAATTTGCCTTGGTAAGCAACAGCAAAGAACGCAACTTAAAAATGAGGAAAAACCAAAGAGGAAAGCTGAGAATACTGGATGTCTTGTGAATGTAAACACTGCGACTGTCTGTCAAGAACAATTTGGAACAAGAAAAAAGAACAAAGGGCAACTTGGGAAATTAATTTCATGTATGCAGAGAGAAGGAAAACAAGCTGGAATGTTCTGCTTTTTCATCACTGAAAAGTGACAGTGTGTTTTTTCCTGGTACTGACAACTGTGCAAATCCAGCTTAGATCCATGAGCTGCCAAACCTCAGTAAAGCTCAGTCTGTTGGTGCACTTCTATTTGTAATCAGTGTCATGAATGTCTCAGATGGGGGATTTGGTACATATGAGGCATTTGTAAGCGCAAGTGCTTCTCTTCTTTCATGTTTGCATATTATTGCATATATTATGACATTTGTTCAATATCACTTGAGTTATGTTTTCAATATGTGTGAAACTCCCCAGAACTGAATGAAAAATTTCACATGAAATATTATAATTAAATTTAAATTGTATTTTTACAAACTTTTTACAAAATAGTATTTATTTATTTATTTATTTAAGTGTAGTGTACTTATTTTTCTAGGGTTAATAAATAGAAGAAAATCACAGCTGGGTACAGCACACACAATTGGAGATGAGATATTTACTTTCAACAGCTATAAGATTAGTATATTTAAGCTTGTTCAAGATTATATTCATTTTAGTAAAGCTATTAATCTAAATACTTATAATATTTAGATAAGGAAATTACTTAGTGGCCACTGCAAAGAGAATAAGCTTTTTAAATTGTAGGCTACTAAGATTAAGGTTGAGGGAACAGGTTTTTTTTTTTTTTTTTCTGGTTTAGTTTGGACTTCCGGAGAAAACAGTGATACATGTCACTCGATTGGGATTTGAGTTCAGGATGTGAACATTATTACTAGTACAAAGTCAAGAGTCAAGTGCTATTACTATTATTTTTACCAGTGATATGCTCTTTAAAAATGATAAAGCTCATGTTGTACTGGAGTTCACAGTAGCACTAGTAAGGTCACAGTGCCCCCTGTAGGTTGATATCAGTCAGTTATTCAACTCTCAAAACAATTGGTTATTCCTGTCACATCCTCTGGGAGCCCTACTACATCACAACACATCTCCCACACCCTGATGAGATGTGAAATTACATCCCCAATGACTCGAATAATCATGGCAATCTCTTTCCAGTTTATTAATAATCTACCACTACAAGTCATTATCAGTCACAACAGAATTATGCAGAATACAGACAGACAGATAGATAGATAGATAGATAGATAGATAGATAGATAGATAGATAGATAGATAGATAGATAGATAGATAGATAGATAGATAGATAGATAGATAGATAGATAGATAGATAGATAGATAGATAGATAGATATTACTGAAGGTCAAGTATGTTGCTGTTTTGCAATGTTGGAGAGGCATGATGGTAAAACACCAGGGGCCTGTACCATGAAGCCGGATTGGGTGGCTAGCCAGCTATGTTTCAGCTTAGTTTCCGCCAACCCTGGGTTTTAGGTACTATGAAAGTAGCTCGGCTTTAATCGGTGTTCGTTGCCATGGTATCTTACGCTGCACGGCTAACCTGCTCCGGGGCAGGTTATGTTCTGGATTCGAGATCTCAGACTGAAGTTTGACCAATCAGCTGAGAGCAAAGAAACATATAGGTGACGTAACTTATTCCAAGTGTCTGTTGCAATGACTTCACATTTTCTTCCAAATCCGGTGGATATCTCAGCGCAAATTGTTTGACGAGCACTTCATAGAGAGAGTTTTTAGCCAGACAAAATCCTCTTGCCTTAACTGATAGTTACTTGTATGAAAGATATTTTCCGCGGAAGGAATGTCTTATCTTTGCGAACTTCTTGAGCCGCACATAAAGAATTTAACACGTCGAATTCATGCACTTACTGTAGGCTACCGCAAATTGTATTGCGTTGCGTTTTTTTTTTTTTTTTTGCAAGTGGTACATACTTGCACGGTGGGTGACGCACAGAAGCTGGGGGAAAACATATGTTTGTCAAACCATTCGCAAGGTGGTCCTCGCCCTGCAGGAGTACATGAAAAGTTTCATTAATAGTGTTCCCCGGACATTTATCGACCATGTCCATAAAAGAGGGCTTTTATAAAATTGCCAGTAAGATATATTGATAGGGTGACATCACATGAACACTTTTTTTTTTTTTCAAAAAGCAAATTTCACAAATGTACTAGGCTATACAATATAATACATGTTAATAATTATTTTAAATCTTTTTTATTATTCTTCTGTTAATCTTATGATGGGATTCCCAAGTCATTGCAACATGTATGCAGTATATTGCTCCAATCTCCACTGCTCTAGGGGAACATGAGGCAGATTATGTTAATAGGAAGTCCTATCACAGCCATAATGTTCAGGTAGAGATATGTTAGATTATTATTTTCTGTGAGATGAATCTTTAAATTAATAGTAACATTAACAGTTATAATAATGATCTACTAAACATTTCATCTGCAGACGACTTGTGGTCATGAACATATGATCAAGTTTGGATGCCAAATGGCCTGGCTCAGTGCTTGACTCAAATTTTCCGTGATTCTGTGTTGTGTCAGCACTTTGAGGAAAGCAAGTTAAATTTGGTTCAGTACAAAACACTGTTAATTTGAACTGAGATAGAAAAACCTACACAATAACCCCCTATCATGACCCTCAGATAGGGCCACAACACCGCTTCAATGTGGCCCTCAAACAAGAGTGAAGATAAAGATGACCTTTGGCCTCCTAAAGGCACATTAACTGTGTTCGGCGCTTAAGAGTCACCAGAGCGGGCATCACAGATAGTGGCGCAATGTGCCATTCTGCACAATATAGCCACCAGTAAGAAGCGAGAAACACCACAAAACCAGCTTCTCCCCGATGAAACTGACCCGATCACACTTGACCACCCAGCTGGTGCAGATGTAGATGCAATCACCATACAATATTACACTTAATAAAAGCACATTGAAACTGCAGATAGGTCTCAAACTGTTTTATTGGTTTTGTGGGATGAGAGGGAGAAAGAGAGCAAGAGAAAGTTGCATTAATAAATATTCAAAGTGTTGATAGATAGATAGATAGATAGATAGATAGATAGATAGATAGATAGATAGATAGATAGATAGATAGACAGATAGACAGATAGATAGATAGATAGATAGATAGATAGATAGATAGATAGATAGATAGATAGATAGATAGATAGATAGACAGATAGATAGACAGATAGATAGACAGATAGACAGACTGACTGACTGACTATATAACTATATACATACTGAGATCAGTTTTATCTAGCTGTTTGATTTTGTTTGGAGCCTCCTCAGCTCACAGTCAGCTCCTTTAGTGTGCAGTCTAGTTCGAGTCTCCTTTTGTACAGGGCCCTGACTGAGTCTGTTTCCACCTGAAACATAATTCCACCACAAACATGATCATTACAAGTTTTCTGGAGGCTCATCAAAATCACAAAAAGTTCCTTGACTTCCTACAAACACATGACTGACTGTAATTTATGGCAAGGGTTTTAAATCCTTACCTTGTTCACATTTCTTCTGAAGCCCATTGAGGTAGAGGCCTCAGTTTCTGGGGCAGGTTGTGAAAAATCCTACAATAAAAGAGATGTGTAAGGGCCAGTCGCTTTTTTATGCCACACATTGAAATGTTTTCCATAATAAAAAGCCCAGTGCATTCACATCAGCAACTGTCTGAGAAATGTAAAGCATAACTGTTGTAAAGCAGGTTATGTTTGGTGTTCGGTCTGCTGTATACTGACCTCTGTGTGGGAGACTGTGTGTGTGTGTGTGTGCTGGCTTCAACAGGGACACTGTATTTCCCTCTACTGCAGAACATACAGTCAGCCATATTTAAAACTTAAAAAATTATTCATGTATTGCACACATACCCAGTGTTACTTGCTTAGAGGAGCCAGCACCAGGGTCAGACTGTACAGCACCTGTAATTCCATCCATAATCGGCCGTCCCTTATTGCTACTCAGAGCCCACTCCTCTGCCAGTGTATTCTGGTTTTCTGAATTTAACTCTTTATTTCTGTTTGCTGCAAACAAGTGTTTGTGATAAAATGTTCACAAAAATAATAAAAGGTTGTGGTAAATACTCACCACTTTGAATTATATTTTTATATTTTGTCTTTATCTGCTGCCAAGAACATTTGGAGTTTGGGTTGCATCTAAAAATCAATGAATATTAATCTTTCTTAGTAGCCTACATACATGCTCATTTTTTATATATTACAAAAATAGGCTATAGGCTACACATACATATAGGCTACACATACATATAGGCTATACATACATAGGCCTACTTTTAGGCTACATAAATATAGAACGTATTTGTTTAACTTACACATTAACAATCAGTAATCTTTCTCCAACAGTCTTCTCTTGCTTTTGCAGCAGAGAACGTATTGTTTCGAGCTTGAAATACATATTTAAATTCATCGTAATTATGAATGATTATCTCTTGCTCCTCCGCGGAAAAATCACGACCCGCGATTGGTTGTTCAGTGTCGACGTCACTCTTTTATGTGCACGCGCGCGTGGAGTAATCATAGCTTGAGGATCAAAGCCTGAGTTGACAGAGAAAGTTGATGAGCTGCATCATGGTACCAATAAAGCCTGATTGCATCGGTTTGGTTTTGTCAACTCAAAACTAATCCTGTAACCCCGAGTTTGTTCAGCTACCTTCATGGTACAGGCCCCTGCTCTCCTAATGCTCTGCAATATTTACTGAAGAACCTCTTCAGATGCCACTTCACTTTTATGGCTTTATGTAACTTATTTGGGATAAATTTAGCAGCATGTTCACACTTGACAGTGCTTTATGACTTTTAGTTTGATCTACTGTATAAAGAATACACAGAAAAGTAATGGATTTGAATATATTTTAAATGTACTAAATTGCAACTTCATCTTTACAAATGTGTAAATGTGAAAAGTTTCAATTGGAATTTCAGCTGGAAACAGCTTTAGTTTCTGCTCTGATGGCCTCAAAGACCAGCCGAACGCTGTGAGTGTGTGTTAGAAATCAGGAATGGTGAGAGAACATTGTGCTTGGTATGTTTTTCATCTTCAAACCAAACTTGGGTCTACAAAAGACAAGTTTAAATCCTGTCTGGCTAGTGCGCTTCCCATAATGTTTATCCATTAAATCAGTAGGCGGAGAGTAGAAGGTCTTTTGTGGCTGTTCGAACGCATTCGACCACATGAGCATTTACACTACAAAAGCAATCCGGTCGAATGCTTTTTGACTACCTCAGGAAGTGGTTGAAAGTGGGCAAGCTTCAAACGTTTTAGACCTTGTTTACCCCTGTATTTAGCGTCATCCACTTGTGATCCGAGCGACTGAAACGCATCTTAATACCAGCCGTGAACAGGGCCTAAGGTATTCTGGGAGGATGCTTGGTCAGAAGAGCCCGCTGTCTTTCAAACAGTCAAGAGATGAGGTTTCATAAAAAATCCAGACAGGCTTGTTTGGCAGTAACATTTATTGGTGTTTCCCATGAAAGTAAAACACATTTCAAGAGGATCTGTTATCTGCCTCTCTCTATATAATTTCAACACACTAGTTTATAACTTTCATCTGAACGTCAGTTCCTCAGATAATCACTTTTCTTTCAAGCAATGTTGAGTGACAAAGAAAAAAAATGATTTCACCCAGTCACATGGATGACCCTGAACTCGGTCAGGTTTGTGACAACACATGAGTTCCTCATTTGACAAACTGATGGACATGATGGGTAGCCGTGAAACAGCAGGAAAACACTGCTTTTAAAGGTCTGAGAGCTGCTACGGGGCAAAGCAAGAGAGAAAGACACACAGGAAGAAGAGAGAGTGCGATAGAGAAACATTGAGACTTTGAATATGCTTATACAGAGGCATGCCAAGAAACTACACACACTAGTATTAAAGCTGCGGAAAAGCGATAGACAGAGAGAAAGATAGAGATACGGTTGCAAAAGCATACAACTTCTAGCCACACAGAACATGCTTGCTTAGCAGATAAATACGTTGGGTAATGCTAATATAGAGTGAGCAAGCTAGCGACAGTGTACTATATATTTGAAGCTAAGCTATCCATTTGCCACTAAAACTAACACCAGGTTACACTATATATATATATGAATATCTGGGATTGTATTTCACAAGCTCGGAAAGCAAAGCGGTCATGCACGTGCAAAGAGAGCAGGTTTGTAGCAGCAGCAGCAGCGGGGAAAGACGGCACGGTGGGCGTTCCAAGACTACCACGTTGAGGATGTCAATGCGTTTGTCATGATTACAACAGCTTAAAATACACAAACCATGTGACACAGCTTGTCGATCCGATGAAAGGACACTCATATCTCAAATATTACGAACTTAGCATTCCTTCCATGCTGAAAAACCAACTTAAACTAGCCAGTTGTTAGCTGGTTGAAGTTGGACTTCCACCCTGACTAGACTGGGAAACTGGCTCAGACCAGATAAGGCTGGGTTCAGTTGTGTTTATCCAACCCGATCTCATGGCAATTTTGGCACGAATTTTACAAGGTGGCTAATTCGTACGAATTCATAAGACCTCATTTGAATTTTGCTAAATCGTACATATCGTAAGAGTTGCCCAATTCGTATGAATTCGTACGAATAACCTACACCTGACCCCGCCCCTAAACCTAGACAAATCATACGAATGCATACGTGTGAGGTCGTAGGCGTTCATACGAATTAGCCACCTTTTACTCACTCGTACGAATTGGTCATGAGATAGTGTTGGTTTTTCAGCAAGGTTGACTGTTACGTTCTGCAAGGATACAGGTAGTAATGTATAGCATTAGCAAATCTACCAAGGATTTCATCTATAAAGCAACTCTCATCCTGAAACGAACATCCAAGCTGGGACACATTCAGACAACGCTCAGTTTCTTAATACATCAAACTATGAACATCCATTGGACAGATCATCATACATATAAGCTAAAGTGCACAAGCTCCTCTTCAGGAGAACTAGACAATACTGGCAATTAATACTAAGGCAATACAGTTACAAACACACAAAAATACAAATCGGCACAGGATGTCAAGTTTATCACTTGGGCACAAATACAACCAGTATTGGTTCAGAAATGGCTCTCATAACTACCGAAATGTGCTATAATAATCATTTCAAGTTAGTATGTTAAAATGCAGTGGCTTCAAGTGGATTTAAAGCCAGTTCCTTCATACACATATCTTTGCAGTTACATAAGTCATCATATTCAACACATCTGACACGCGCACACAACCATTTATGATTAAATATTTGTTGAATAGAGAAAATAATATATATTTTTTACCACACAAATAGACTCTGCCTTATATACAGTACAGTGATGTATTCACATAGATATGTAATTGATCAAGAACATCTTAAAAGTCTATTTACACTAGGGCAGATCCCTATTATGCTTATGTGTTGTTTTCTTTTTGGAGTTTATTTATAACATTAAATTTAGCTCTGTTAATACCCTGAAATATCTATAATTCTGTATAAGAAAGCTAATTAAGTACATGAACGGGTCGGTAAATTAAGAAATCTATTGCTATTATGTATGTAGAAAAGCATGTTACTACACGTTTAGACTAAATTTGTTTGAATTTAAATACAGCATATAATGTGCATGTGCTATTGTTGTGTATTAAATAATATTTGATTTCTTTTTTATTTTACATTTACCTGGGCAGCGCCACGTTTACAACGAGTTTCCAAGAATAACTGCCTTTCAAATGCTGTTTTATCGCACTTTTCCAAGAATATTCTTAAAATTCTTAAAATAACTATTCTTAGTCAATTGCACATGCTATTAGAGGGAAGAGAAATTCTCATTTTAAAGGGCATTTTATCCTGCAAATAGGATGAGTCAAGAATATTTGTCGGGGGGTTTCTGGGAAGATACATTTTAATTTATTTTTGTCCTTTTTCATTATTATAATTTTATAATTCAAGGACACAAATTTTAAATGTTTAAGTTACATTTTTGTCAACATAGACATGTCTATATAAAATGACTTTCCAGCACAGTCAAACATTATATTTGTGCTTATTTTTGCGCATACTTTAATTACCTTCAACTATTTATGAACTTCTTGGTCACACTCAATACTCAACAGCTCAAAACTCTTCTGAATCTAGACATATCAATAAAAGATAAGTCACACATTGTCTGTGATTGCAAAAGCTTAAGGTATGATGAAGTGTTTTTGGACAATTATGTGTCTTTACTATTATAATATAGTCATATATATTAACGAAACCTGGCACTTTGAATAACTAGTCAAATAGAAACTTATGACCTGCACTGAATAGAAGCAAATACCTCTTCATATTCATATTCATTAAACACATGTAAACAAACAAAGTCATGTCAAAGACACTAAGATAGACAGTAAAAGCAGACGGTAACACTTTTACAGGGCTTTGGACCACGAAGCCCACAACAACGCTACAATACTAAAGTCTAGATATTTTCATATTGTCATTTTTTAAAATCATACTATCTTTATGTGACTTTGGAGAAGAGGAATCAAAGATTTACCGTTACATTCACAACAAATATTCGATCCATCCAGGGACACAAGAATAACAGGTTTTGGTGCAGTGAGTTTTTAAAGATCCTGCCCCAGTCGCTCAATCTCTTCAATGAGGAAGTCAATGTCTTCAAAGGTAGCGGCTGGGTTGGAGATGACCATTCGGAAGAAGTTGACCTTGTCTCCTTGAGGCTGATAGCTCACCATGGTCGTTCCATACTCCATCATTCTGGCTTTGATTACAGGGGCAACCTGTGAGAGAACATTTTATTAGCTTTGGGAATGACGACATGCTTTGTGCTTCACGTCTTTCGAAATTTTTACAGTTTGCCCTTGCAAAACTTGCTGGTTACTGTTGGTGGTTTTCATGGCATTGTTATACGGTTCCTAAAGTGTTCAGTGTACCTTTTAACATCGTGCTGTGTGGTACTGGCTGGTTGCTAGCGTGCCACTATAGGTGGTTGTTAACTGGTCCAAGTCAAAAGAGTCTCTATGATGGTCTGGTGTCTCGATATGACGGGTCTCTGCTTCATGTAAGTCTTTTTTTCCTCACCTTAATAAACACCACTAACAGTACATCTCCAACTCACTGAAAAGTATAAACCTATAATAAAGCACTAAATGACGGCAGTACTTGTGCTTTGTTGATGCGCTGTCTGTTATTGATCGTAACGGTAACGCTTGAGCAGCCTATTGATTTGTTGCCGTGGTTACCTTAGGCGACTTCTGAATTCTATTCAGTGCATAACTTGGAGGCAAACTTTTGTAGTTACTAAAATATTCTTTGAAAACCCTGTCTATATGTGTATATATACTGTATAACTACTGTTCAAAAGTTTGGGTTCAGAAAAAATGTTTTTGAAGACCAAGGCTGAATGTATTTGATCAAAACATACAGTAAAAACAGTAATATTGTGAAATGATATTACAATTTAAAATAACTGTTTTCTATTTTAACATTTCTTAAAATGTATTTTATTCCTGTGGCAGCAAAGCTGAATTTTCAGCATCATTGCTCCAGTCTTCAGTGTCACATGATCCTTCAGAAATCATTCTAATATGCTGATTTACAGGAAACATTTATTATTATTATCAATGCTGAAAACAGCTGTGCTGCTTAATACTTTTGAAATATAAATTGTTACTGACACTTTAGACCAATTTAATGCATCCTTGTTAAATAAAAGCTAAATACATTTTTTTTAAAAAGTACTGACCTCAGACTTGAATGTTAGTGTATATGTACAGTATATTTACGTTTTAAAAACTTAAAAACTTTCAGTCCTGAAGTGTCAACTAGTCTCTTCCCTGTGAAGGCTTCCTTCCCTTCCCTTTACCTCCGTACAGATAAAACATTGTCAAAATGATTCCAGTTCACATGGCTACGCGGAAACGACAAAAAAAAAAAAAAAAAAAAAAAAACTGTATTATGAATTTTTAAGGCCAGACAAGTAGTTTGTTGATGTCAATTTGTAAAGAAAGACTACACGCCTGCTCACATATATTTAAACACGCATACCTATGGACTGAACACGTAATACGGATGTGCACGCCGTCAGCGTTTTCACAGGTTAACGTTTTTTAAGTTTACGCAGAGATGATAACTTTTTTTTTCAAGATTTTTCAACGCTTGCACCTTGGAACCTATTTCAAGGTTTGGGTTCTCGATCCACCAGGCGAATGAGCGGGCCGGAACACCCCAGGATTTTCTGTTAGAACGGTGTTGTGTAAGCGGCCCCTATGTTAATAACTAATGAACTTTGCAACGGAAGTGATCAAAACTAATTTTAGCTGGACAATAACTTTATTCTAGAGCTGTTGTAAAGCCAAAACAATCTCTGTTACTGTAATTTGAAACAATATATATTGTTAAAAGCGCTATATAAATGAAGGTGACTTTACTTGACTTCTCACTTTTAACTAGTTGCTTATTAGCATGCATATTACTAGGATATATGCTGTTTATTAGTACATAATGCCTTATTCTGCATGACCATATTCTACATCCCTTAATCCTACCCAATACCTAAACTAAATTGACTTACTAACTATTAATAAGCAGTAATTAGGAGGCAAAAGTTGTAGATAATAGTTAGTTAATAGTGAGAATTGGACCCTAAACTAAAGTGTGACCCAAAAAAGTTATATTTAAGCAAATACAATAAGACAACTGCTAAAAGTGTCATGTTCAAAGAAATACTAATTAATATACTGACCCAAAAATTAAAATACTGTCATTATTTACTCACTCTCATGTCATTCCACAATTGTTTCAACTGTTTTTGTCTATGCAATAAAAGTCAACGGGATCCCAAATAACACTGAACCCCATTGATTTTCATATGGACAAAATAACACAAAGACATTTTTGAAAATATATTATATTCCACAGAAGAAAGAAAGTCACACAGGATTGTAACAACATGAGAGTGTGTAAATAATGACAATTTTCATTTTTGGTGAATTATCCTTGAGAAAGTCTTTGATACGGAACACCTAAAGGGAAATATAAGATGGGAGGAAAAATTATATGTCAGTGCTTTTTGTGTTCTCTTGCAAATGATTTGCTTTCTTTCTTTCTTTTTCCATTCCTTTAGGGGCTCAATACTTTGAAAACATAATTCAAAGCATAAAATATTTTTTTGCATTTATTTGGATGTACATTTAATAATATAAGTAGTATCAATGGGAGAGTTGATAGACAATTATTTTTGAGTCAAAGTGAAGTCTCTATGTTAAGCAGTTCAAGCTAAATTCATTGAAGAATCTTTATATTTTAGACCAAACCCTGTCCAGAATGTTTGAGGAATATAAATACAGTGCTTTCTTGCAAGCATACATCCTCATCATGTTGTCACTAGGCTTAGCTTGAGCAGAACTGAATTGATTAGAGCAACATTGGACAGTATGTGGGACTGTAATCTGAATAAAAGACACACAGTCACTCATCACCACATAATTACATTCACTTCCCCTCAAATCTGTTGCAGGTTTCCAGATATTACCAGCCGGCCTGTGTCCAACACCTACATAACCTTCCATCTCTATGAAACAAGCCTTGATATACTGGAACCTGTCCAGTAGTGTCTTTTCATAGGTCTAAAAGACAAAAAAAAAAAAAAAAACTGTTTTCCCTGCAAACATATGTGTGTATCCTGTTACCCGAGAGTCTCCAGAAACCAGTTTCTATCATTTGTAACAGATAGAGCATGAGCGTTCTAGTTTCAGGTATATGAGGAGTGGTTTGTGGGTAGTGTTAGATAGAGAACCTCTTTGTATGAGTAGCACGTGCACCATCTGTTCGGCCTAATTGCCGATTATAGCTTTGCATGGGAGTGACTGAAGAGCAGCCAGCCAATGAAAGGACACCTGATGAACAGCCCCTCCTCCTACAGTGACATCACTGCAGGGTTGTCATTTTAAATATTTTTCTGGTTTGAATCATCTAGACATTACAAACAGACATCACCTTAACTGTCTGTGCTGAGACTTATTATTATGTTTGGGGCCCAAGTGCTATAACAGTCATTTTAAAATTACCATAATTTCCCTTTAGAATATTTTAATATCCCTCATGAAAAAGACATACACTTAACATACTTTTAAGAAGAGTACTAATTATGGAAATATTAACACATTTTCATTTCATTCCAATTAAAATGCAATTAAGTATATTCTTTTAAAGTTTAAAGTTATATTTAATGCAATTCGCTGGTCTTTAGATTGCTTTTTTGACCCACTTATAGGAATTAAGCACATCTTTATATGTAATTGACTTTGAAATATGGTTAAAGTACTGCTGTATGCACTGACAAACATTTGTGGTAAACTAAAATATACTTTAATGTCAATTCTACTGAAAATTGTATGTAATGTATTTATAGTTGTAATTGTACATTTGTCATGACGAAGTCCCAAATTAGTACATTTAAAATATATAAACTTTAAATGTAATACTGAATAATATACAGTTAAAATTATAATCAGGTACTTCGCATGTGCTTTAGTATATTATAAATGTGTTTCTTGAAAGCATGACAAATGATAAAAACATAATGATTTAATGCACTTTATTTATCTATATTAATTTGACATTATCACAAAGCAAACTTTACAAAAGTGTACTTAAGTGTGTTAAAAAACATAGTCATGAAAGTGTACTCTCTTTAAGTACACTTTTAAGTACACTACAAGAGCACATTCATTTAAGCACACTTCTTTTCACAAGGGATGTTTCTCTGCCCTACACAACATCTAAACAGAAAAAAAAAATAGATAGATAGAAAAAAAAATAGATAGATAGAAAAAGAAAATAGATAAATACTATTCAATTTAATTCCTTTTGTATCACAGCACACATATGTAACCATTTTGAGTTACTTGGCATATGGAAATTCTGCATAAATTCAACAAATTGAATATATATTTTATTTATACTGTATAGGCTAATGGAGGATTGTTTGTTCTTTTGCTTATAATCCGTTCTTATAAGATAATAGCATGCAGTATCAACCTGATATCTCAATGTTAAATTTGTTTTTGGGTTTGTTTAAATGACCTTGGTATCTTTTAAAACTCCCAAAACGAGCATTAAGCGTAATATTCTTTTTTTACGGCAATGTACCATTGAAATGAGTTCAGTTCACATCCATTGATTGAATCGAAGTTTTCTCACCTTGTGCAGACGCTTCGTCTTCTCCACTTTGTCCTCCAGGTTGCGCACACCCGGTGGAAGGTACCAGAAACACACATTGGTATGCTGAGGCTGCAAGGACACGAGACAATCAGATAGCATCAGCGTACGTTCACGCAACACACACACCCATCACGCAATTTAACGTACGACACACGCTTGCATAAATAGAGCACTCTGGGGAGTCCATTAAAGATCCGTGACGGAATATTCGATTAGGAGCCGTCTGGGGCCATAATGGGAAATTTTGTCGCTGTCAGTTTGGAAGCAGCCATGTAATCTATTCAATCAAAAGGCTTTGCTTTGAGGGCTTTGAGCGCTTGAGCAGGTAGCTCATAGACAGACACTACAGTCCATTAGAGGCCCTCATGGCCATTATGCGGCTCCAGGGGCCATGCTGGAGAAGAATGCCTCCATGCACCAGTGAAAAGGGCTCATTAGCCATTCAGATGGTGGGACACACAGACAAAACACAGATCGAGTCATACCTCACTGTGCTAGAACCAAAAAGAGAATGCTAAACATCAAATCGAGAGCTGAAATGTTTTGTTAAATGTCATTCGATCATACTGCAACACCGCAACCTTCCTCGCCTTGTACTGCACTGACTTCAACAAGAGCACGCTCACTGAGAAGCCTCCAGCCAAATCATTTTGTCACATTGGCACCAGGCACAATTTACATTTAAATGAGCCTCGAACGACTGCTCAGTCATTTCAAGGGTGAAACATTTCATGTTAGCTGAATTAGTGCACACAATCAGCTCTCAAAATTACTTAGAAATACAGGACTTGCATTTAAATTCAGAGAGGATCGTTGTTTTTAAAAAGGCATCAAATGTGATTTAGAAAAACTGTGTGTTTTGTATCTTTAGCAGATGTGCTATTTCCTGACAATTCAGGATGAAATAAAATAAAATAAAGGAATTATTAACTGCATTAATTTCCATCCCAACATTAAATTCTGAATGCATTTAAATAATGAAATAATAAATGAACCACAGTGCACAGTTCAGATTCTTTAAAAAATAAAATAAAAAGCAAATAAATAATATTAAAGCAGTATCTATGAATTAATTAATTAATAAAGACTAACGTTCAAAAGGATGTGGTCAGTACGATTTCTTTTGAAAGAATTAATACTTGTTTTCTGCAAGGACATTGATCAAAAGTGATGGTAAAGTACAAACTATTTCTATTTCAAATAAAGACTTAAATTATGAATTTTTATTTTCATAAATAGATATATGATGGTTTCCACAAAAATATGAAGCAGGACAACTGTTTTTAACATTAATGACAATAAGAAATGTTTCTTGAGCAGCAAATCAGCATATTAGGATGATCAGATAGGATCATGTGACACTGAAGACTGGAGAAATGATGCTGAAAATACAGCTTTACCATCAAAGCAATAAATTACATTTTAAAATATATTAAAATAGACAACAAACCCTATTCCTAACCCTAGAGAAAGTACATGCTGTTAATTAATGTTGTTAATTACAGACCCAAACGTTTTGAATGGTATGCATCTGTACCATGTTTAGCCCCACACAGTCAGACTTTTGAACATCAATATAAAGCCTAATCAACACTGCAGATTATTTATTCAGGAAGAGCCCCCCTAAGCGAGACGGGTGGGTTGTATGGGCCTGGTTTCACAGAAAGGGCTTAGAATAAATTGTGGTGCGACAGCCTCACGGTAAAAATAACAGAAAATGTCTGTCCATTATTGTGGCTTTATTGTGACATTATTAATAGCATTATTGTGTGTAATATGCTGAGGGCGTCAGTGCACAGACTATGTGCGGTCCATTTATATTCCATTCTGTTTGCTCAAACCAAACAACAGCAGAGAAGTTCTGTCAGTAGAAATGGCCTGTTATTTGGTAGTTTTGCCTAATTCCTTTTTTTGAGAAAGGTGATTTTCTCTTTTCTTGAACAGTTTCTTGATTTCTACTGAATAAAAATCATTGATCACATGATGCAAGAGTAAGACAAAATAATCTAATAAGACTTACCTTTCCATCAAACACCATCTCATATCCTTCCCTGTCCTTGATCTTGTTGTAGAGATATTCTGAAAGCTCCAGACATTTGTCAATCTGAGACTCAAAACCAATGGTGCCCTTCAGAGAAGAAGAGAGAGGGCAAACATTGTGATAACACAATACCTCACTGAACAACCAACCAATTTGGTTGTACCTTGTAGCAAAACGACTGTCCCAAATGTCTTTACAGGGGTAATTTAAGGCAGGGCAACTGTGATGCTGGCTTGTCTTAGCGTCAACTTAAATTATTGTCTTAAAATAGTTTGAAGTTAGGTTAGCCTATGATAGGATAGGATAGGATAGGATAGGATAGGATAGGATAGGATAGGACAGGACAGGACAGGACAGGACATGAAAAGATATGAGAGGTTAGCCTAGGATAGGATAATATAGGATAGGATAGGATAGGATAGAATAGGATAGGATAGGATAGGATAGGATAGGATAGGATAGGATAGGATAGGATAGGATAGGATAGGATAGGCTAGGATAGGATAGGATAGCCTAGGATAGGATAGGATAGGATAGGATAGGATAGGATAGGATAGGATAGGATAGGATAGGATAGGATTGGATAGGATAGCCTAGGATAGGATAGGATAGCCTAGGATAGGATAGGATAGGACAGGACAGGACAAGACAGGGCAGGACAGGACAGGACATGAAAAGATAGGAGAGGTTAGCCTAGGATAGGATAATATAGGATAGGATAGGATAGGATAGGATAATATAGGATAGGATAGGATAATATAGGATAGGATAGGATAGGACAGGACAGGACAGGACATGATAGGATAGGATAGGATAGGATAGGATAGGATAGGATAGGATAGGATAGGATAGGATAGGATAGGACAGGACATGATAGGATAGGACAGGACAGGACAGGACAGGACAGGACAGGACAGGACAGAATAGGATAGGATTAGGATATGATAGGAGAGGAGAGGAGAGGAGAGGAGAGGAGAGGAGAGGAGAGGAGAGGAGAGGAGAGGAGAGGACCGGACCGGACCGGGCAGGATAGGATAGGTTAGCCTATAGGATAGGATAGGAAAGTACAGGATAGCCTAAGATAGGATAGGATAGGATAGGATAGGACAGGACAGGACAGGACATGATAGGATAGGATAGGATAGGAGAGGAGAGGAGAGGAGAGGAGAGGAGAGGAGAGGAGAGGAGAGGAGAGGAGAGGAGAGGACCGGGCAGGATAGGATAGGTTAGCCTATAGGATAGGATAGGAAAGTACAGGATAGCCTAAGATAGGATAGGACAGGAAAGGACAGGACAGGACAGGACAGGACAGGACAGGACAGGATAGGAGAGGTTAGCCAAGGATAGGATAGGATAGGATAGGATAGGATAGGATAGGATAGGATAGGATAGGATAGGATAGGATAGGATAGGATAGATGGATGGATAATAGACAGACAGATAGACAGATAGACAGATAGATAGATAGATGGATAGATAGATAGATAGATAGATAGATAGATAGATAGATAGATAGATAGATAGATAGATAGATAGATAGATAGATAGATAGATAGATAGATAGAGAGATAGTTAGATAATTTGCAATAATTTATCTGAACTATAACTCATGTTGTTGACGACGCCGAGTGACTGTGGTTACACCCACTGGGTGGCAAAAAGACTGAGCGGCAGCATTGGATTTCAGCGTGAATGCCGCGAAAAACACACAAAAAATGTCTAAAATGGGAAAGAGCTTTGAGACTGACTGTACAACTAGATTTGACAAGAAATCGGAGGTATATTTTTACAGACTGCCGAAAGCTACAGAACAGAGAAGCAAATGGGTCGCTGCAATTCATAGAAACAACTGACTCCAGGCAGCGAAAGGTGGATTTGCTCTTATCATTTCTGTGTCAATATGCTGAATTTAGTGGTAAAATCATACCCTATATATTGTACTGTTATACATGGTATTGACAACTCATCAATTAAATATTTACCATCATATATTCTGCATAATTTGACTTTTTTAATAAACACTGACAAAAAACTATGCAAGTTTTAGGTCTAGTTGATATGATGATATATATAACATTGTTATAAGTGATCACTCGGATTTAAACCTACCTATATTGTATTTATATAAAGCGAATTTGCTGTATTGTATTTCCCCGGCGTCGAAATCAGAAATGTCAGGAAACGCTGCATGTCAACATCCATGGATCACTGGATCTTTAGTAAGTTGAAAGGAACACTATATTGAGTCCAATCTTTAGCTTAAACTGATAATCGTTTGTTTTACTCGCGTTTCCGCAGTTTCCCCTATTAAATCCAGTAACGCAGCATCTCTTCTGCCACTCAGTCCGGATGATGGGGGGGGACGTGTTCCGGCGGGAAAGTGACGTCAATGCATTCCTTCTATTTGTAGCTAAAAGAAGTGTTTTGCAATATCAAGCAACATTTAACATAAAGCTGTACAATACCTTAGCTCTCCACATTAGCCATAGTTTGAAGATGTCCACATGGCGGCCGCACTGCAGGGCCTTGTCCCCTGTGTCATAGGACAGATCATAGTGCTTGTCCTGCTGGAACAGATAACAGGCCTGCATCTGATTGCAGCTCTGCATCAGTCCCTGGATCAGATAACAAGAAGAGGAAGGAAACCAATCACAAAAAATAAAACAAATTTTTGTTGCAAATGATTTTAAGTTTTGGTTTTGATAGATAAAGCAGAGAGCCTCACCTCCTCTCGAACCAGCAGAGCAGAGCACTGCAAGGGCACAGCCATCATTTTATGAGGGTTCCAGGTCATAGAATTAGCCCTAAAATTGTATAAAAATAATTAAAATAGCACATGAAATGAATAAATTACTACAGTACATAAAAATGTATTTTGATTTAGATGACATTTCTCCCTGAGGCACTGTGTTGTGCAGTGAAATGTCAAGTCTATAGAAAAATGATCAAATCCAAACATTTTACGGGGAAAACTTTTCAGACAGAAGTTTGTGGATTTCTCAGTCATGTTAAATTCAAAGAGTTATCATGAATGAAATAAGCATTTACTGATAAGAATGAAGTGTTGTCAAGGTGGACTAGATATGTCACGCTGCTACTGCAAGTACTAAGACTTGTTCTCTTAAACATGCTCAGACAAAGATTTAAGAATGCAGCTGCAAAAGGTAAAGTAAGAGTAACCCTTCGTAGCAGATTTAGACAGGTGGTGCTGGGGACGAGGAGGGATCAAATGAAGAATTCTCATAGCTCGCACAGAGAATGTGCATAATAAGGAGTTATGTGGATGAAGAAGTGTGATCAAAAGGGCGTGGCACCAGCACTGAGAGAACCAGTCAGCCCACAGATAGATTTTCATGACTGAACTAGACATTTAGTCGATAAGAACTGCAGATATTCCTGACCTCTCGACTCCATTCAGCTTCCACCGGTGTTTCCGGGACATTAGCAAACTTCCGCCCCATGCTCCCTGTAGGAGCACAGAGACAGCAGTCATTTTAAAGACATTCTCATATGTGTTAATATGAACATGTTTGTCCTTCTCGTTTTAAAAAAAGGAAGGAGGGTTTAATCTAGATCAAGCTCCAACCATTTGACCCAATTGGCTCTGAGTCTGCAACGAGCGTCACTTGAGATATGACTGAAAGCATGATACTCATCTTTATTATTACATTTCTAAAGGCAGATCTTATGTTTTTTTCATCATTATATTCATGTACATTATATTCACAGCTCATTTGAGATTGCACAGGAGTGGGATACAGGTCTCATTCTGTCCTACATGTCTAACTGCTGCCTTGAGGGTTGATAAATGAGACTAAGTACATCCAAACGTGATTCATGTGTTTGAGCTCCGGCATGCCTCCACAATATGTCTGTGTGGCTGTTGAAATGCCAGAGGCGTTTATATTGTAATATTGAGGAATAATATCAGGTCCATGAGAATGAATACACATGTTCACACTCACACAGACTGATTGAAAGTAATTCCTCTAATAGGAAACATTTAGATGAAGCTACATTTCAAAAGGAGTTCATTTATTGCATGCTTGCTAAATTAACTCGGTGCCAAATTTTCAAACACAGCTGGGTCAATAGTAACAAATCATGAGATTTTTACATTTTCCATGTAAAAACAAAAGTTGCACACAAAAATTCTGTGTGGTCCTGGGTGTTTGGAGTGGGTTTTTAGCACATTGGTGGTTTCTAGGGTGCTCTTGTTGGTTACTAGGTAATTGCTGTATCCACTAATTGAAAATCAGAAGTTTGATTGCTTAGAAAGTAACAGCTCAACTTTACTCAACAGTACAGGAGTTCTACAGGGCTTTGTTCAAATCCCTGACTTTATGTATCCCTTTTTTTCCTTAAAACATATAGAGCGCATCAACACTCAGTAGTCCATATGTTACAGACTGTAATGCAGAACAATCGAGAAGGTCCTCAGTTCTGCATCCAGAGAATGATACTTAGGCTTTGCCAACACTGAGATCACTCTTGGCTCACAGTCCACAGTCTGTATTTAACAGGTGAAACGTTCAGGAAGTTCATGTAAGTTCAGGGCGGCAGATCTACTCACATCCACATGCATCCAGACTTCATGCTTCTTGCAGATGTCCGCTATAGCGATCAAAGGATCAAAGGCACCATAAACCGTGGTGCCGGCCGTGGCGCTGACGAAGAACGGCACATATCCCTGTGAGAAAGAAATCAGCAGGTTATTCAAGGGCCCATTTTGCCACAGAACCAGACAGATTATTCAAACAGACCCAAGAAGAGAGACACATGAGACGGTCATGGAGATACGGTCATTGAAATTACCTTCTGCTTGGCTTCAATGATCCTCCTCTCAAGGTCGGAAGGAATCATCTTACCCCTGGCAGAAATGAGAACAGTAAAGCTGAAGTCATATGGTTTAGTGTTTATTATGTTAAGACACACATTTCTCAGTCGTGCAGTCATGAAGTAATGCTTCAGTTGTGACAATCCAGACTAACCTTTCATCAGCTTTAATACAGATGACACTCTCTGTACCGATTCCAAGTGCGGCTGCTCCTTTCTTGATTGAAAAGTGACTCTGAAAGGCATAATGATAGAATAATAATAGAAACTGCGCTCAGAATATAGTTAGTGTATTCATTTTCTGGAATTATTAATAATAAGAGTAACCTGTTACAAACATATTCATTTTTGTCTTTATTTGTTTTATATATTTCACAAAGTATTTTTTCCAAGAGTATATTTTAATGCAAAATTTACATTTTTCTTTACCAATTTGACGCTTCAAAAAGTTCATAAAGAGATTATAAAAATAATCCATATATGAATTGAGCGGTTTAGTCCAGATTTTCTGCAGAGACTTGATTGCTTTATATGATTAACAGATTTAATTTAGGCTTTTATTCACATATAAACATTGCAGAAGCTCAACCAAACCTGCTTGACGTGCGAGAACAAACCTCTTGCTCAAACGTGCTGCGTAACACAAGAATGAACCTCATTGGTTCTTGCTGAAGCTCAAACGTGCTGAGTAACACGAGAATGAACCTCATTGGTTCTCGCACGTCAAGCGAACATGCTTGAGCTTCCGTTTACCACAACTGATGTGTGAGTTGATGAATGTTTACATGTGAAGAAAAGCCTAAATTCAGTCTGTTCATCATATAAAGCGGTCGAGTCTCTTCAGAATATGTGGACTAAACTGCTTGTTTCATATGGATTAGTTTTACGATCTCTTTATAAACTTTTTGAGGCATTGTAGTCAAATCTCCTTTCTGGTTTGTTTCTCAGACAAAATGGCGGATTCGGCATTATGATTGGTCAGATCACCTGTCAATCAAACTCTAATGTGACAAGTGAATGGGGTCTATTTTCACAAATGACTGGTCATATAATAATGGTCATAAAACTTATTGCATTAAAACAAAAAGGGCTTCTATTTTGACACCAATGATTGAGTCATGTGCAGTGACTGACAACATTTATTTGTAATGGAGTAATCTCTCTGTGTACTTTAAAATACTCCCCAAAAATAAGTAGACTGCTGTTTAGGAGTCAAGAACCGAAAAATAAGTAGACATATTGCTGTTTAGGAGAAACATCTTTACTACAGGTTGTTGTTAATTATTAAATATACAGGAGGACAGGTTAAAAAAAAAAAAGAGATAAATAAATGGACATACATGTTCAGATGTGAAGGCCACCAGTCTGGGTACGGATGACATTCCTTTCTCCTTCACCTCAGGGAACATTTTATAGCGAGCCAGTAGCATGGCATACATGTTGGAAATGGCGCCACCTAGAGAACAATAAAGCAATCCTTCCATTCCATCACTCAGGTAGGGCTTGACTCCTGTCAGTTTTTACACAAGATTAATTCTCAGCTCTAATTCTCCACATCACTTCCCAATTGTGATCTGTTTATCAGTGCCTAAAATCTGAGTCAATTAGAAGGCTTTTTTTTTTTTTTTTGCAAAGTGGGGCAAAGAAAAGCAGTGCAGAAATTACAATAATTTCACTTTTTTTTTCTTAATGTGTGTGGTTGGAGTCACATTCATTGTTAGATAACACTTTTACAACCCAACAGCACAAATAACTGAGATTCTTCTTTTCAAGATCCTCAAAGAGTAGAGAAATAGAGAAATCCTGTCCTAAAAACTTCCGACTTTTCCTGCGCTTGCGCTCACGTCACAGCAGAAGCACGCAGTGCAGAATGAGGCAGGTCACTCAGATTGACAGCTGCTTACCCGGGGAGAATATTCCATCACCGCGACCGTCCTGCCAGCCAATGATCTCCCTCATCTTCTTCAGCGTGACGTACTCCAACAGCACGAAGACCGGAGCCACCTCATAGGTGAACCTGTTTGCACAGAGATCACATGACCCAGTTACACAAGCCAGAAAAAAATGTCACGACAAGCAAACGTCACGACAACCTGTTTCGCAACTGATGTTTGAGGGGATTTTGCAACAGTCTGCAGGTTTTACAGCCGTGTGTCATTGCCAGCTTAAAACGATGATGGAAATATAATTCTGACAAGACATGAATTTTTATAATATTTAGATTTTTTAAAACATATTTTCTAAAATAATACATTTGATTTCTATGATATAACCAATTAAACAAACTGAAAAAGCTGTTGTACCCTCACAGAAACTGTTACATTGTTATTACATTGTTATTACATTGTTATGACATGTTTGAGCATCTGTTAAATTAAAACTTTGACTCCCAACATAAAATACATTTTCTTATCAGCCTGAATATGAATTTCCATATCATTTTCTCTCTGTGAATGAATCTGAGCACAAGATGAAAGAGGGGAGGTTATATTTGCTGCTCTGATTTCATCTGTGCCTTTCATTTTATTCCATTCAACTGATATCTGTGAGGTTAAGGCAGCCACCACAAAGACCAGGTCAAAATAATGCTTATGAAGGCAGAGAAAACGGAAATGATCTCAACCTGCTTTGTATTTAAATGGAAGGAGACACACACTCACATATTGGTGTTGGCAGTGGACGTTAGCCAATCTGCAGCCAAGCCAACCATGTCTAACCCAGTGGAGAGCTGATTGAAATACCTGGGATGTGCTGAAGATTGACACAACATACAGGGAAAATATAAAATGAATGAATTTAATGTCTAATAACTATATTTATGCCCAACTAATAATCCACTAATAATAGTCGCTTGCGGCTTGATGTAAAAGCTCAAATGAATCTCAGACCGGCGCAGACAGCAATAAATCAATCAATCTTTCTGGTCATTCATATAATTCCCAAATCGAAAATCACTTTTCTCTTAGTTAAAATGCCACCAGAGAAAATAAAATCGTCCCTAGACGCATTCATTTAATATCACGTCATGTTCCGATCTGATTCGATTCGCCTTCAGGCACAAACTGACGCTTGTGGTTCTGCGGTCTCTAAAAAATCTGTTTTACAAGCGAGGCAATCAATAAAACAATTTGTATAATGTATAGTCTAAGCTAGATGATATATAGATATGTTAGATTGAATATAAAAAATGTAAAATCGTATATTATTACCCTTGTATTGCGTACTAATTAAAACACTCACCAGTTTTTATGGCGTATTTTAGCGTCGCGCGACAGCTGATCAGAATATCATCCAAAGTCTCGGGTTCGTCCGAAAGCTCCCAATTATTCCTTTGGAGCAATTCATTTGGATAGTGAAAATCAATCACTTTCGTTGATCTGTCAAAAGATTCCACTATATAAGCCAGCAATATATCAACAACCTCCTGCAGAAAATTCAGAGTCTTCGCGTCCCCGTCCAATGCAGGTAAAAGATCTGTAAATAATAATAATAATAATAAAATATGACTGCATTACAATAACAGACGGTGGTGTTTAGTGCAGAGAGCAAAAGTGAAATAGCTTCATTTAACCTTGAATAAAAAAAAGGACAAAGCATTCATTGATACATTATAGCTACCTTTTTTATTCAACAATTTACACAACAATGCACAGGCACGATTTTATTTAACTTATTCTTTATTTTTCTTCTTTTTATAATTGTTTCTATTCACAATAATGAAATTTAAAAAAGCTTAAGAAATGGCATTTTAAAATAAGTAAGCTAGCCTTTGAAACAGACGACGTGCAAAATCAAGAAATAGCCTATACATTTAAAAAATGAGTTTTAACGAAAAACGCCGTCTGGATGAACATATACCACAAACAAAAACTACTGACACCATATAGAAATCGAATAAAACCACGTAACCAATATAACAATGATATCTCGGCAATTTGTCCCTTTATTCAGGTGTGATCTGTGCCGTGATAGAGATGTGATTTGAGGTGATTTACCTGTTGAATAGAGATCAGAGAAACCCACGGTGGCTTTGGAGCAGTTACAGGGTTTATTACAGGCGCAGCTCTCGGCTGTAGACTCATCTTCGGCTTTAACTGAGGCTTGAGCTGCTTTCTCAGCCTCCCCGACATTTAACAAAGCTACAGGAGAAACCATTACTCTATTATCTGAATAAAAAACAGCACCTCAAATTGTAGGCAATGGTTACTTTTTTTATTCGTGCAGGACTCCAAAAACGAAAATATGCTTTTATAAATGATTTAGCCTACATATCACATTTTAGGAATGAAGGTGAGAGGCACAAATAAAGATCTTAAATATAGACTTCATGTTAAAAATAAACGTACCACATAATTTGGAGCCGATGCCTCCGGAGAATTTCTGGGCCGCCGCCTGACACCATGCTCTGGCTGAAACGACCAAGTGCGTGATTTAAACACCATATCCGTCATAAAACTTCCATCAAGAGCATCAATTATCCATGGCATGGAATCTGCCTTAAAACACCGAACTAAATTCGGTTGTTTATCACGCGACACACTTGACATGACATTTCAAGGTTTAAAATAACCTTGAGCATTCAAGACGCAATAAATGTCGCATTTCTTTGTCTCATAGCCACTAATATATAAAACACAATTTCAGGCTTCCTTTTGACGCCACGCCACTTACGAGTGTTCGGACTTTGACTGCCGTCTCCAGCCGGGTTTTCAGCACCCATAAACCAAAACCCGTGTGATGCCATCGCGAACAGAGCGGATCAGAGCAGAACCAGAGAGACGCGAGCAGCAGCCATCCAGACGCGCGTCACGGGGGAACGGGAGCTGAATACAGCTGCGTATTCACAATCACACCTGTCCAAACGCTTCGAATACCTTAATTTCTAAGGTGCTCATAAAAAAGATGTTCAAACCCCTCTGACGGAGAACAGCCGAGACGGAGTGTCTTTATTCAATTGGTGCGCCGTGCGCAATGATTTGGAGCAGCCGTCACCGAACTCACGGAGAAACACTGGCACTGATGGAGACACATGCATCCGCTGACTCTCATTCTCTTTCACATGGCTCAGCTGCAAATGCAAGTTGAGGATGCACAGTATATTTCTAAAAACGCACTCGAAGCAATCCGTAGCGCGGACTCTCCAACATGCAAACTTGCAACTTTAGTGGTAACGAAAGCTTGTTGTGGCGTAAAGATAATCCGCCTCACGTCACCAGAGAAATTCCGACGCGATTCGGCTCATGACGACACTATTTTGCGTCGTTAATCGTGACCACACACACACTAGTTTATGAACCTCCTGGCGCACCACCCGCATCTGTGCTGAAGGCACAACAGTTTTTTTTATTCTGTAATTGCTTTCCTCTAATATTGAACACACCACATCAGAAGCAGGAGGAGCAGCCGGGCCGCTCTACCATGACATTCAGATCTGTGGTCCATATCCCTGCCCCCATTTTTAAATCATCAAATCATTTCTTATGTGAAAATTGGAGACCCAGTTTCAAACATGATCGGGATAACCTAGAATTAGTCAAAACATTACTCTTTACTCTTTATTTATTATCAATGTCAGTGTGTGTTGTGTGCGGTGATCGTGCGCAATGGTACACCTGCTATTTTTTCTGCATGTATAATAAGACAAAAATAATGAATAATTGTAAAATAAACTACAATCATAAGATGTAGAAAATAACAGCATAATCAGGTTAATGTTGATGTGTAGACCTTGTTTAATCGAGAAAAATCACATAGAAAAGCAGGTCAATAGAGTTACATCGGGGAATTTTTTTTTCAATGTCAGTCCAATGAGCAATGAGCAATGGTCATGGTCAATGTCAATGAACATCAAACTAAAAAAAACAAAAACATTTATTAGATCAATTATTAAATTAGGCATCTGCTTTCCACTGTAATTGTTACCAAAATGTATTTCACATGAATTAAGATTAGACTAAAAAAATGAAGCTGAAAATGGCATAAGAAAATGAAACTCGTACAATAATTACATTTCTCTATAACTATAGTCCGCTCAGGGTTTAACATCAACCATTATGTACACTATTGTATGCATTTTATCATTTCATTTGACTAATTACAGAATAATTAAATATTTATAAAATCATATTTACAAATAAGTGACATTTCAAGAATACATACATCCCTGTGTTTGCATTATGTGAACAAGATACAAGTGCATACTGTACATGCATCTGGAAAAGTATAAATATAATCTATATTTTTACATCCTGCTGATGTCTGACTCACTAAACCATCCAGGATCCATTAGAGACAGTAATTGAAATATAACCCCTAATTGGTGGAAATATAAAGGTCATTTTATGAATGTCTTTGAAGACGAATCTCTATTCACAAAGAGACTTGAACAGAATGCATCAACAAACATCAACGGCTAAACCTGAGTTAAAAATCAAGCAAGGGCAGCACTAAGAGCACTGGAGTTTGGCTCCATCCATGAAAACATTACTTCAATTCATTAAGTCTCTGATTAGCTTATTATTATTACATTCTGTGCAGCAAAAAACAATAATTGGACACTATTTTCCTAACTATTTAAACTAAAGCTATATTGCAGAATTTATTATCCATGCACATTTATCTTTTTTAAAAATATTTAAAGAAAAAAAAGTACAAAATTTTTTTTTGAATCATAATCAAAATAACTTCCCTTCCTTTTTGCAGCAACATCTCCTCTTTGATCATGTGTTTACTGGCGTGAGGGCGGGGCAACCTGTCACTCACACCAGATCCACCAATAGCAAACCATAACCATCCAATCAACTCCCAAAAGACAAAATCAAGTCCCGTCCTACATTGTTTCTAGTCTGAGAAGCCGTTTCACTTGGATATACGTCACAATAGGGAAGAAAAGACTATCACAACATCCGTTTCTTTGAGAAACCAACCAAGTGAACTGATTTACTTAAAGAAACCCGTCACTCAAAGAGATAATCTGTTAACCTCTGCAACCGGATCAGTCTGATTTCTGAACAAATCGTTTCAATAGATTCAGCTCTGACTCAAAAGAAGGATTCTTTGATTAATTAAACATCACTTTGTGGCTTACTGGAGATTTGAAAGCTTCAGTTCTTGATTATTGTAATCGCATGGAAAAGAGCAGCTGTTACATTATTCAAAATGTCTCCTTTCGTGTTCCATGCGAGAGAGAAAATCATCTGGGTTCGGAATGACAAGACGGTGAGTAAATGATGCCAGAATTTTAGGTGAACTCTTCCTTTAAGGACAAACAGCATTCTCTGCTGACCACACTGGTCACTGACAGTTAACATTAGTGCTGTTGTTGAGGGTTATGGCTGCGTTATAAGCCTTCTTCTCTGGGAGGTCTTCCTCAGTATCTTTCTATAGTCGTAGGGGTTGTCCTCACTTTGACTCTCTGTAGAGGGCATTTTAGAGAACGAGTGCCTGTGGACAGAGAGATAAAGCATGACTTCACACAGAAAGGGAAAGAAAGTGTGGATATCTGCATCTTCTGCTCCAACACATTCATCAAGTCTGCCGCTCAGTGTACAGCAGTGTGAGGTCAACGTCCTGAGGAGTGCATTTGTTAAACAGACTGAATGATGCAAGTGTTCTTTCACCTCTTCTCCTTTGGATCTTTAGGAATATCAGACTTCGGGACATCGGACAGTGGTGTCTCAGAAGAGCGTCTTCTCTCAGCGGAAGCCCTGCGTTTGCTGGAGCGCCGTCGGTCACTGGGCAGGCTTGTGGATTTACTGCTGCTCAAACCCTGGTAGTACTGGTCATCATTGTCCAGCTTTTTGGGGCTGGTGGGTGCAGAGAAAACAGATGAATTTGTACTTACACTCTTAAAAATAAAGGTTATTTATTGGCAGTGAAGATCCATTGAACCTTTTCAATGTACAAACAGTTCTTTATAATGGAAAATGCTTCTTTAGATTATTAAAATGTTCTTCACACTAAGAAAAAATGATTATTTTAAAGTCCCCCTGTAGTCAATAATTGTATCTCTTAAAACTCATCTTTCAGCACCAAAATTACATATTTAAATGATTTTTCCTGTGGGAAAAAATTTCTTCATGACTTAAAATAGCTTGAATGAAACTCTACACCCTTGCCTCATTTAGTATATGTGGATCATGAATATGCAAATTAGCCCCGCCTCCACTCACTCACGCCAGCTCACAGATCTACTCGGCCAGCTTACTGTAGTAAACGTTGCACAGTGGTATCGCTCTTTACAGCATCGGACACATAACGGACATTAATATGATTATCCTTTTTCTTGACTGTGTTATCAAACAGCTAATAATGTGTTGTGAATGTTACTTGTACTTTTTTGAATGACATGCGTTTGAGTGATCATGACAGAACTACTGTATTACTGTTTACAATGCTGTATTTATAATTCTTTGCTTCAGAAAACCCCGCTTGCCGTTAGCCAAAGTTTGTTGTTCCCGATCATAAATAACGTCTATTTTGTCATAGCAGGCTGATATTAATAGTTGGCCATTATGCTGTATTGGGTGCATTTCATGGCTGTTCTGCAGTATGTAAGGACATTCTTCAGGACAGCCTCTGATTCATGGCTCCTCAGCAGACTCAAATGGGAATGTTCTTTCAGTAGACTTTCCCATTGTCTCAAGGCTTATGGAATGAAAACAGTCATCTATGAAACCAATGAAGCCAAAAGCCTACGGTCAGCACCAGTCAGCAGCGCCACTGGCCTACTGATGCTCTGATATCCAACCAACAACTAAATATATACATCAAAAAATTATTTAAAAATGATTTAGTATTATATTAACATGTATTGGTAACACTTTATAATAAGGTTCCATTAGTTAAGGTTAATGCATAGTAAATGCATTACCTAATATGAACTAACAATGTGAATACATTCATTACAGTATTATTCATCTTTGTGAACATTAATTAATACAAATACGACTGTTTATTGATAGCTTAGGTTTATTAACTAATGTTAACAAATAAAACTTTTGATTTTAATCACGTATTTGTAAATGTTGAGATTAATAGATGCTTTAGAAATATTTTTATTGTTAGTTCTAATGTTAACAAATGAAACCTTATTGTAAAGAATGTAATATTTTATAATATGATACTTATAATAATAAAGTATTAATATAAAATAGAAAAATATATAATTTGTATATTTTTATTGCCATAAAAATGATATTTATAATAATTTAATAGATTATGATATGATACTTAAAATAAGCATTTTTTCATTGTAATCCAGTATATGCTTTCTACCTTTATGCTGAATTTAAGTTTTACAAAAATTCATGAAGGCATCTGTGCGGGAAACATAAAAAAATAATAATGCAAAACTGCCAACAAAGTATTAATATATGAAATATATTAATAAATGAATGTATTTATTAAAACACTTTTATACTATTGACATAAACAATGGTGTTTAAGAATATATTACATATGAAAATTAAATGCATTATGATACTTAAAATAATAAAGTATTTAAGATTTGTTGTTCTGCCTTAATGCTGAATTCATTTATGTTTTTAAATGAATCATTACATCTATGTAAGCAGAATTTATGTGGAAAACGTCATGTAAAAAGGTATTAATATAACATACACATATAAAAATGATAGAAAAATATATAATACTTTAAAAAGGCCTTAAAATAGTATACAAATAATGCTAATTTAAAACTTTATCATATGATACATAATTATTAAATATTTGTTGCTCTGCCTTTATGCTAAATTATTATTATTAAATGATGGCATTTGTGTAAAAAAAGGTTGTGAGGAAAACATCATGAAATTACTGTCAAATGTCAAAATGCCAAAAATCTAATTATAATGGTCATACAATTATGCTTCATTTTCTTCATGAAAAATAGAATTTATTTTTGTCTTCTTTGAATTTCACAGTGAAATGTGCCCTGTCCACGGTTAGATGAATTCATATGGCAGTAAAAAGCGAGTGTTCTGCTACATCTTTCTGCTCTGTCTCTCCAGTTGTGCACATTTGTCCCGCAGGACTCCCTCATTCCCTGCATGTCCTGAGCCTATACTCTTATCCTGCCAAGATCCCTTAATGTTCCCCTATCTCTCTCTGTTTTCTCTCTTTCCACTTCCTCTATTTCTCTCTGACACAACATGGGCCAGTTATCAGACAGAGCCAGAGATTCGTCCGTCCTACTGACCTTCTCACTCGTCAAGTCAGCATGAAACACGCAAACCGTTTGAACTCCTCGTGTGACGTACAGTATTTACAAGTGAAACAAGATATACAGTGAGGAAAACATATCCTACACTATTACTGATAGATAACAATGCTCATGTATTGTTCACAACAAGACCAGGAATATGTATTAAGGAAGCTGATTTCATGAATACCGTCAGCTGCCCATATCGACTTTAATTGCTATTGCTCATTTGCTAAAACTCCTCGTCCTTGATGTTGTGTGTCTGTAAGTGCCGTTATAAAGTGTCTGTCTGTCAGAGCTGTTCGTCACTCGACCGGCCTGTGAAATCTCCCGTCAGCGGCGCTCGAGGAGGTCCAGATTCATGTTCACACACACAATATTTCACACATGCTCTGACACTGCAGATATGTCACGCTGGCCTCACTCCTGACAGGGAAACGCTACAGGAACTAGCCGTAATATGCCAGCTATTAGCATCCGCATTACAATTGCCTGTTAATATAATTAGATCAATCTGAATATTGTCTATAATTCAGCTTTTATTGATTAAGTACGTTTCCTACATGCTTTACTGTGTGTGTGGCATGAGAACACGTATCATTGCATGAAGTATTAGTGGTTATACTGAGAATTTTTAAGAGCAATTAAGATATGAACCTATTCAGAAGTGGCCTGATGACAACACAATTATTCACCTAAATTAGATTTTAGGTGAACTGATATCAATCATGTGTGTTAGGATTGAGCTTTATATCTAGTTTTCTTATGCATGGCTTTGCTTTGCATGGCTACGTTTGGAACAGTATACTATAGTAATACCTGTACTATTTCGGAAATATTTATGCCAGTATGCAATTTTTTTTTTACCCATGATGCCCCACAACATTTCTAATTTGAGCATTGCACAGAATACTTTATTTCATCATGCATTGTGTTTGACATTTTGACCTTTGTAACATGTCTATCTTGCCTCTAAATTAGTTAAATGTTATTGGATTTAACTAAATTAAAATGCAAAAAAAAAAAAAGGAACAAATTTATATTACTGTTCAAAACTTTGGGGTCAGTATTTATTTATTTATTTATTTTTAAGACATTACAACTTTTCTTTTAGCAATTTCGGTTTCAAATAAATGCTTTAAAAAAAAAACTTTCTATAACAATTACAAATGTTTCTTGAGCAGTAAATCATCATATTAGAATGATTTCTGAAGGATCATGTGACACTGAAGACTGAAGTAATGATGCTGAAAATTCAGCTTTGAATAGAATGCAGTTATTTTAAATTGAAGTTAATATTACAGTTTTTATTGTATTTTTGATCAAATAAATGCAGCTTTGGTGAGCAAAGGTTCTTTCAAAGACTGTAAGAAGTCTTTCTGACCCCAAACTTGAACGGTAGTGTATTTCAGAGACAATAAATAGCAATAAATATTGAATGTACAGTATTGAGGTCATGTGACAACGATGTAGTGTATTGTTTCATTCCACATCATACACTGTTCCATATACTATTAAAAATGCAGTATAAGCAGCAGCATCTAGAGAGAGGGCACATTCTTGTTTAGTAGGCCTATAACACTTCTGCTTATTGATTTACCTTTGTTTTCTCGGCCTCCTTTTATCGTCCTGGACAGACCTCTGGAAAAGACCCAGCATGAGAAAGATCATTAAAGCAGAAGCCCAGATAATCCTCAGATAAAGTGAGTGCCATTGTGTGATGCAGACTCACATGAATGAGTGTGTAGTACGTGGAATCCTCTGGTGTGTTCAGGGTTTTGGGTTGTTGTGTGCGGCGAGGCGTTCGGGACTGCTTTGTGTCGGCTGTTGGTTCAAATCACATCAGAAAAATAAAAGGTGAAAATGGAACAGGAAAAACCAATCAACGATTAAAGGGTGCCTAGTGATATTTGACCTTGAAGCCTTTTGAACCTTGTCTGGATGTTTTATTATGGTCCCCTGTGTGCACATTGAACAAAGAGAATACAACAAATAATTCCCTGGTGGGAGTCCCACTGAGACAAACTGAAGAATAGGATCAGCACACAACATCCAGCTGACCTTTGACCCCTTTGTTCTTATCGAACAAACCGTGTGGCACGGTTTAGCCCCCGGGTCTAACTATTTGTAATTATCCACTAACAATCAATCAGAAATGCCCTACCAGTCACAACATGTTCCTACAGACTGACACAGACACAGAAACTCTGTTCCAAACCCTACTCTTTCTGTATACGGCCTACATAGGCAGCATCATAACTGAAATGGAACCTCATAGGTGACCGACTTGAAACACTCAAAATAGGCTATTTATTTCACGATTGATTGCAATAGAGTTTGATGTTAGCATGTTGCTAAGCTAACTGTGCAACACTTTAATGAGCATAAAAATAGTAGACTTAGACTTTTGGTAACACCTTATTTTGATGGTCCCTTTTGAACATTCTGTTGACTATAAGTAACTTTACAACTAGATGTCAACTAACTCTCATTAAAGTATTAGTAGACGGTCTGCTTAAAATCTGCTAACTCTTTATTGTGATGGTCCACCAATAGACATTCTACTGACTATAAGTAACTTTGCAACTACATGTCAACTTATTCTAACCCTACCTGTCTACTAATACCCTACTGATACTCTAATGAGGATTAGTTGACATGTACAGGTGCAACTGCACTTATAGTCAACAGAATGTGTTAAAGGGACCATCAAAATAAAGTGAAACCAGACTTTTTGTATTAATATGTTTCATTACTGAAGGAAATACATTTATGATTTTGCAACCATTTTACAACTAAATGTAAATAACAATAAGCAATATATTTTATAGCATTTATTAAGCATTGATAATGCTAGTAAATAAAAATGTTCTTGTTAATGTTAATTCAAAGTGCATTATCTCATGATAACAGTTGCAACTTTTGATCTTAAAAATGTATTAGTAAATCTTGATTACATTAACTAAGATTAATAAATGCTGAAGAGTAATTATTCATTGTTATTTCATAACTAATGTATATGTTAACAAATAAAACCTTATTGTAAAGTACTACCATAATTTCTCTCATTTCTGTTGAATTTTGAATAATTTTTTTACCTTGTTCTGTTGCAAAGAGTTACGCGTGTACCTTCGTCATGAAGGATACATGCAATTTTCACCAAAAAGTGATAAGTATGAAGAATAATTTGGCATGCTTACTGTTTTGAAACAGCCTTCATGTAGGGAGCACACATATGATGCCTAAACATGCTGTAAATGTAGGCTGGCTAGGTTTTGAAACAGAGTTATAGAGTGTTACACACTGAAATGTCTTTGAAAGAGAATATATTGTTTTTTATGAAATATAATCTTAGAGATCAACAACAAAAGATACAAAAATGACCTTTGATGTATTTGAATATCTGCTAACTCAAACACTGTTTATCATGTAGAAAAGTCAGGTATGAAAGAAAATTAATCAACGTCCAGCTGGACCAGTGGGAACAGGCTGGAGAGTTTGTCATATTTATTGAATGTGTCTCTTGAAAGGTCATCAGCAATTCTTGATTGCTCAGAGGTATAAAGCCAATTTGCAGCTCTTATATTAATGCTTGCTATAATTGCCAGGGCAATTCGATTAGCATTTAAAAACCTTTCATGTACATGGATATGTGACTGGCATTCAAAGGGCACTTCCATGTGGAAACAATAATAATTGCACAATAATAATTGTTTCCACACAGAAAGAGCAAATTAAATCTAGATTTTTGTAGAACTTCAGCTTTCACAGAAATTGAGACTGTGTGAGAGAAGAAAACCACATTCGTCATAAACAAACCATAATCACTGTTGACATAATAATCCAGATTCATTTAGACATATCAAGAATAATAGAATCTGCAAGAATTATCCTTCCAAAAGCAATTACGTATATCGCAACAGAAATCAAATGAAGAGTAAATCTGTGCAGGCGGGGGAATTTTCTGATGACACATCTTGTTGAGCCCAATTTGCCAGTTTTTTATATGATCAGACAGTCACTGTTTCATCAGTCATACTGATAAAATCGATAGCAAGCAAATATAATTAAGGTAGAGCTTTCCTACAGCTATTTTAATCTCCGTCAGAAGCAGTTTTGGATAGTGCACTAGGAATACTGAAAACATTAGCTATATGTTTCCATCTTTGAAAAAAACGTTTTTTTTTTTTTTTTTTCTGTGCAAATAACCAAAGCCTTTGTGAAAAAGAAGTACACTTTAACATCATTTTAAAAAGAGTACCTAAGTAAAAGATGGAAACACTTTAGTTTGGTGACCAATTCTCACTTTTAACTAGTTGCTTATAAGCTTGTGTATTACTAGCAATGTTTAGTCATGTTTTAGGACACTTAATTGCATGTCAATTGCAATTAAATGAAAACGCATTACATTTTTAGCTTAAGGGGATAGGTCACCCAAAAATGAAAATTAGCCCATGATTTTCTCACCCTGAAGCCATCATAGGTGTATATGACATTCTTCTATCAGACGAATACAATCGGAGTTATATTAAAAAACGTCCTGGCTCTTCCAAGCTTGATAATGAGAGTGAATGGCTGTTTGACTTTGGAAGTCCATCAAAGCGCATCTATTCATGATAAAAGTGCTCCACGCGTCTCCGGGGGATAATAAAGGTCTTCTGAAGTGAAGCGATGCATTTGTGTAAGAAAAATATCCATATTTAAAACTTTATCGACTAAAATAACTTGCTTCCGGCAGACGGCCATTCGCATCGATTTACGCCAAAAGAGTAACACTTGAACTTGACGCACAACGTAATGACGAACAAGGTTGCCCAGCCCTGTTTGTTTGAACCACGAGAGGCATCAATTGCCGTAATTACGTTGTTCGTCAAGTTAAAGGGTATTTTTTCTTTAAAATTTTGCTTCCAAACTTTGGTCTACCAATCAAGTTTGGGGGAGGGGGTTGGCTAAAAGAGAATGGCTAAAAGTACTGAGAGTCATGATTTAAGAGAGCTGTTTACCTGGCGGCTGATAGTTGCCCATGTAGCCATTCATGGCTTGTCCTTTCACAAACATCCCATTTTTGCTGGGGTTGAGCTGATGGGCAAGGATGATTTCATTTAATTTCTTCTGCAGGGAAAGGTAATCTTCAGAAGCCTTGGTTACCTGAGCAGGTTACAAAGAAATATGACAGTCATCAAATTAATTTTGTGTAAAAGACTTGTAAAATTTCTGAAATACATATAATAGTTTGGATTGACATTAGGGTGGGTAAATGAGAAGAGAATAAAAATCAAACTAAAATAAAAAATTATCAACACCTCTTTGAAGAGCGACTCCACTTCCTCGTCCTGTTTTTGTGATGTAGCTTTCAGGTTCTTTCTGTCTTTGTAACCTCTAAAATTGCTCTGGATTTTAATGGCTGCCTGCTGCTCATCGTATTGGCCTTCCTCATCCTGAGTGTCCTCCTCCTTCTTTTCTAGCTGAACATCTGTGATATCCAGACCTTCCTCATTCTCCTGCTCCTCCACCTCTTCTGACATTTCTTGCTCGCTTCCTGTGGCTCCTCCTCTCTCAGCTCTCAATCTCTTTCTCTCCTTGTGGCCTCTGAAATTGCTTTGTAAAACAGTTGCGGCATGTTCTTCATCTGCCCCTGATGGACTGGAATCTAGGTCTTGGTCTTGATCTTGGTCAAGTTCTACTGGAGGAGGTGGAAATTCCTCAATCAGAATGTCTGGTTCTGAAGCTTCTGGATTAGCCAGATCCTCTTTAGTTTTTTTCCTTGGTATTTTCCCTTCATCCTGGAGTCTTTTACGCTCTTTGTGGCCACGGAAGTTGCTCTGAAGGACCACAGCGGCTTTGGCCTCTTCATCGTCTCCTGAGGGTTCAGCTGGAGTTTCATCTTCCTGTTCCATTTCCTCTGTGAATTCCATCAGTTCTTCCGGAGGTGGTGGATCTGGAATAGGAAGCTCATCCTCACCTAAAGGACTCTGTGTCTCCCTCTTCCCTCTAACCGGCATCTTCCCCTCCTCTTGGAGTTTTTTACGTTCTTTATGACCTCTGAAGTTGCTCTGTAGAACAGTGGCTGCCTTGGCTTCCTGTTCAGTGTCCTCATCTCCTCCATCTGCAGCCTCTTCCTCAGTCTCTTTTTCTTCCTCTATATTCTCTGGCCCTTCTGTTTGTATAGCATCCAAATCTTCTCCAGAAGTATCTTTTTCAGCGCTGGATGAGGAAACATTGAGCTCATCCCCGGTCAAGGTCTTATTCCGTTCCCGACGCTCCTTGTAATTCTTCCTTTCTTTGTAACCTCGGTAGTTGCTCTGGAGGACCACAGCAGCCTTTTCATCAGCATCATCCATTTCCATTTCACCTCCTTCCTGTGGCGGCTCCTCTGAATCTGGACCATCTGCTTCTGATGGGACATCCGTCCCTTCCTCTGTTTTCTCAGTCTTTTCCTTCTGCATGGCTTCTCTGTGTAAAATATATCAGTTTATACAACCACAGCATTGTCAAATATTTGATTCTATGACTATCTAACTGGTCAATTGCAGCATTAAGGGCCAGACTTACTAATCAGGGCAAATTAGCGTGAGAGCGCAATTCCAAAAAAGCACAGATGGGAGTGGAAAGTTCTGCGCGTGATCTATCTATATTAAAGAACACAGACACAGCCGGATCATTTCCATAATAACCAATGCAATCTTCCAAAAGCAGAGCAAATTAGTGTCTGGTTTAAGACATGCTTTTCTTGGTCGTTAAATAATGGCGCAAATACCAGTAAATTGACTTGCGCAAACCTTAGTAAATCACCTTGCATGATTAATTTAAATACTCTCCTCCCATAAATTTTACGTCTGAAAGGGAAACTCCTACAAATGCATATGCAATAGGGTCAGCCGCATACATAATCATATCCACGCTTTTCCAGCGCAGACTTTTCACTGCGTGTCTATAATAAATCCTGACAGTAGTTTTTTAACGCCAAAAGAGGGTTTGCGCTGGCCAAGCTGTTCGTAAATCTGGCCCTAAGTGTCTAAGATTTTAGTATATCCCAGCATCCTGGGCCATAGGCAGCGAAACATCCTAGAAGGTTGGCCAGTCCACTGCAAGGCTAACACACAGACGGATACACATTCACACTTACACCTATGGACAATTTAGTGTCTCAAATTCACTTATCCAGCATATCTTCATGGATTGTGAGGGAAACCGGAGCAGCCAGAGGAAACCCACAACAACACGAGAGAACATGCAAACTGGCTCAGCCCGGACTGGCGATGTTAATGACTCTCCAAGGTATGTCAACATACTGGTGTCACTGGTGTCGCTCATATCACTTCCCTTCTCTCATTTCATACCAACACAAGTTGGAACAGCTACTGTAATCAACCTCATCTTGCTAATGTAGTAAGGTCATTTTAATAATTAATTTTAATGGCCACCATATACCTTTTGTTAGATAGCTTGAGTCCCCAGTTAAAGCAAGAGTATAAATACATAGCTTGGAAGCACAATGAAGCAGTTAGAAAAAGAGCTGGATAATAGAGAACTTAAAATGACCTTTGATGGACTGAATATTATGGATTTTGTTTGTTAGCAGATTCTTAAAGCAAATCTCCAAGAGAATAAAATCAGATGGAATAAGAATAGGTCTTACTTTTTCTTCTTAAAGCTCTTCCTCTCTTTGTGTCCCCTGTAATGGGCCTGGATCTTTGCAGCAGCTTTGTTCTTCTCCTCTAGCAACTCCTTGTATTTCTGCCTTGCCAGATATCCTCTGCACACTGCACGAAGAAGGTGTGATTTAGTCATTATGTATGACTTCTAAACCCATTTAAAGTGCCCCTATTATGGATTCATACAGTGTGCAATGTGTATGTGAATGTAAACAGTCTGCAAAGTTGTAAAGCTGAAAGTGCATCATAATTAAAGTTAGTTTATCTCAAAAGAAAGAGTCAACTCTGAACCGCCCAAACAAGTTCTTTGGAGTTTGAATCTATTTTCGCAAAGTTCATATGTCACAACGTATTACATTTGCACAATGCCTGCCTACGTTCTGCGTGGACAGGACATCTTGCTGTAGCTCGTTCATGTGGATATCATGTCGTCAAGACGCTGTGCTCTCTACTGTGAAAGTAAATTTGGTTTATTTTCAGTTCCAAAGGATGAGGCTGTGAAGAATCTGTGGTTAAAATGAATCTTTACCACGATACCAAAGAAGTATAATCCCAAACTTTTGCTGTGTTCCCTTCATTTTACTGATGACTGCTTCTCTAATCTTGGAGTTCAATGAGGGATTCACTTGTTCTAGAAAGATGGATCAGTACCCAGTTTATTTGGACAAACTTGCTCCTCAGAATCACAACCTGTAAGTATGACTAATTATTGATGTATATATTTTATACCGGTGTTCAACATACTTAGTTTTGTGTTTTATATTGTGTAGGTCTCCTGCTAACTGGCTCACTCACATTATTACTGTCTTACTGAAATACTTCTGCCAATCATCTGTGGGCCACGATTACCTAAAACTGTGTCAATGTAGATCATCTGTCATTCTTACTACTTTGAGAAAAGATAAAGGATGGAGCAAAATTTGTTTTACCAACGTTTATGTGACATCAGTCATTAACGCTAGAACTCAAACTGTGTTTGATACAGTTCCCTCATGTGCACCGCAATAAATTAGAAATATACTCATCGGTTTGTTAATGGACATACATTTGTTAATGCTGATGGTGAGGAATTACAGTTGCAACATCTCATAATGTACCTCAAACTGAGTAGCGTATCACTGAGAAACGTCCTGCTTGAGTCGTCCTTGCGATGGAGGTTCGGGTTGAATAAATATTTCTTCCAATGTTTCATCTTTGGACTCGCGCTCTGATTGATATGGTAAAATCGAAGTCATCCTTCGTTACTATCTTTAGTTTATGGTGTACAATCGCTGAGCTGCAGGAAGCTTCCGGATGGAGCTGAAGTTCAGTTATGGTAATGGGTGTTTCACAGATCATGGCCAATCACAGACATATGAGCGTGTGAACACAATGGCCAATCAATGGGTGTTTATGTTTTCGACGCGCTGTACACAGTAGACCAATCACAACAGACTGAGCTGTCCAGCCAATCAGAGCAGCTCGCGGAAAAGTGGGATTTAGAGAGATTGATTCATCCATGGAGTCGTTTGAGAATCATTGAAAAATGATGCACCTTTGATGCATGTAAACCTGTTCTTGGAGACCTCCAAAACAAAATTAGGAGACTTTAAAATAGCATAATAGGGGCACTTTAATAGTCTCTTCACTACTTGTATGATTTCTATTGTCTTACAAGCTTGAAATTGGGTTAAAACAACTTCAGACTTTGCTTTGCTTTTCTCATCAGCCACTGTTTTCCGAACTTTGTGTCCTCTGTATGCTAGAAAAAAGAAGATTTTAGAGCTGTTTCAACAGATTATTGGACTTTTTGCATTTTAACATCCAGTCAACAACATGAGCTCACCTGATTGTAACACCACGGCACTTTGTTCTCTCTTTTCCAGGATCAAACGATATCGTCTGAATGCCAGCCAGCCCCGAACACATGCCTGGACTAGAACAATCCGGTCCGTGGTTTGCCTCACCATCAGATTCAGCTGCTCAGCGTGATAGTACTTAAGAAAGACCTGAACAAATAATTATCATACTTGTGAACTTTGTTAAACATCAACAGCAGAAGTTATTAATGCTTTTCTTAAACAAACCTTTGTTTTGCCCAGAACCCAGTTCTCTAGTTTGGCCTTCTCCAAAATAACCGCACATGTCTCTGGATTCATTGCTGGCTCTTCATTGGCTCTAAATGCTAATATAGAGTACCTGAAAAATCCCAATGGTTAATAAAATGTTGAACATAACAACTGAGAAATTCTACACCCAGGAGGAAATCTCTTTTTCACCGGCAATGTGCTAGTGCTGGTACAGGAACTGGTGGTTTCCTTGTCTTTGAAGTTTATTTGCCATACATTTTATCAACTTTTGATTGCTGAATCAAAGCCAGTTTGTGATGGCATAATGGATTCTTAATTAAATTACTTTGGATGTTAAAATAAGTTTTTAAAACTAAGATCAAAGTTCATGATTGTTTGTGGGCAGGTTGTTTACACTCTTAAAAATAAAGATTCCAAAATGAGGTTTTCGCAGTGATGCCATAGAGGAACCATTTTGTGGAACAGTAAACAGTTCTTAAAAGAAAACTTTTTCTTAGTGTGAAAAAGAACATTTTAATAATCTAAAAAAACTTTTATGCAATGGAAAGGTTCCATGGATGTTAAAGGTTCTTCATGGAACCATCATTGCCAATTAAAGAACCTTTATTTATAAGAACACAGCCTGGTTATGAGGTCCTTTGGCAGGGTATTGGCTCCAGCACCAACACAGACACCATTTAGGTGGAAAGGGGGCTTATGCTAAATTTATATGATCGTATCATCTGTCTGACCTCTCAATGAAGTTGTTGAAGAGAATGCGGTGAGAGTAACCCTGTCTGCGGATCTTGGCCGTCTCTAGAATTCCAGTGTAGCGTAGTTGGATCAGAACCTTCTCCCTGTCGTACTTGTTGGCTTGACGATCATTATTGGGTTTTATGCAACGGACAAAGTGAGGCTGGCCAGCCACCATCTTTGATAACAGGTCCATTAGAGAATACTGCAAAGTACAGTGAAAAAAAAAAGACGCAAGATTGTGGACATGAGTGGGATCAATTAATTGGTTTATTAATGGTTCATTATTAGGTCTTCAAAAAGTCTCACTCTGAAGTAAGAGGCAACAGTTTGAGTCTTCATATTGGTGGTCTCTCTGGGGTGATGTGTGGTTTCCCCTGTGCTTTCCGCCTGTACAAACACAAAATATTCAGCATGCTGATCATGAAAATCTACAAAAGGTATAATGAGTCTCTTTATAAACATAAAAAGGGTCTTTTTATAAACATAAATCTGTGTTTATAATAAATTTATGCATGTTGCCTCTTGGAGACAAGTCATACAACAAATCACCATTTGCACAGTGGCAACGGGCAAGGCAAGGATTGATTTGTCATGGTTGGGAGTTAATTTCCGAGAAGAAGACTGAAAAAGAAATGCATAAAGATTGTGATAAGACAATCTGATTTGAATCCAGGAAAATATATAAAACTGTTCGTTAAAAATAGTAAAAAGAATAATATACATGACATTAACTACATGATTCATTTGCAAAGCAATCTAACAAGCATTCATTTAGGTGGAACTTATGGCAATCATCAATGAGACCAAATTTTCAAATGACGGCCATGAATTTTTCACCAGGCTATATTATCAAGGTGTTTTCGAACACAAAGCAAAATCACACACTAACACAGGTGCTTTTATTTTACGTGGGCTAAAATGGATGGAATCTTTCATGTGAAATTTTCTAAAGACATCATGCTGAAATATGCAAATGAATGGTAATGTATGCAGGTCTTCATCAAAGACATCATTTCAATATGTTTAAAACCCTCATTCATTTCAGAGTACAACCTGAATGAGAGCTCTAAGTAGCTCAAATGTTCTCTTAATAATTCTCTTAGGAATAATGAACAACTTATTGCTAAAAAATACAACTTGGAACCCAAGTAGATGTTTTTAACAAACACACAACTGCACAGAAACAATTCACAATTCTCCTTATTCCACAGGGACACTCAATTCTAATGAGAATTATATGAACTAATCTACAAATGCATTAGCTATTAGGGAGCTGGTAGGGCAATGTGACATGAGAAGATACTCTTTCATTCTCACAGACATGGGTCATTTTCAAGAAATGGTGTCTCCATAACTACTGTCGCAATTAAGACTTTTGGTGCATTATTTGATGGAGCTGACTGTTAGTATATAATACAAAATAACTTTTAAAATTAAACTGAATTGTTAAATGTTCGATTCTCAAAAAAGTCAATGTGCATGACCCCATGATGAGTTTCTCTTTAAATTTTTATCAGTATTTCATTGTTCACACTTACAGTGGCCCCATCAAGCTAAGCATTTCAATATCTTTATTCAAAATCTTCCAAAGAGACAAATAATGATAATAATCACTGTAAATCATGTGATGTGGTGCAAATTTATGATATTTGCTAGTTAAGGCTATCAATTTTGTATATTTTAGCAATGCATTTTATTCAACCCTTGAACATTTTAAATGTTACTGAGCTAGAAGAAAACATTTTTTGAAAGATAAAATCTTTTTCAAATGAAACAATAAAAAAGCACCATTTCCTGAGAAAGACCCACATGTACACAAACAGACACCCCAAAACAGTGAGCACAGTGTCGGCTTTGCAAAAGGAGCATATCCTTTAAGAACACTTCTCTACTGTACAGCACAAACACTACAGGATCATTACCTCACCGACTGATACAGTACTGAACAACATAAGACCCTCCAACTTTAGACAGAGGACATTATAGAAAGGAGGAGTGGACATTTCATTGATGGAAAAGTAGAAGAGATGGAGAGACAAAATAGAGTGGGAAAGAACATTAGTAAAGTGAAAGCACCAGAGCTCCTTTCAGATAAAAAAAACACAACCATGATCATATTACATACGAATGTCCAAATTTACATATCAATACTTATTCAGGTTTCAGCAACTTATTGTTGCTCATTTCACTTCCATAAAACTAGCCAATCAAAACAGAAGTCATTTACATATGGAAGTCTTAAAGGCACAGTGGCAACAACAGAACAGAGAGGAAAAGAGGGCAAAACAAGGTACCTTGGCAAAGTTAATGGTGCGCTGTGATTGTTGCGTTCCCATACGAGCAGAGCCCGCCGCCTTGCCTTTAGTGTGAGCCAGGTTACCTGCACAAAGAGAAAGGTCAGGGGAAATATCTCCTCTCACTGTGATAACCACACACATTAGAAATCTGCTGTTGATCCTTTACTAGATAAGTCACATGTTGTTCAAAGATAATCTACCATTTATTTCAAGGTTAACCATTTCAAGGGCCCGGAGATATAGAGGTCAGTGCTGTGACAGATAAATAAGCTTCACAATGGTCAAGTAGCTAACAAAAGACTTATGAATGAAGTCTAGTTTTAAAAATCCCAGCAGACTTCCTGGAAACAATCCCCAGTGAATCTCATTGGATGTAATCGACTGTGTCAGTCAGACGACCTTCATTCATCACGTTAGACCACATGGGAGTGAGCACATTTTCTTTCTAGAGAGAGATAGCTATATTGGCCTACATTCATTCAGACCAATGGATCAACATCCCTGCTTAATGTTTCAGACAGGAATGTGTTTGCACTGTCATTTCCAGTCTGTGTGATTGTGGTGTGACCTATAATGCAGTATATCAAATTGAACGTGACTATACTGCCCATTTGGCTGCTCATGCAAGCTATGCTAAATCAGGCTAGTATTGCTTTCTCTAGTGGATCACGTAAAGGAGCACCAGTTAGAAGAATATTTTGGTTTAAATAAAATTTAAGGGCCTGGTTTCACAGACAATGCTTAGATTAAGCCAGGATTAGGGCTTAGTTAAAATTAGGACATTTAAGTATCTTTTATAAAAAGACATTAGAAAAATCTTGAGACAAAACAATGGCACTGACATAGTTGAAGACTTTAGTTAGTAATCTGGGACTAGGTTTAAGCCTTGCCTGTGAACCCGGGCAAAGATCCTTTAACAGAATCTGTCATGTTGTTAGCAACCATGTCACTCGTCCGTCAGTCTAAAGGACAAATGTGCTTATGAAGAAAGACTTTGGGGCATGTTGACTGCAGGGTTTACACTGTAAATATGTACACCTTGTTTTTTTTATTTTTTATTAAAGCATTAACTTAAATTCTTTCCTACCATAAAAAAGTGTTGTCCAAGCTGTAAAATTTCACTACTTTTATTTGTGGATGAACTTAAGATTTTGTGGCATTTCCTCCACGCAAATGGTTCTTGATAGTTTATTGGAAATTCTGTTTTATTTCTCCTGGATTCTGTGTTTTATGATTTAATATAAATTTATAATCAAAACTGGAGTCTAATGAAATTAATTATTTAAACTATCTAATTTTTTAAAATGTTATCAAATGAAAATATAACAAAAATAAAATGGCAACAAAACATTGCATTTTTGTCAAATAAGGTGCTACACAAAAATTGTAAACTGTATAAATAAATAATGGGCTAAAATATATTGATTGTATAAGATATTCCTTAAAATAATAATAATAATCTGTTTATAATATAATATAATACATATAATATAATAATTACTACTACTTTTGAGAGATACATTTTAAAATAGATAATAGTAATATATATTTTAGTTTGAATGATTCAATCAATATCAATATTTTCGAGATAAAGTTTTATTTTGGTTGGTTGTAGTGAAGACCTTTGATGAAGGTGAAGATGAAGTTGAAGATGACGTTCATGTGGAGTGTCTCATATAAATTAGAGACAGTAAATGCCAAAAACACCATAAACACATTTATGGTCATCATGTCATCATTCACACAGAGACACATGGAACGTGTGAGCTACATATGTAAAAAAAATGCTTTAAGAGTTTATTATCATTATCCTGGATTTTTATTTTCTGATAAATATCAATATAGATGTATCGCCCAACCCTAATCTAGGATTTCATAGAGCCTCAGCCCTTGTTTCTTGCTTTGCCAATAAAAAGCAATCACACTGCGGGACTCAAAAGTCATGGAAACTGGTGGATGTACTCAAAGCAACAAAATGTCCCCATTTCCTTTGTTCTCTGGCAGCACAATGGAAAACCGAGTCCTTGAACCAAGCAATTACGCAATGATAGGACTGACTGACACATTAATAGAGGTCACTGTTTAGAAAATCTATCTCACAGAGACAGGGCGAATTAAAAATACACACACACACACACACATTGTGTTTTCATGTTTTATGGGGACTTTCCATAGACATAATGATTTTATACTGTACAAATTGTATATTCCCTTACACTAACCCCACCTCTAAACCTACCCATCACAGAAAACTTTCAGCATTTTTACATTTTCAAAAAACATCACTTAATGTGATTTATAAGCTGTTTCCTCATGGGGACAAAAAAAATGTCCCCATAAGGACAAGGATTTTGTATATTGGTGCACACATATGCGCGCACACACACACACACACACACACAGTAAAAAGTCAAAGCAAACCTGTTTTAGTGAGCGGGTGAGTAACCAGTTTACGGATCAGTTCATTTTCTGACGACCTCAGCAGAAGAACAATATCAGCAGGAAGAGCATCTCTGTTCTTAGCCAGGAAGCCGCTGGCATTATAGATCACCTAATCACATGAGAAACAAGATGTATTTACATCCAACAGGCTATTATCTTCACTTAAAGAGATGCAAATGAGAATCCTCTCATCATTCACGCACCCACACATACATAAAAGAAGATATTTTAAGAAACGTACAAAAGAAGTCAAAGGTTTTGTTTCCAAAATTCTTTCAAATGTTTCTTCTTTTATGTTGCACAGAAGAAAGAAAGTCATACAGTTTTGCAATGAGTAAATGATGACAGAATTTTCATTTTTGGGTCAACTATACCTTCAATTATCCTTAATATCTGTTTCTGTTTTTAGTATGTCGAAAACAAGCTTAAATAAATATTGATAAAATATAACATATTTTTACCTTGCCAGCGTAGTGATGGATTCCAAAGCCCAGATCAACTCTCTTTGGTCTCCAGAAGTTTTTAGATTTTAAGTTGTCCTCAAATTTCTCTGATTAAACAAAAGATGTGTTCATTACAATTTATTCATTCACTCATCCATCCATTCACTAATTCATTTGTTCAATAGCTCATTCATTTATTTATTCGGTCCCACTTTATATTAAGTGGCTTTAAGTACTATGTACTTACATCTAAAAATAAGTACAATGTACTTATTGAATTCATGCTGTATTGTAGAACACATTGAGGTGTGATACGGGTAAGATTAGGGACAGGTATGGGTAGGTTTAAGGGTGGGTTGAGGTGTAAAGGAAGGGTCAACAGTGTAATTACAAACGTATTTACATAAATTAATTACAGCTGTAATTACATGCAGGTATTTTTAAAATATAAGTACAATGTAAAACATGTATGTACACAATAAGTCCATTGTATCAAATTATTCATTTCAATGTTAGTACATAGTAGTTAAAGCCACTTAATATAAACCATTTATTCATTTAACGGTCTATTGATTCACTCATTCACGTCAGTTCATTCATTCACTCACTCGCATGTTCACACATTTGCTCATTCATCGACCTGAACCATACACTCATTCATTAATTCATTGATCCATTCATGATCTCATGACATACGCGTGAATGAATTCATCCATCAGTTTCATTCAGTATAAAGGAAAGCTAGCTCATGGAAAACCAGCTAGGCGTCTAGTCTTGGGATACTGAATTATTAATCTGTCAGTTAAAGACTCCATTGAGAGAGTCCTCAGGAGAAAGAAGATGAGAACTTAGCATGCAAGTAAATGTTTGATGACTGTCTCTCCCTTGTTCTTGTGGGTCTGACCATACGTCTGAGTGTGTGTGTGTGTGTGTGTGTGTGTGTGTGTGTGTGTGTGTGTGTGTGTGTGTGTGTGTGTGTGTGTGAGAGAGAGAGAGAGAGAGTGAGCAAGAGTGTAAGTGTCTCTCTGGTCATAACCCACCAGGTGAACACAGCTAAAGATTAAGGGCTCTATCATACACTCTGTGCAATGCGGCGCCAGGCGCCAGAATGGGAGATGAGACTCTGATTGGTTTATTGCACGTTACGCCCAAAACACACCCATTACTCATTAAGAGAATAGGGACAACCCTTTCAGACCATGCGCCGAGCACGCCGACCATTTTTCCAGAAGTTAAACTAGCAAAAGTGGATTCGGACATGTTCTAAGACAAGTGCACTTGTGCCGTGAGCTTTAGACCATGTGTTTAGAGTGTTGAATTAGGGCCCATGAGCTCTATGATGTTTTAGGGAGGGGAACTTGCCGACGAGGGTCTGGTCGGTTGCCTGAGGAAAGCGACTCTCCTCGTCCAGCAGAGATAACATTCCCATGGGCTTCTGAAGGAACAGGTCCAGCAGCGGCCGGTTGTCTTCATATTCGATCACTCGAGCATCCACATCTTCGTTCAGATACTCATCCTGAAGAGAAACCACATGTTTTGATGAACTTTGTGAGGTTACTGGAATCAGATCTCTGAACCATCTGCACAGTTCCGTTTAAGAAATTTAGAAGGAGATACTAGAAGCTGTTTTGTTGAACTTTCTATCCATCAAAGAATCCTGAAACAACGGTTATTTATCACGGTTTCCATAAAAATATGAAGCAGCACTGCTTTCAACATTGATAATAATAATACATTTCTTGAGCAGCAAATCAGCATATTAGAATGATTTCTGAAGGATCATGTGACACTGAAGACTGGAGTAATGATGCTGAAAATTCAGTTTCATCATATTACAGTTTTTAGTTAATTTCTGATCAAAACAATTTTTGTTCTTCTTTCAAAAACATTAAAAAACCTTACCAACCCAAACTTCTGAATGGTAGTGTAGCTGTAAAACTATCAGTATTTGTTTATTTTGGATAGAAAAAAATGTACCTCAAAGTCCATACACAATTTTATGAATATTTCTTCAACTGGTCCAGACCAAAACTGTGTTTTCTTTAATTCCTCACCGTCAAAACAGTATTAAAAACAAATTTAAGTATAATGGGTCACTTTGCATGTCACTTAGATGGTCTCTTTCTGTCTACATGTAAGTGTGGGTTTTTGGCCAGAATAAGCTGCGCAATAATTCATGCTGATAGTCAAAATTCTGGTCTTGCGTGACTAATTCTACATGAAATGTCAAAAGAAAACTCTTTATTATAAGACAATGCATTTATATTTTGAAATGTCTTGTTTGATTACACTATGTCTCTGAATGTGATGTTTTCTGTGACCTTTACGCTTGATGCATGCTGTTGTTTTGGCCCTGAATTTCTCCTTGGGGAAAAAATTTCTGTTCATCTATCCTCAAATATTTGTAAGCTCTCAACAACACTGTTGAACTCTGCTGGCTAACGCCTGTCACTACTCGATCTGTACCGGAAACACGATCTGTACTGCGCATGTGCGAAAGCGCTGAAGTATGTCGAAAGCATTTACGGCAGTTGTTATTCAACACTACACGATCCGTATCGTAAATAGTTATTTTCTAGTGATTATCTTGACAGAAATACAGGTTTTTTTGGTAAAATATATCAAGGTTAATATGTGGCATACATTAAATTGATTAAATTAAATAAATGGAAAATTTTTATAAAATTACACTAAATTGTTTACATTTGCTAGATCCCATATGGGAAATACAGATGTGCATTAAGTGTGTTTGTTTACATTTAATATTTCATTTTGTAAAGGTTTGTTCTACTTATTTCAGCATACTTTAACAAATGTCTGCACTTAAGAAAACACACAGGATAACATTATTTATTTATTCATAAATGAATTCATCCATCCATCTATCCCTCCCTCCATCCATCCATCCCTCCCTCCCTCCCTCCATCCCTCCATCCCTCCCTCCATCTGTCCATCCCTCCATCCATCTGGCATTCCAAAGAAAACACAAAATACATAATATGTAATTAAATGATCAGTTCTGTACGCTGAACATAAAATTATCAGTTCTCTTCTTTTCCTCTGACAGGACAACTAGCCGCATTTACTGCCTACTGTATGTAATGTAGAAGATGGCCGATGTAGAAGAGTCTGTCGTCTGTTTTAAAAGGAAAAAAAGAAAACGTCTGAAAGAGTTGAAGTTCAAAGTAAATAGAAAAAGATCATATTACTATCTGATATCTGACAAATTAAACTACATTAAAGTATATTAATACCCAGATATGGGAGCTGAACAAGTACAGTTAACATAACTTGATATTTTAAACAAATTTGTGAATTTAGCACATGAGGTTGTACCAGTAGTCAGTTCTCTTCTTTTTTTTTCATTATAAAAATCTCCCGGTTCTTATACCGCCGCTTTCACAGACAAGGCTAGGCCCAGAGAGTAAAATGCATATTTGAGCTGTTTTAACTGAAAGCAACACTGTGACTGACATATCTTAAAATATGTCAGTGCCATTGTTTTTTTTTGTTTTTTTTGTCTCAAGATACACACCTGTAGCTTTTATTTTTCTAAGGCACGTTTATAAGAGCTACTCCCTGGTGAAAAAAAAAATAAAAAAAAATGCTAAGTATACTTGCAGCCAGACTAATATAGTACACTTCAAGTGTGTTAATGATTAGTTAACTTGAAGTGTGCTATTTTGAAAAAACTAATTTTGTACTAAGTATATTTTAGTTGTAATTAAATTGTAGTAAAGCATAACTTTAAGTGTATTTAATGAACTTTTGTGTACTAAATTGGACCAACTTAAAGTATATTTTCGTATACTTTAAGTATATGCCTGTGTAGGGACTAATTACATGATTGATTAGTGATATTAAAGTGTACTTTATTTGTGTTACAAGTACATTACATATTCATTATGAGTGTCTTCGAAACATACAAGCAATATACCATACGTGTATTTATATATCTATTTTTTATCCAATATACTTTTAATATATTTAAAGATAGTAAAATTTTTGTTAGTATATTTGCAATGTATTATTGAAAAAAGGGAATATATTTCAAATACAATAAAGTATACTTTTTTTTTCACAAGGGCTTATATGGCATAATTGAACTAAGGCCTAATCCTGGCTTAGTCTAAGCCTTGTCTGTGAAACTGGGCCATAGTTACCTTTGATGCTAAAATTCGTAGACGCCCGTTTCACTTTCCGACGCTCAGCATGATTGTCATAACTTGTGCATAAAATGCAAAAGAATCCATGTAAATATCTATGCTATCTACGTAACCGAGACGTTTTTTCGCACATACAGTACAGTACAGTACAGGACGGATCGAGTAGTGACAGTGACGTCATAGTACAGGGTGGGCCATTTATATGGATACATATAAATACCATGGGAATGGTTGGTGATATTAAAGTCCTGTTTGTAGCACATTAGTATATGTGAGGGGGCAAACTCCTCAAGATGGGTGGTGACCATGGTGGCCATTTAGAAGTCCACAAACAGGACTTTAATATCACCAACCATTCCCATGTTATTACGGTGTATCCATATAAATGGCCCACCCTGTAGTATAAACGTTGGCGATGACAGGAAGTGACAGCAAAACTTGCGCAGATTGTGTTTCCGGTACGGATCGAGTAGTGACAACGCCTGGAGCTCCGTAACCTCCTAAAGGCAATTCATACTGCTATACGATGACTTCCTGTGAGCAAAACACTCAACCCGAAGAGCAAATTACCTGTCTGTCTTGTCTCTAGACTGCCATGTTGATAAATTACAATACACACACAGACCAAGATTGTTCACTGGCGAAATGCATCAACACACATACAGAAGCTAGTTCAAGAAATCTAATCTCTGGTGTAGATTAGAGCTTCTAGCCGTGGGTAAAATCATCCAGCAAATGGAGAACAACCTCATTTTTTGGGACAGTAAGACTGCTGTTGACATATAAGCCTCAGGGATGCAAAAACAACAGCAATTCAAAGCAACACGGGCACCACAAGAATGACAGAAAACATGCTCTCAAGTGTTTACTTGAGGCTATATACTCCTGAGCGCTCTGAGTAAAAATAAGTGGAGAACACACAGCAACAAATAGGATATTAATAGATTTTACAGGTGAAGCTCACAAAGCCTTTTTTGGGTCACATATCAATCCAAATTTAATGAAAAACAAATTAAATTGTTTTTGGTTTTTTTTTGGGACCAATTTTGGACAATTTGCATTTTGGTATTATTGTTTTAATTCTAATGGAAATTAAGCACTCTTACCATAAATTATCAGTGTAATTAAAATCTCATTCTCATTAATATGTATTATTATTTCAAATATAAAGTATTTATAGACACTAGTAGTGTCACGCTGGGATTGAAAAAAAACAAAAAACAAAAAAAAAAACCTGGATCTATTAACAAGCAGTACCTTTTAACGAAAACAAACTCAAACTTATACCAAAAACACGGTAAACAGAACAACCATAATTGTAATGATGACCTGACATCTAAAGAGACAAACACAGGGCTATAAATACACAAGGAAACGAGACACAGGTGCAGGGAATAAATCAAACAATAAATCACCATAGTAACACAAGCAAACATAGGAAAACAGAGCAAAAACCAAATCGAAGTCAAACTAAAACAGACTCAAATTCAGATCACCTGTAACATGTAGCTTGTTTTACTGCTTTTAATTAAATCTGATTAAATGAATTTAAGTTTTTACTGTGTACATTAAAAATGATCTAAAAATGATCTAAAAGCACATTTCCCCCTAAAATCTCACTAGTATAATTTAAATAATCATTACCATTTTTTGAAATATTTTAACTATTTAAAAGTATTTATATTTTTTAGTGGTATGTTTTACTGCCTTTTAATTTATACTGATTTACAAAAATGATAATTGTATTACATGTTTTACTTAATACATAAAATAATACTGTATTACAGTAATAATAATCTATAAGAATCTATAAGAATCATCACTGAGAAAAATGTAATAATAATTTAATAATAAATTCTTCAAAAAGTAAAATACACATTACAGGAAATAATTGTATTTAAAAGTATTTTTTATTTTTGTAGTGGAATGTTTTATTCTGATTTAAATAAATAAATAAATGTTTTTACTGTATATGACCTGGGCATTTCCTATGTTTTTTGCGAGATTTACTTATATAAATACCAATGAATTATGCATTAACCACACATATGTGGACTTCACACTCACACATTTACGTAAAGCCGCTGCTTATAGAAACACCAGCAAAGTCAGCGGCTCCTGACGTAACCCTTGTTTCGGATGATTTATGAAGCCACTAATGTGGGTTAGTCTCAAACGTTTAGAGGCACCAAATCACTTTCTCCCCAAGGCTACAGTCAGTCCAGTCAGTCTGGGGAATTGCCACGCTTGTCTGCGTTAAAAGAAAACTGAATATTCTGCTCCCCTTCACTCCCTCTCTCACAGCACTGTGAAACCATAAATGATGAGGTGTTACCACCATTTAGATGGAAATAAGGTTATGCTGAGATAGAGAAATAAAAATGCTCCCAAAAGGCATAGAAAAGCTCTCAAACTATTCAGGATGGGATGAGATGACTTTATCAGAGTCGGGATGTACCTGTTCCCAGGCGAAGATGTGCTGGTTGAAGTAGAACTGGATCTGCTCATTGGCGATGTTGATGCAGAGCTGCTCAAAAGAGTTCCTCTTAAAGTTTTCAAAGCCGAAGATGTCCAGGATGCCGATGTTCAGACCCTTGTCTTCCTCGCTGAAGAGAAATTCAAAGATAGAATCAGAACATTTTAACATTGAATTTTAAAAATGCTATATAAAGAGTTGTCATTATTTCTTTCCAGACTGTCTATTTGTACCAAGTGCAAATAGCTTGCCTTGTTGGCAGAGGCTATTTACACTAACTCCACCAACCAATGTCTGGTTGAGCAAGACTAAATTATGAAAGAAACCTGATAATCTGATAACAGGAGCAGTGGTGTGGGCACAACCTGATTTCACTTAGTGCAAAGAAAATACTGCTATTTTCACTTAGTGTAAATAGCGATAGATGGTAAGAAAATACTGATTTTAACAAAGTAAATTGCATCTACTGCAATTTGCACTAATTTGCAAATAGCCTCTGCCATTTATTTCTAGTATTCAGTTAATTAGGAGAAGTTGTCTCAGCGCTGGTCTTGGATGAACAATTTGATGCAAAAATGTTCATATTGAGAAAACGTTGAAATCTTGGCAAATCACAGTTTGAGAACACTCTCTTTCTCTCACCCTGACTGGTTGTCCGGTTTCAGGAGAGAGTTGATGCGGTTGACAATCCAGCCGAACAGGCGTCCATAGAGAGCTTTGCCCATGGCGTCCCGCACCTCAGTGGCCTTCTCCACTGTGTTTGACCTGACGATGGTTTCGCCCCGTGTGACCACGCAGTGAGAGGTCAGTGCTTCCTGTAGCTCATCTGCACGGATACACAGCAGCGACGCAGCTGCACACACAAACACATACGAACATAACGACAATCTGCTTCAATTTGTATATTGGAGCTGCATGCCACTTCTACTGAATGCAAAAAGTTTGTACTGCATTGGTGATTTTAGTACATAATCTCAGTACATGTGACAAGCCAGTGCACCAGTTTAGGGGCATGCTACCAGCTCATGAAATTGCAGAAAAATTGTATACCACAAACCAGGGTTACTATATAGTTAAAACTAAAACCATAAAAAAAGTAATTTATTTTATTTCAGATAGTTGCCAATATGTCTCATTTTCATTTCATTTCAACTTGATGCACTAAAATAACTAAAACTGAAATAAAAATTGATGAAAAATAAACAGACATATATGTATATATATATATATATATATATATATATATATATATATATATATATATATATATATAGATAGATAGATTAATAAAAATGACAAAAACACACAACAAACGTACTAAATTTTACTAAATTACTAAAACTTTAAAATTAAAACAGAAAATGTTAAAAACATTCAAAATATTAATAAAAACTATATTAGTGTTTTAATTAACTAATTTATTTGACATTCTGTTAGCTTTAACATCTAGCCAAATTCGTTAAAATGATCTTAAAATTTATTCGAAAACCCCTTTGCTAAGCTAATATAGGAAATTAATGTACTATGATTAGGGTAGTGTAATTTTATTATTATTTATAAACTAATACAGTATTTATTAATATTTTGAAAAAACTTTTTTTTTTTTTTAGTTGAAGTTTTTTGTTATGTGCTTTTGTCATTTTTACAATTTTTATTTATATTTCTGTACAGCTTGAATTTATTTATTTATTTTTTATCAGTTTTAGTTTTAGTAATTTTAGTACTTCAAAATCAACTTATTTATTTCAGGTAGTTGCCAAGTTTAGGTTTAAGATTTCACCTAATATTTATTTCAGCTATATTTCAATGACCAAAAAAAAAACCACATTTTAAATAGATTTGGGTTTTAGTTAAAACTGGATTTGGGACACACTAATCAGATATGCAATATAGTATAGATAGTATGTGACTGGAGCCGCATCCCAATTTACATACTAATAATAATCATTAATGGTATACTTTTAGGTTCAAATATTTAAAACTGCTCTCTAATTCCTCACACCATTTTTTTTCTGCAACAAAAATGGCAAATCATCACAAGGGCGAATCATTGTAGCGCAAGGGGTTGTGGATGAAATCATCCTAGACACTTTATGAAATTAACCCAGAATGATTTGAAATGCACTAACCCTACATACTATTTACTACCCATGATGACTGTGTAAAAAAACTAGTCAAATGTGGTTTGCTGGTTTAAGTTGGATAAGCTGGTATGAATAAGCTGGTGAAAGGTGCCCTTAAACCCTCTAAAACTATTAAGTCAGCTAAGAGCAACAAACCACCTTAGGCTTGTTTATGGAGATTTTTTTTCAGAAGGGATTTTGCCAATAGGGATTTACCAAGGGTTTTTTATGGCTCTTCAGAATTACATAAACACACAACACCCATGACTGATTATATAACTGTGCTCAGGCTCAGATCAAGAGGTTGTGTTGTACAGCATGAAAGGTCAGCCTTGAAAAACTGGAATGCATGTTAATTCTTACCACTCTCTAGCACTGCCATGTTGGAAATGTTGCTTTTGTCCGTCTGATGTTCAGAAGCCACTGATGTGAACTCGACATCACCTGCATTTAGGATCCCAGCTAAGACGCTGTAAACGCTCCCGAGCTCCTGATGAAATTATGACATACAAATGCACCACCGTTGGTCATATTAATGGAGAAATAATATGTATTCAATTATAAGTACCACTGAAGAGATGTCATACATAACTTGATTTATTACTAATAACATCAGCGTTTAAGCATCCCGACCCAGAGGAATAAATATGCTGCATATTTCTGCAAATGTAGCATAGCAGATAATATCAAGTGGCACATTGTCATGTCTGTTTATTTGATTATGTGGATCCCTTATGAATACCATGTTCAGTAATGTCACAGCAGTCACAGTCATGTCAGTCAATGGCCTCTGATTACTTCTATCTCCCTTGAGAAATGGAAATCTAAACTGACATTACAGAGATAGAATAAGTTTCCAATAGAAAGCATTCACGTTTGTATCCCTCAGATGTTGGCCTGGTGGTAAGTTCAGTGGTATATTCAGATTTAATATATTTAAAATGTATTCTAATATTCTGTTTCCAGGGTGACAGCAACTTCTCGGATTGCTTACCAAGATTATGGACTTTGTAGTTCTTCACAAGAATTCGGCTATTTAAATCATTTCTTATTTGTAGCTTCTAAAATATACTTTCGCGTAACCTCATGTGGTTGCATTTCTCTATGAAGAACATTAATTGGGTTTTTACTTTCAAAACCCAACTGTTGCTCTCTGTTGTGACAGTTTCATGATCTTGGGATATCTTATTTCACTGATAAGCTTGGATGTGGCCTTCCAGATAAAACATGCTCTGGTAATGTATTCCAGCATGCATCATTGATTCGCCTGATGGTAATTGTGAAGACTGATGGCATTAGAGCACTGGGTCACAACTTCTACATAACCCTCCGCATAGGCCATCAACAATGTTTAGAGCACTGGACCTGAATTGACAGACAGGCTGTTCTCACGCTCATTGCACATCAGCGTTCCTCCTACCTACAGTTGTAATCAAAATTATTCAACCCCCATTGCGAATCAGGCTTATTGGCAAAATTTACAGACCTTGAGCTGTTTGCAATGAACAAATCAAACAAAAGTAATTGGAATAGCTCAACACAACAAACGTTTCAAGTGGTTTCCCCAAATTCAACTGAAAATGCAACTTTTAATGACTTCTTCAGTCTCAAAATTATTCAACCCCTTCAAGGCAAGCATCTTTAGCACTTAGTAGAACACCCTTTTGCTGTTATGACCTGCTGTATACGAGATGTATAACCGGACACCAGCTTCTGGCAGCGTTTCTGAGGAATCTAAGCCCATTCCTCATGAGCAACAGCCTCCAGTTCCGTAATATTCTCCAATGGTCCAATGGCTCCAGGTCCAATGATCCAATGATGCATTTCATCGCTCCACAGAACAGAATCCCGAAACGTCTGTGGCTTATTTATACGATTTTGATCAAATTGGAGCCAACTTTTCTTGTGCTTTTGGGTCAGTAGTGGTGTATATCTTGGAGTTCTGGCATGGAAACCAACTGTGTTTAGTATGTGTCTTACTGTGCAAGCTGACACCTCAGTGCCTGTTGCCATCAAGTCTTGCTGCAGGTCTTTTTCAGTCACTCAAGGTTTTTTTTTAACCTGCCTTCTCAGAAATCTGGTTGCAGCCGTTGATAGCTTTCTTTTTTCTGCCTCGTCCAAATAGCGTTACCACTGTCCCTTTAACTTTGAACTTGCAAACTATGCTTCCAACAGTGTATCTAGGAACATTTAGTGCCTTCGCTATCTTTTTGTATCCTGTTCCTGTTTGTGAAGGGCGATGATATCTTCTGTTAACTTCTTTTGACTTGACCATATTTCTATCATGCAGGCAAACATGACACTCAACAAACCTAGCCAGTTCATATATTTCATGTGTTCTAGCTCAAGAACACCTGGTGCATCTAATGAAGCCCTTGATTAGTTGCACCAGGTGTGCTTGAGACAACACCTGTTTTGTCAGATTTGTGCTGTTGTGAGGAATTCTATAGGGTATATGTCGAACGTCGCATGACGAAACCGGAAACCTGGTCTCATCGCATCCGCTTGTCATAGAAAGTGTTAACAGCCGTATGAACTGACGCCGATATCTATGGAATTTTAAGGTAATCAGCTAACCTACCTATCTCACTTTGTTATTGGCGTTTTATTCTATTTAAATATCTAAACGTTAGTGTGAAGATTTTTTTTTTTTTTTACTTTTAAATATCGATCTCCACATGCGAGGGACATTGGTTATGATCATCTTTGCTCGCTCCTTTTAAGTTATCTTGAGTAAAACAGTAAAAAAATGCAAGAAGCACATACAAAAGACCTGAACCGGAAGCGATGCGTTCTGTTTTCCGGTTTCGTAATGCGACGTTCGACATATACCCTATTCAGGGGGTTGAATAATTTTGAGACTGCAGAAGTCATTTAAAGTTGCATTTTCAGTTGAATTTGGGGAAACCACTTTGTTGTGTTGAGCTATTTCAGTTACTTTTGTTTGATTTGTTCATTGCAAACAGCTAAAAGTCTGTAAATTTTGCCAACAAACCTGATTTGCAATGGAGGTTGAATAATTTTGATTACAACTGTATCACCCTTCATTATTTAGTAACTATAAGGGCCTTTTAGCCCCTTCTCCAAAAGAAACAACTTTTGCATTTTAGTGTAACGACAGTCAGTGCGATCGCCTACAATTGGCAAAAAAAACCCCAAAAAACGAAATCAATGTTCTAAATGACACGTATTATTGAAATGCTGACTCTACTTGAAAGAAAGTACAAAAATAAAAGTTCTTTGCAGCAAAGAACACTTATTAAAAATGTCACTATATACTAGAATTCTTGTGTACCTCTAGGGTGAAACCGATGACTTTGAAGCACTGCTCCACAGTCTCAAACTGCTCCTTATAGAAGGAATTGCCCACAATGTCAGGCACTAATTTAACATTCTCATTGTGGAGATACCTGGAATTGAGAAAAACAAAGAGTACAAAACAGAAAAAAGGATGTCAGATGAGGATAGAGATAAAAGCAGCAGGCTGTTATCAGGTGTTCAAGAACTTACTTTGGAGTTTTGCTGTCTGACAGCTTGTAGTGGCCGAGTTTCTTCCTCTCTGCCAGACCAGAATAGATATAGTAGAAGATGTGAAAGTTACGCTCCCCCCTGATGAAAAGAATGCTTGGTTATAGAATGGATTTTTATGGAGCCCCTAAAGGGACGTGGTAGTGAAAAAGAAAGTAGATGGGAAGAAAAATAATAAGTCAATATTTTTGCGTTCTCTCGAGAAACTTTGCGTTCACTCGCAAAACCTTTTAAACTCTTTGCGAGCAAACACAAAGTTTCTTGGCGGAACACTAAAGTTTTTGCGAGGGAATGCAAAGTTTCTCGGGGGAAGAGAGAACGCAAAAACATTGACAAATATGTTTTCCTCCATCTATTTTTTTTTTTCCTTCACCATGTCCCTTTAGGGGCTCTGTAGACTTTAGCATCTCAGCAATTGAGTGAAATTGCTGGTGGTAAATGATGGTAAGTGAACACATGGAATGTTTTACATATATTGTAGTCTTCTGGATTAATGAAGCTCAACCATCCAACATTCATACTTTTTACAACATTTATTGTAAGAAAAAAAAAATCAAACAAATGTTTTCCTTTAAAATCAACATTAAATCAAATTTGTTTTTTTTATTGTTTTTTTTTCAACGGAATATTGCATTATTTATTATAAATTATTTATTATAAATTATTTATCCGTGCACATCATTATTTTCTTTTCTTTTTTGAATTGATGTGCCCTCATAATCTTAAAGTAACTTCCCCTCCCTCTTGCAGCGACATCTCATCTCTTCTCTGATGACGTGTTTACTAGCGTGAGGGCGGGACAACCTGTCACTCACATGAGATCATAGTAATAGCAAACCACAACCATCAAACCAATTCCCGATGGACAAAAATCAAGTCCTGCCCAACATTTTTATTGTTCAAGAGGCTGTTTTACTCTGATATATGTCACAACAGGGAAGAAAAGACTAGCCTATCACAACCTCCAACTTTAATGTATGGGAAATATAAGGTCATATAATTTGTTGAAAACAATGAAGGCTTAATGGTTGTCTTTTTTCTTTTTAAACAAATGATGTACCATATTCATTGAAAATGCTAACTGATAAAACAGGATAACTATTAAACAAAAAATGTGTTCAGTCATTTTGATCAATCCAATGATTTAATATTTAATTTAGTATGCATGCTGAATTTGTTCAAGGTCAAGGTCACATGCGACGAGAGGACTCTTACACAGCCTGGTGTACGACCCGAGACTTCTCCAGGAGGTAATCTGAGATCTGAGCTCCCACCACCGTGCCTCCACAGGTGAACTTCATCTCCAGATACTTCCCAAAGCGACTGGAGTTATCATTGATCACAGTGCAGGCATTCCCAAAGGCTTCCACCAGACTATTGACCAACAAAATCTTCTCCTGGAGGGTCCGGTTGTTGGCCTGAAAAAAAAAAAAAAAAAATACAAAAAGAACTGGTCAACTACTTCCCAATAAATGAGCATAACATTTATTTGAGTTGAAAGAATTGTATTTTTTGAGAAGAAAGAAAGCAAGAAGTTATATGAGACAATGCATGACAACAACTTGACATAATACAACAGTGAGAAGATGAAGCCACTCTCCAAACCTTTCCGAGGACGGTGAGCTGTTGGACTAACAGGTGGGCGCTCTCTGTTTTCCCAGAGCCACTCTCTCCGCTGATGACAATGCACTGCACACAGAGATGAGCACGGTTCAGACCACGACTGAGACACTCCAGCAGCTCATAGAGGAACATACTCTACCTGATCAGCATTATAGGACACCATGGATTGATATGCGATGTCTGCGACTGCATATATATGAGGAGGGTTGGACGTTCTTTTGGCTCCAACGTAAATCTTAGAATGCTGCCAGAGAAACAAAGTATTCAACAAGGGTATTCCAGATGCACCTAGCATTGCTAGACGGTTGTTTTGATGTTCAAAGTGTTTTTAGCATATTGCTGCTATTGCTAAGCTGTTATGAATGGTTGCTGAGGCGTTGCTATGCATTAGCTAGGGTGTTTAATGGGTTGTCAGGGCAGTGCTAAATGGTTGCTACAGTGTTGGTTGTTGTCAGTATGTTGTAATAAGCTTGCTAGATTAATGCAAGTTTATGGCAATTTATTTGATCATCCGCGCGGTCAAAATCATTAGTCTGATTGCATTCAAATCAAAAACCAAACATCTCTAATGAATTAAGTATGATGAAAACCCTTGTGAAAAAGAAGTGAGCTTATTTGTATTGAATGTGCATTCATAGTGTAATTCTAATCTGAAAAGTTTATTTTTAAAAAATCTGTACTTACAGATAATACAGTAATGAAATAAAGTGCCATTTAAGTGTACTTAAAGAGAGTACACTTTCATGACTGTTTCTTAACAGGCTTAAGTAACACTAAAAAAGTTTGTAATAATGTAAAATTAAAAGTTTTACATTATAAATCATTGTTTTAATAATGTTTTGTCATGCTTTGAAGAAGTACACCTACTTTGATGTGCTGACTAACATACTAATTGATTATAATTTGTAACTATTGTGTGTTTAAGTTTTTTGTGTTTAGTGTTTTAGTAAGTTTTCATATTACAAGATTTGGTTACACTTTATTTTAAGGTGTCATTGTTACAGTGTAATTATATATTTAAGTATTGAGTAATATTAATTAACTACATGTACTTACTCTAGGGTTAGGGTAGGATTAGGGTTTGGTTGAGGGTTAGTTGCATGTAATTATGCATCATTTACTGTTATTACTATGGTAAGTACATGTAACATATGTAACAAAGACACTGTAAAATAAAGTGTTACCCAAGATTTCATTACAATATTCGTGTCCCAAAGATGAACGAAAGTCTTACGAGTGAAATATCCCTTATTTTAAATGTACAAATTGCAACTTCATCAGATCAAATGTGTAATTACAAACATATTTAAATACATGACAAAAGTTAAAATAGAAATGTCATTAAAAGTATATTTTAGTTCATCATAAATGCTTTTCAGTCCATTTGGCAGTACACAAACCATATTTCAAAGACAATAGAATTATGGGTAACACTTTACAATAAGGTTTCATTAGTTAACATGAACTAATAATTAACTGTTCTTCTACATTTATTAATCTTTGTTAATGTTAATTTTGATTTAGTAATACATTATTAAAATCAAAAGTTGTATTCGTTAACATTAGTTAATGCACTGTGAACTAACAAGAACAATGAACAGCTGTATTTTTATTAACTAACATTAACAAAGATTAATAAACACAGTAACAAATTTATTTCTCATTGTAAGTTCATATTAGTTAAAACATTAACTAATGTTAACAAATGAACTTAATGTTACCGAATTATGAAATTACACATAAAGATACATAGATACACATCTACTGTTCTAATGTTCAGCTAATTGCATAAAAAAATTCAAATACATTTTCATTTAATTGCAATAAACATGTAATTAGCTGTAAAAATAATAATAATAATTCACAACTTTATACTTTAAAAGTATATTATTTCCGTAATAAGTACTCTTTTTAAAGGTATCCTAAAGTGTACTTCTGTTTTTTTTTTTACAAGGGAATCAAGAGAGAGGAGAGCATGTGCAATGCATGAATGGAAAAGGGAAATAAAATATACACTCTTTCTGCAGAATACAATGACACAAAACTGACGGATGAGAAAGAAAGCGAGTGAGAGATTTGGCAGCAAATGGAATGTAGCCGACTATGAAATGTTGATGGCATCCATAATGAAATATTATACACGCACCTCAGGCGTATATAGCTCCGTATTCTGGAATGGATTGACCGCTATAAGGATGTCTCCAACATAGGTGTAGATCTTCTCCTTTGTGTAACGTCTCTGTAGCTGTTCGGTGATTGTGTTCTAACAGAGAAACAATTACACATCACAGATGGCCATCCCATCAAACCACTGCACACCACTGCACAACAAAATAACCACCAATACCGCACAGGAGTCTCCATTTTCATGCATGACCGAACCTAGACACAGTAAGATGATTCATTATCTAGACTACTGCATTCAGAACTCTTTACATTGTGATTACGGCACACTATGTACTTTGTTGTTGCCATATGCGCCTAATATGACCATACAAGACAGTTACACACATCACAGGTTTCCATCTGGTGATATCAGTCCAAGGACATAGGCATAATTCAAGCGCTTCCTGTCAAAACTGCTACCATAATGGATGAGAAAATATATCTAGTGTCAATGAGACCCCCTCTGAATTGATAGATCACCTTAAATGTTTTCCAATACAAACTCTGTTATTGTTCACTAATCTGTCTATTTATTCACTTGACAGTTAAAATATGAGACTGCTAGGAAGAGTTATGGTCACTTGACAGTCTCTCTGAAAAATGCTCCTGGAAAATGTAAGAAAAATGAATGGAATGAATGGGCTGTCTGACAGAGGGATGGGAAATTTCCTGTCTTTCATGAGTCGTGTATTGATGATCAAAACTAGTGTGTGTGTTCTTTGGCCTTTCTCTTGTGGGGCCTGTGTATATATATTCTTACTTCATCCAGAACCTCTAGGACTGCCAGATCTTCCACGTCATCACACGTTTGACTTTGAGACTTCATGTGGCTGCCTTTTTTGGTGTGGATACGCTCATGCCTGCAACACAGGATCAAAGTCTATGAAAAGCAACCATGGAAGTTAAAATCACATAAATTACTCATACAAATGACCTTGTTGGAATTATTGATAAAGGCATTAAAAGTTAATGATGAAATAGAAATCAATAGTTATATAAAAATTGCTTTTTTACCCAATTCATTTAAAGAGCCCCATAACTAATTTCTATCTTTATTTCAAGGTTATTCTACTATTTAGCTTTGTTTCAAAAGCTACGCAACATAATTATCACACCATATTCAATATGAGTTTGACAATGTCATTAAACAAAAATTAGATGCTGTAACAAGCATAAAAAATACACTTCTGTTCAAAGGTTTGTCAGTACAATTTCTTTTCCAAAATAAATGTATTAGCAAAGATGCATTAAATTGATAAAAATGACAGTAAAGACTTTTAAATTGTTACACAATTATATTTCAAATAAATGCTGTTCTTTTGAGCATTTTATTCATCAAAGAATCCTGAAAAAATGGTTTCCACAAAAAATATTAAGCAGCACAATGGTTTTTAGCGTTGATTATAATCAGAATTGTTTCTTGGCCAGCAAATCAGCATACTAGATTGACTTCTGAAGGATCATGTGACACTCAAGACTGGAGTAATGATGCTGAAAATTCAGCTTTCATCACAGGAATAAATTACATTTTGTTCAAATAGAAAACAGTTCTTTTAAATTGATATCAATAATCAATAATATTTCAGAATACTTTTTACTTTATTTTTGTTTAAATAAATGCAGCCAAGGTGAGTAGAAGAGACCTCTTTAAAAAAAAACATTTGCACATGTATTAATAATTATGCTGCCTTAAAATATACCTTAATGTAGACAGTAATTTCAGAATGCTTTGCGGAAAAAAAAAAAAACTTATCGAATGTGCTAACAAAGAAATGCTGACTTACCATGCTTTAAAAAAAACAACAACAAACCTAAATGGTATTATTGAATTATCTCAACTAGTTTTACCCATAAATAACATAGATGAACTAGTTTACCCAGTTTTTGTGTTTTGTATTGTTTATGCTTCCTAAAGTCCTTCCAAATCAAACACAAATGTTGTTAGCTTAGCAACATGCTAATAGCAAGCCCTTTCATGCTTCTTGTGAGTAACAAATGCTGTCTTAGAAGGAAGGTGTATGTAATGTAGTTGAAAAAAATACTGGGTAAAGCAAGTATCCAGTGTAGGCAGACCCTTAACGCTGGTCCAAACCATATATTTACACATTTAAATTTTGTGAAAACACAAGAACACAACATTGGGTACACAATGAACACTTTTGGGAAAGTAACAAGGGGAGTTGCCACAACACATGGCCAGATACAGGAAGCTGCTACTACTACATCCACAGGAAGTAGGGTTGATCTAGCCCATGTGACAGTCAATATCTCATACCTGGAATCACTGTCTCTCCTTTCTGTCATTCCAAGATGGCTTAAATGATAAAAATAAAGTTAATATCTAATGCCTGCTTCAGACTGTGCGATTTCGGCAATCCTATAAGATCATTACAAATCACTGCACGACATTGATCTAATAAACTTGGGTACAACATGCATGTAGACTGTACGATGATGACACCTACTGAACCATAGGCTACGATGACGCAAGTTAATATAGAAGAATAAATGTATTAGCATGCGCTAGTGGTAAACAAATAGAGCAAGATGAATCACACTTTTGCAATTGTGGTTTTTATGTGCGCTGAAAAAAAGAGTAAGCGAAAGAGGAGAATGTGGATGAGGTCATGGCCAGGGAAAAGAGGCCAATTTGGCATGCAAAATTTTGCAAATGGAGCTTGAGGCAAGTAGTTTTAAGTTTAATCACCATGTCGCATGATCAATATGTCATTTCATGTTGCATTTTTAATGGCTAGTCAGTAGCGTAGGTCGTAGCTGTGAGAAGATTATGCTCTATTTCGGACACTGTCAGAAAATTATCGCAGGCTATCTAAGGTCACAAGACCGGGACAATGGCTGTCTTTGAACCTCTCTCACTGTCCGACGTTGGACCACAGAAATCGCCACGATTGGTCATCTTTCGTCTAGGACAGCTCAAAATCGTACAACATGTACCGGGCATTAGAGGCATAGCAGGGGTTATGATGGGGGTCTCGGCCCTTCTAACTGGTCCAGCCACAATGGTTAAAACTGCATTCAGCAGAAATACCATATTTTCATCTACATGTTTATGTAAGTTTTAAAATGATTATAAGTCCGATGACCTCTTCCTGAGTAAGTGGGCGGTTCTTGGCCAAACGCAGCAGCTTTAGAGCCCAGACCTTGTGTCATTAAACAAGACTACTCACAGAAAGCACTAGAGCTGATATTTACGTCTTATTACCTTGTTTTCTCAATAACGCCGATTTGCTGGTTGAGGTCGATCAGCTCCATCAGCTGCATCTGCAATATCCTCTCTCGGCCCACAATCTGTTTGATGAAGACATGCTGAAGAAGGTCAAACACATTGGGCCTGAGCTCAAAATCCTTTATCAGACACCTGAAGGGGATACAATCGAAAAATGTGAGAATTTGTGCTGAAATGTCCAAGATGTCACATCAAATGGCAAATGATAAGGAAAAACACAAGCTAAAGGTTGTTGAGATTAATTCAGTTACAAACAATGTTCTGGTAAAAACAGCAGGCGGTTCATTGGAGTATGATGAAGCTTTATGAGAAGCTCTTTATGAGAGTAATTAACCTACAAAATCGGTATAGAAAAGAAAAACTAACAAAACTTTTACAACCATTAACCTTTGTAATCTATGTGCATCACTGGCAAATACAAATAGAAATGCACTTAATCTGTGTTACTCACTTGCATATAAAATCGTTAAAATCGTTTGACCAGAGCTCTGGTTGATGTAGGGTGGGTGGAGGATTTCTGTTCAGAGAAAAACAGATAAATAGGCAAAGATAAGTGTGAGATGAGAATTGAGGAGAGAACCGCTCGCAGCAAATTGATCCCATTAATTTCAAAGGTTCCTCACTTGATAAAATTATTAGATTACGGTTTAAAATTATCTGCTGTTTAGATGAATAATTTTAATGGTCCTTATAAGCATAGATAGACAATATAGCGTATACGCAAAGAAAAATGTCTATATACCAAAATGCATATCTGCGAGTTATTCAGTTATTGAGTTATTCATCAGTACCCATTTGTATCCCAAGTGTGTGGGAGAACGTGCCCTGCAGCAGGGTAAATGAACTGTGTCTTTTTTTTTTTTTTTTTTGGGCAATGACTAATGAATAACTAGTAATGTTTTGTAGTGAAGGCTCGAAGCTTTGTGTCTATACAGAAAAAAAAAACAATAAAAAAAATAAAACCTGCGAAATATTAAATGGGGAAAAAAGTGTGACAGTTATTCCCGCTCTCCATTATGTTTTTATTCAAGGCTGAGGTTGCACAAGTGAAACAGCATTTTCAGGAATTTTGTGTTCTTGTGAGAAGTTTTGTCCATGAAGGCTGCCAGAATGCTTTTCCCTGTACATGTAAATAAGTAAGGACATAAACACTTAAACGGTGTCACGGAGGATCTGACAAGCATTCCCTGCTGTGGAACAATAGAGCTAATTAGCCATCATTTGGTGTCCTGGTGAAGGGTGCTATTAACAGAGGGAGAGCAGGGTTGAGGAGGTGCACTCCAGCTCAACGGCTAGCACGACAGGAGCGCGCTCTGTGCCTCTGACAGCGATTCATTACCCTAATGGGGGGGCATACATCTCTGCTTATCTCACGCTGCACCCCACACAAACAGCTGGTGTCAATGGAAACGGCAGGAGAAACGCTTGGACTATTAAAATGCATCCTTATCGAAAACACAGCAGCATAAAACAAAAAGATTACAGATGAAAACAACATGCCATCTGCAATTTAAAGCACAATGTTAAGAGCACGGCATTCAAAAACCACAAGACAACAGCAGTAAAGTAGGCTGGGATGTGTTTTTGCTTTTGTTTTGGTTAATCACATCACCAATAAAAGCTGCAAATAATCAATGTTTAAAAAATGTGGGGTCGGTAAGATGTAATGGTTACAGTTAAAAAAAAAACTTTTCTATTTAAATATATATTCAGCTGAATTTTCAGCATCATTGCGCCCGTCTTCAGTCACATGATACTTCAGAAATCAGTCTAATATGCTGATTTAAGAAACACTTAAATCAGCTCAAAAACATTTCTTATTATCAATGTTGTGCTGCTTCATACTTTTGTGCATCTTTTCAAGATTCTTTTATGAATATAAAGTTCAAATACAGCATTTATTTGAAGCATTATAAACGCCTTCACTTACTTTTTGATCAACTTAATGCATCCTTGCTGAATAAAAGTACTAATTTCTTGATAAAAAAAACTGCCTTTAATATTTTTTTATGTTAATACACTGCAAGTGGAATATATTTAAAACGCATTTATTGAGACCCTTAGTTTTTGTTCTATTTGCACCTGTTCACGTGTGAGTGGCATATTCAGATTGAGCATGTCATTGGATGTGTTTATTTCTGGTTCATTTTGGCTTTTAAGCTCCTGTCCACTAGCTACATGTGTGTATTCCTGGTTTGCTTTGTTGGTGGCAGGGGGGCTGAACGCAGACATGTTCCATGGCTCGAGGCTTAGTCTGCTCTAATCTGGGTCACACAAACGTAACACTTAACATGCCATCAGCATGTGCCACTGGCCTAGTGCAGTTCAATGGGCACCAACCCTCAAACCCTGCAGTGCCACCGTCATACCAGATCAACTCTATGATTCGACCCAAGACAACATCATTCAACATAAGAGACATGAGCTCAAATCTGACTAATGCAAACCTGAAACATGACAGTTCTGCAATAAAATGGGGATCTAAAAAAGACACATATGGAGTGGCAAGATATAACAGAGCACTACCCAAAACAAAGACTCATTTTGATCTAATCTTTTAGATCAATTTTGGATTTAGTAACTAAAAGACACATTTTTTTTAAGAATTAGCAATACAAATTAGAAACATTCCACTATTTTTATGGTGACATAGTTACTTTGTACTTACTCAAATAAGTACCGAGTAATATTAGTTAACTACATGTACTTACTATAGAGTTAGGGTTAGGGTTTGGTTTAGTTACTAGTAATTATGCATAATTTACTGTAATTACTCCAGTAAGTACATGCAGTAATGTGTAACTACGTCACCTTAAAATAAAGTGTTACCGAAAAAAATATTAAATAGATATTAAAACATTTTTTTTAGTATAAATGAAATATATTTTATAATATCATACATTTTTATGAATATATAAATGTAATCTGAACTATAAATCTTTACTGCTCAAAATGTTGTTGTTTTTTCAAAAAAAAAACATACTTTTTTTTAGCAAAGATGCATTAAATTGATCAAATGTGACAGTAAGACAACAACAACAACAACAACAACAACAACAACAACAACAACAACAGCAACAACAACAGCAACAACAACAGCAACAACAAAATTATATTTCAAATAAATGCTATTCTTTTGATCATTGCATTCATCAAAGAATCCTAAAAAAATAAGGTATCACCATTTCCAGAAAAATATTGAGCAGCACAACTGTTTTGAACATTGATAATAATCAGAAATGTTTCTGAAGAATCATGTGACTCTGACGACTAAAGTAATGATGCTGAAAATTCAGCTTTGCATCACAGGAATACATGACATTAACATAGAAAAGATTTATGTTAAATTATTATTTTAAGTAATAAGATTTCACAAGTAGAGTTTTTTACTATATTTTTGATCAAATAAATGCCAAAAAAAGAAGAAGAGACTTCTTTCAAAAACATTTTAAAATGCTGGTTACATTTATTTTACAGTACATGTACTTACAGTGTACTTACCCAAGAATGTAGGTAATAAGGCAACTACATGGGTTAAGGGTGGGTTCAGAGTTAGTGCCTTATAAGCCAGTTATTGTAATTGCTGTAATAAGCACCTATATGTACATGCAGAACAGGACTGTAAAATAAAGTGCTAGTGTATATCCAAATACATTTCAAAATTAATCTTGAGTGAAATATTTGAGATTATAATGGTTTTGTCACATTGCATTGCTCGTAGTCAGTCTGGATGGGTGAGGGGTGTAAGGTGTGTTTTTTCTTCTAAGCAGGAAACGGGAACATTTGAGAGACCCAACAAAGACTGCCTGCAGTGTGTACATGAGCAGTCAAAAACATTACCACACCGCTCTGTGATTATACCCCCCCCCCATACACACCACTGCTCTGACAGCACAGAGCTCAATCAATAGATGCTGTATGTATGTATGTGTGTGTGTGTGTGTGTGTGTGTGTGTGTGTGTGTGTGTGTGTGTGTGTGTGTGTGTGTGTGAGAGAGAGAGAGAGAGAGAGAGAGAGAGAGAGAGAGAGAGAGAGAGAGAGAGAGAGAGAGAGGTGTATTAGAACACAAAAGTGCTGCACCATCAAGATGACACTAGTGATAACAGTTTCTGTTCTGAGCCCGAAAACAGTAAACAATCAAATTTCACCTTCAGACAAGTGGATGCACAATGGAAAGAAAAATTGCTTGGTCTCTTTCTTGTATCCACAAAGATACATGTATTTCAAGAACCTGACATACATTAAAGCTGCTATAACCTCAAAAAAAAAAAAAAAAAAAAAAAAAAAAGCCCTAAGAATGAACATATACTGATTTCTGACAGCTCCAAGGCCCAACTATACAGCAGTGTCATTCATCTCTGTGCTAAAATCACAAATTATTCCAAACACTGATACAAACGTGACTCTGTGGACTGTGAGGTTCCTTTGTGTCTGAATCTCAAAAAGTGTCATAAATGTACTGAAATGAAGGCGTGTCACCTTGGAATTTTGAAGAGAGCTCTCATTGGATGAAGTTCAGCGAGGGGCGGGTCTCCATCACCCAGCTCTATGGCAGTGATACCCAGAGACCACACGTCACAGCGCTCGTCATACGTGGAGTCGAGCTGCTGCTCACACGCGATGACCTGGTCAAACATACAAACACATTCATTACTCAACTACAAATGTTCATAACGGACCTTGACTGCTGAACACAGTAACCAGAGTGCATTACTAAATGCCACAAAAATGGTGAAGGGCATATTTTTTGTAATTTGTATATTTTACACAGTTCCGCTTTACCAATTTAAATTCCTATTTACTTGTTATAATGCATAGTATTTATTTATATTTAAAAAACAGAAATAGAAAAATATGTCAATAAAAGCCAGTTTTTCAAATGATCAAGTGATAAAATGTACGAATGGTCTCCCTTTCAATTAATCAGTTGGAATTTTGAATTGCAATTATTTTGGTGATGATTTTTAAGGTGATGTAGTTACATTGTACAAATAAGTAATGAGTAATATTAATAAACTACATGTACTTGGGTTAGGGTTTGGTTTAGGGTTCGTTACTTGTAACTATCCATAATTTACTTTTCTTACTAAAGTAAGTAACATGTAGTAATGTGTTACTACGTCCCTTAGAATAAAGTGTTAACTTTTTTAATTAAATTCCAAGACAATTTACACAGGTAAATGACATTCTGGGAAATTAAGCGTTCTTGATTATATCATTTTTTGCATATGTTAACTATATGACCTTATAATTACATAACTACATATGCTTAATAGTATATAAAATACACAGGAATATTACACACTCTAAAAGCATGTTAATTTTAAAAGATTGTTTTCATAAAAATATAGAAAATATAAATTTAAAAATAGTTGAGAGTAGGTTGAGTAGTAGGTTGAGAGAAATGAAATGGATCCAAGGCAAAATAGCTTCAAATCAAAATTTTGTTTTCTGTATAAAATGGTGAAAAATGGCGATCACACTATTTTAAGGTGCCCTTGTTGAAGTTTTAATTATACATTTATGTACTGACTGAGTAATATTAAGTAATTATATGTAGGTTTAGGGTTAGGATTAAGGTTTGGTTTAGGGTTAGTTGTACTGTAAGTAATTATGCATAATTTATAGTTATTACTATAGTAACTACATCAAACATGTATAAAAAGGACACTGTAAAATAAAGTGTTACCAAAATGGCTTATTTATCCATTAAACACATTACATGTACATCTCTTTATTGATCTATAAAATTGCACAGTATAGAAAACAAGAAACCAGAGAATGGAATGCAGGTGGTCTTACCTCAGAATTAGAAACACAAATAGTGTGTAAGGTTAATCCATGTGATTAGTCCAGAAATGAACCCAGAATGTTCACTGCAGATGTTTAGGAATCTAAAAGTGCACTAATGATAAATGTCTGTTTGTGTTTTGATTGTATTGACACCTAGAACAAATTCTAGGCACGTAAGCCTCTACCCTTGAGTCATATGGAAATTTTGTCTTTTGACACTCAAAACAACTTCAGAGCTATAGTCCTTTTCCCCTCTCTCATATGGAAATCTTATGGAAAAAAACGAAGCTAACAAAAACATTTGCAGTCCACAAAGTCACCTCCATGCTTTGCAAACGACTTGCCAATGGGTCTCACCTCTGGAGCCATCCAGAAGGGTGTACCGACAGAAGTGTTCCTCCTCAGCCGGGTGTTTGTAAGCTGGGCAGATACTCCTAATGAAAGGAAGAAACACAAAACAAACAAAGTTTTATGTAAGGTTATTCAAAAAGATTTTATGGATGACTGCTGGTTAAGTGTCTTTAGATCGTCTGCAAGCACATAATGGACAGACAATGAACTGGCTTTTAGCCAAGTGCCAATGGAAACAATTTGAATACAGATCAAACAAGGTTACAAACAAAATAGAATTTGTAATCTTGGTCTGCGGTGATCATGGTAACCTAACACTAATCCTCACTGAAACAGAAGTCATTATATCACTGTAACAGCAGCATGGGCATTATGCTATAAGTCATATGAAGTTTTAAAGACATGATGGAGAGTAAAGGAAGACAGAATTATAATTTTTGGGTGAACTATGCATTTAAACTAGAGAAATTTAGATAAGAAGCTAAATAGAGTGGTGCAGGTATTACGTCAAAACCCAGAAGACTAATTCGCCACTGGTTGCCTCGAGATTTTCCTATGAGGTTTTATAATGGGGTTTTTCAACTTATGAGTAAAATAAGGTCAGTGGAAAACAACTGTCATGTGCATGTTGTTTTGGTTTAGTTCTAGTTCCTGTACCCGTTTCCTTTGTTACCATTTGTCACGTCACTAGTTTTCTTGGTTACTGATTGAGTTACGCACCTGTTTTAGTTTCTATTGATTAGCCTCCCTAGTGTATTTAAGCCTTCAGTTCTTTGTTCGGTGTTAATTGTCGTCTTAGTGATTGTGATTGTGTTATGTATTCCCCAGAGATCTCCTGAGTGGTCCTTGTTTATTTAATTAAAGACTGTTATTGTTTCTCTACTCCTTCTTCGTGCTCTTTATTACAACTTAACGTTTTGCTCTACAACGTAAATTACACACACCCATATCGAAAACACAATTTTTTTTAAACTGTTATTCTCTTTTTCCTTTTTTTTAAAGTATGTTTCTAATAAGTGACTAGATAAGAACATTTGGGGTGTGAGTGTGTCCAGTTTACGATATAAAACAAAATGTCGAAATTTTGTCAAATTATGTTTACAAGAGGCCGTATTTTACTCATAAATTGAAAAACCCCATTATAAAACCCCTAGCAAAATCTCAATGGAACCAGAGGCGAATTAGTCTTCCAGCTTTTGACGTCATCCCTGCACAACTCGATTGTGTAAAATAATAATTTTTGTTTTCACTTTTTGACTTTTTTTAACTAGACTGGAAAGGAAAGGAATGGAAAGGAAACAATGGTGGTTGTGGAAAGGCAAAACAAAGAGATTGGTTATTGTTAGGTAGGTTTACATTTACATTTAGTCATTTAGCAGACGCCTTTGTCCAAAGCGACTTACAAATGAGGACTAAATTAAGCGAGTCATTGTGAAGAGGCAAAAACAACGCAAGAAGTGCTCAAAATACTAAGTTCAGGCATTGCTCAGAGTAGCATAAGCCAGACAAGGGAGGATTAAAGGAAATCATTTTTTATGAGGTTAAGTGCTCACGGAAGAGATGAGTTTTCAGTTGTCTTTTGAATGTTGTCAGCGACTCTGCATTCCGGATGAGGGTGGGGAGATCATTCCACCAGGATGGAACCGTGAATGAGCTGAGCCTGTGGTAGATCTGTAAGCAAGCGTCAATGCCTTGAACTTGATGCGAGCAGCGAGTGGTAGCTAGTGCAGAGAGATGAACAGAGGAGTGAAGTGGGCCCTTTTGGGCTCGTTGAAGACAAGACGAGCTGCAGCATTCTGAATCATTTGTAGAGGTTTAGTTGCACATGATGGAAGTCCAGCCAGAAGAGCATTGCAGTAATCAAGCCTAGATATGACCAGGGCCTGGACGAGAAGTTGTGTTGCATGCTCAGTTAGGAAAGGCCTGATCTTCAGATGTTGTGCAGTGCAAACCTGCATGGCCGAGCTGTCTTTTTAAGTTCAGCTGGTCATCAAATATTACTCCAAGATTTCTGACCGACCTTGATGGGGTGATTGATGATGAATCTAGCTGGATGGTGAAGTCATGCTGTAGAGACGGATTGGCATGGAGACAGAGAAGCTCAGTCTAACAGTTCGACTGCGGGGGGAAGGAGGGGGCTCTGAAGGTGGATGAAGAGCTGAAGAAGATCTGGAAACAGGCAGAGATGTCAGTCGAAGAGACCAGGTGGAGTGGATGGTGGAAGAATCCATGAATGAGTAGACAGCCGACGAGAGCCCAGAGCACAGCGGGAGGTGGCCAGGACTAGGGTGCACCACAGCAGAACTGATGGAGGGACGAGCCAAGGGGAACTCCGATGGACTGAGAGACCCAGCGGCATCGATGGAAGCGGGGGCCTAGGCGGAGTCCCGGCGACGAGGGGTCCAGGTGGAGCCTGGGGGCCGGTGGACCGAGGCGACTCCGGTGTGAGCGAGTACCCCGGTGAAGCCTGAGGGATGGAGAAGTCCGACGGAGCCGTATAGGGGTGGCATTTGCTGGGTTTCTTGGCCATCGGTAGGCTCTTGCTCCACCTCCACAGTGGGTGTGGGTGCTGGGTCTGGCTCTGGGGTGGTGATGGATGGTAAGTGGGGCTGGTGGTGGGATCCTCATCTACCTCACCCACTGTAAAAGAAGATCCTTCCACCCATAAGGCAAAGTTGATGTACTCAACCAGTGTCCAGCAAGAGTTTTCTCTCTGCATCACCATCCGGCTTTCGCCATTGAGTCCGACCCAGAACCCCCCGATGAGGGTGATGTTGCTGAAGGTGGCACAATGGAAGATACTCAGAAACACCTCCACATACTCCTCCATGTCTCTACCGTTTTTATTTTGAAAAAAACTTTGTAGCTCCATCAGGGCTATATAGAGCCAATCTCCATTCTTGTGTGGTCTGGCATTCACATACTTGTGACATACTTACCTAAAATGAACACTATTCTTTTCCTTCAGTAAATGCAAATCTAATGTCACGTGTTCTGAGCACAAACTTCAGAAAATTTTCCCTGGGAAACAAGATATTACGAATTGGATTTATGCTGTGAAGAACCATGAAACATAGCCAAATTCAATTGAAATCTGTTAATCACAAAGAATCTGAAATGTCTAGATTAGAGCAGATTAAACATCTTGTGCTGCTAAAATTAACTATGTACACATGAATCATTTAGGATCTTTTTAAATAGCATGAATCACCAGCATTAAGTAAACATCCCATTGTTGGCGGTATCAAAAAGGATTCCTTGCATTCACAAGACCCACGAACATATTAAATCCCCACAACACCAGAAACAAATACAAAAACATGGATTCATATATGCTGTGGGCTGAAAATGGACAGCAGACAATAGATGTACTGAAGAACAACAGACAAAAACACACACACACCCCCCACTAAACAGTCTCCTGCGGCTGTTCCCTTTCTGCTACATTAGATCTGCATGGGGCCCCGGGGCCGGTCTTAATAATCATCAGAGATAACACTGCCAATTAGAATATTCATGACAAAGCCACCAAAGCGCCCTCCTCCATTCCCCCCTTCCTCTCGCTCATTTTGTCTAATAATGCAGCTTTTTTCGTTCAGATGAGTCAGTGTGGGGGCTTTATCTGCTCAGCATAGCGTAAGCCCCTTCACACGGATAACGCATTAGCCCTGCGTGACTCTGAGCGTGCTCTGAGACGTGGGCATGTGGAACCCCTGCATACAGTCGCGGTCCGACAGCCACCCACTCGCCGTGGCTCCGTTTCTGACAGTGGGAGACAGATATCGCCCCCAGCCACATCTCTGGCCAAGCACTCAACGAATGCACTCTTTTTGGAAAAATTAGGTTGACGATAAACTCAGCTACGAGAGAGTGGTTTTGAGAAGAAAGAGAATGTAACTAAGTCAAATATCCTGTTTTCACAATAGGTTATACAGATTTTATAGTCTACTATAACATGGATAGTTGCAACATACAGATTATATAGTCTATTATAACATGGTTGCAATAGTTACAATCCTAAATACTGGTCAATATTGTGTTCTAACCGAGTTAAAAATAGCGATTGTAGGATTTACTCTGTAATATTTTAGCTAGTAAATTTCACAAATAATTATAAAGACACGGCAAGTGATGTACTGAATTATAATTGTGAAATTTTGTAATAATCTTTGTTTCATTTGCACCACAAAAATTAAAGTCGACATGAAATGAAAATTTACCCTAGCTATTTTATAAATGTACGTTATCGATTTTATTGTGAACAATTCATATATGCATGTGTTACATTTTTGCAAAAACAAATTGACTTTCCTAATGTTTAATCAAAATGTCATAACTCGATCTTCCGGGTGAAAACTACTTCCCTCCATTGGTACTGAACTTCTCCAATTATTTAGGGTGTATTCACACCAGGAAAGTCCGATAGTTCACTTGCTTTGGTCCGGACCAAATAGGATGTTGATTTGTTTTGTTTGGTACGGTTCGCTTTCACACTGCTCTTTTTGCAAGTGAACCAAAATGTGTAAACAAAACCACACGTGTGCTAAGGTCGTCCATTCATTGGACAGGAATTCTCAAGCAGGGAAAAGCAGGAAGTGCACAAACAGGCTCAGCATGGAGATATTTCGTAATGTAATATTTGTTATTTTACTGATTTGATGTTATTCTCTACAAACGCAATATGAAGAAACTATAGCCTATGGTATAGATAAAAGCCCCCCCGCACCGACAATTGATTGCTTGGGTCCTTACATGCGAAGCGCATGTAAGGACCCAAGCAATCAATTGTCGGTGCGGCACACTAGCTGGCACACACACGCAAGGTCTCTCGCTCCCTCTCTCTCTGCCGTGCGCGCACTCTGGCTCGCTCGCTCGCTTTAGACACCATTATGCCAAAATGTCCGTTTTGTTAAGTATCCTCATAAGAGCAGTCAAATAAAAAGACGCAGTTTTCTGCAGTTGGGTCGGTTCATGTTCACACCGTAAACGAACCGTACCAGAGTTCGTTTGGAACCGTACCGAGACCACCTCTTCAGCTGGGTCTCGGTTCGATTGTTTGATCCGCACCCGAGTTCGATTGCTGTATTCACACCTGCCCAAAAGGTCCGCACCAAGGGGGGAAACGAACTAGAGTTCGATTCAATCGAACCAAACGAGGCAGGTGTGAATACACCCTTAGTCAACTTAAAGGTAGGGTAGGTTGTTTCAGAGAGGCTAGCAATAGCATTTGAATACATAACATCCCACATTCCCTTCAGAGCGTCTCCAAAGCCACGCCTCCTCCAAAACACATGAACGCACAGCAGAGTCTGCAAAGCATCACGAGAGAAGGAGTTAAATGACCTCATGTCTCAAAGCACATAACTTTACATTAATAATGAATGTAAACAACTTAGAGAGCTTTGACTTGTACCACCTGAATGCTGCAGATTCATTTTACAGTTGATAGTGTTGACAATGCCAAGGAAATGCATGATTCTGAGGATGTGAACTAGCCTGGGTGCCAGCCCGAACCCCGCCCACAATATTTTTTGGTCGGGAAGTTCGGTCTGGACTCGCTCCGTTGAGGAGCTATTATGCCCGAACAAAAATTGTTCGGACCAATCACAATGTCAGGGCGGGCTTTATACGATGATTGACAGATGAGCAACGGTAACGTAATCACCCACGTCACCAAAGAGCGCTTGATTTGAATTAGTTTACAACAAAGACGAGGGCAGCTGGAGAATTGAGATTTCACGAGTTCACATTTACAAATAAGTCAGATAGAATAAATGCGTATATAAGATTTCACGAGTTCACACAAATAAGTCAGATAGACTAAATGCGTATATGACGTGCTGTCCGAGGAGAGGGCTGTGGGCTCGGTAGCCATACTCCCCCGTGTTCCTGGTTGTGAGAGAACAAGACAAGAGTGAGGATTCGGGGTGGTGGAGGGATGCTGAAAAACTGTCAAGGAGTGTTAGGTAAGTTGACAGAGTGAATATGCTTCCTCATGCTGATATAGGGTAACGTTAGACATGGTATTGTTTGATGACAAGTTGATATTGGATTGATTATTTGTACGTGCTCCTCCCGAACTTTGTTTATGAAACATCATGTGTAGATTCCGCCATCGCGTCTGTTATAGAAGATATCCACAGCGCATTCATTTTAAAAGAGGAACAGAGAGCCGCGACATTTTGTTGGTTGAAAATATGAATGAAGAACATGCGTCATTTACTCCGTTGCTCTGATTGGTTGTAGGTCTATCCAATTGAGTGCAGAGTTTTTTTTTTTCCTGGTTCGGTTGAGACACGCCCCATAATCAAATCTCTATGGAGCGGTATCAGACTCACATTCTGACTAGAATATGAGTATGACGAAGTCAGGCTAGATGTGAACAGCTCAGAGTAGAACATCACAGGTTGCCATCTCTTAATTACGGTAATTATGACACGTGAACGCAGCATAAGTTATTTTCTTTTTCTTTTTCGTTGACTTCAATGCAATGATTGCACAAACATTTTTTGGTCCTGAGATTTCCACAGAAGATATATGTACTTATGTACTAATATATATATATATTTTTAGACCACTTCGATTATTGATTGATATTAGGATGTGAAGAGAGTTTCAAACAGTATAACAAAAAGAGTTTATGAAAAACATTGCCTGCCCTACCTTTAAACCCGGCCTTTTACTCACAATCGACTGCAAACTCTCATTCAAAACCACCTCCATTCTATGAACAACCAATGGATAGAACCAAGTCCCGCCCTACTTTTTTTTTTTTCAATAATTCGATTTACTTGAATGTTGTAATATGGAAGAAAAAAATTGGTCACTACTTGTTTCTCATTGTGACTTTAATGATCTTTTATCTCTCCTTTTCTGTAAAAAAAAATCCTAAAAATCTGGTTGCAATGTAAGTGAATGGGGCTCATTTGTAAGCGTTAAAACGCTCACCGTTTTAATAGTATAGCCACAAGAAACAAATCAATAGTGATTTTAGTGTGAAAAAAACAAGGCCCTCAAGGATGTTCTGTATTATGAATATAGTCATAGCTGAAGTGGTTTACACTGCATGTTGAGCCTAGCAACATTACGTGACTATATTCAAAACATAACACCACCTCTCGTACCTTTTTGCTGAATTAGCCATATTGAAAGGCTTTTTCACCCTTTGATAACATAAGCTAACAAGCTAGATGCTGACAACATAATAAATGGAAGTAAATAAATCTGAAATAAATCTGGTAAATGGAAGATTGTGTATTTTTATATCATATTTTAAGATATAATTGGTATAAAAAAGATGGCATTCATTCGTTTATGTTTATGAGTCTTGTTAGCTAGCTTAGCACAAAGTGTGATTGATCTACTCCATATGAGTGCAGCGTCCTTCAAGCCCTGTCTGAAATGAGTGTAGACGATTTGGTTATTAAGCTTAAATAAATAATACACAAATTGTGAATGATTTAATAATAATAATAATTTGTTACATTTATATAGCGCATTTTCTGGGTACTCAAAGCGCTTTACATGGAAGGGGGAATCTCCTCAAACACCACCAATGTGCAGCATCCACCTGGATGATGTGACGGCAGCCATATTGCGCCAGAACGCCCACCACACACAAGCTTATTGGTACAGAGGAGTGGTGATGAAGCCAATCAGTATATGGGGATGATTAGGAGGCCATGATGGACAGAGGCCAATGGGCAAATTTGGCCAGGATGCCGGGGTTAAACCCCTACTCTTTTTTTCCGAAGGACATCCTGGGATTTTTAATGACCACAGAGAGTCAGGACCTCGGTTTAACGTCTCACCCGAAGGACGGTGCTTTTTGACAGTACAGTGTCCCCATCACCATACTGGGGCGTTAGGACCCACACACACCACAGGGTGAGCGCCCCCTACAGGCCTCCCTAACACCTCTTCCAGCCGCAACCTAGTTTTCCCAGGAGGTCTCCCATCCAGGTACTGACCAGGCTCAGCTCTGACATTGGGCAACCAGTCTTGAGCTACAGGGTGATATGGCTGCTGGATTTGTTTATATCATGACATCAACCACTCCATGGTTTGATAATCATGACTTTCTTTCCTGCCTTTTCTGCCAACTACATCATTATGAAGTAAAAAATATATATTTTTTGCATCTATTCTTTATGGCCATTCAAAAGAAGCAGTGTATTCTAACGTAATCATTTTAGCAGGAAACATACTAATCTCATTTTGCAAATGTATGCGCCAAATGTATTTTCCTCTGTCAGCTAACATGTTTTATGCTTTATTTACTTACAGCTCAAAACAGAGACTAATGAAGGATTGTGAAATTTTTTATGGTGCCATCATTTGTATAAAACACTGTGAGGGAGAATATGCCATCAATATTTTTGGTTCAAGAGAAAGGCTGTACATTTTAAATGAGTATATCTGTTAAAAGTTTATTTTGTTCACCTTTAGAAGTACACTAACATATATGGCCTCAACTAAAAGCAAGAAATGTAAGATTTTTCATAAGGCCTTTAAAGTGTTACAGACCTTTCAAAAACATCTCTCTGAGTCATGCACTAATGCCACATTACCCTTTTGCATTTATGTGGTTACGTTAACACTAATCAGCCCCTCTGCATGCACTGCTTATGTAAATACTTCATGTTAAATTATGCAGATTTGAAAACCATATATTTTGAAAGAAATGGCTTAAAGAGGATGCTGAAACTGTGAGGAATTTTTACACAGAAAAACTAGAGAAAAAATACATATAAAAATAATACTTAAAAGTTGGTTTCAAATTACTTGAATTTTGGAGGCAACCATCATGAATTAAGTCAGAAATAATGACCTTTAAGCCATTGGACAAACTCTGCATGCCCTTAAAGGGCACTGTAGGAAGCGACCGCTATTCAGTGATATGATCATGGTTGGCAATTTTTTACCACTGATTCAGAACCACAATATTTTCATATTTAACAATGCCTTGACATAAGCTTTCATTGTAAAAGCATTGCTGTGTAAGCACTATTTTTATGCAATTTTGTTTAGCATGTACTGTATATGTTTTTGTTTTTTTGACTCTCAAAGTGATGGGAGCCATTGACTTGCATTACATGAATCAAATGAAATGAAATGATTGACAAGGCAGTTTAAATGGTGACAGGACGCACGTAACTAAGCAACAGAGCGATCTGTTAAAGACACAATTATGAAGTATATAGTAAGTAGTATGTCCCAAGGCTTGCCTATGCTATTCTGCTAAACACTTAGTTAGTATGTACCTTTTCTTCACAAAATGAGTTTATACTTTTAGGGTGTAGTATGAGTAGGTAAACTGTGACGCAGCAACTCACTATATGCCGATGGACTTCTATTGGTCACATTTCTGTGATGTCACTGAGGAGTTCAGTCCTTGTCCTTGAAAAACTCTGATAAAAAGCTCATCCTGCTGACAGCTACTTTGCTACAGCAGTTTGGATTTTCTTGCATGAGTCATCACTCTATCACACTCTGGCTTTTCTGTCTTTCTGTCTCCACGGCACTCACTCCACCTCTCCTCTCTCTATCCATATGCCCATCCCCCAACCCCTCCCTAAAAAGAGGAGGATGTCCCGTTATCTCCCGCATCCCTCGGATGCAGTCGACTAATTATGGGCTTTATGTGCCTCTGCTCTGGGACTGATACGCGTAGGAGGGGGCTTTGGGAGGGGGGAGGGGGCAGGGGGCAGGGGGTGGGGGGCGGGGGGGGGGGGGGGTAAATATCTCCTCTCAGGGGCTAAATGCGCCAAGAGAATAACAAGAAGAGATTACATTTAAAGTGGATTTTAGGCTGGAAATTAATAGTGAAGGGGGTGAAGGGAATATGTGGAGCATAGCAAACGCTAGTCTGTGCGACATCACAAAAGCCTACGATTGGCTGTTTATTCCGAGGAAAAGCCTTTACTGGCTTTCTAAAGGTTTATAAGCTCTCGCATATGGCTATTCAGGCTATTAAAAATGCTTCACTTACAGCCCGAAAAAAAGGCCACACGTTTCCCCAACGGAATGAAAAGAGGCATTCGGGAATGGTCTGTTTCACTATTGTATTTTTGCTTGGGATTCAAGAGCTGGTTTTAATTGGAACAAGTTTCATTTTTGCGAAAATACAGAATAACCAATTAATTTTTATGTATTTTAAGCACCTTCAAATGAAAGCAACAGCACCCTCAGTTGATAATATCATATTGATGAAACAGATTTGACAAACGCTCCAGTGCGTATTTGTGTTTGAGCTCTGAAGAACGACAAATGTTTCTATTTACAACATGCTTTTGCAACGGTGAGCAATGTAGCCAATCACAGACATGTTTGTTGATCTCTTGAACACAGTGGCCAATCACGTGTGTTTATTTTAGTCAGAATCGCCAGAGTTTTTTTCAGTGCCAAGTTCTGCATGCTGTCTTATCCTCTCATTAACAAAGTGTAGACACAAAGTAAGAAAGAGATTCATTGTGCAGTGTAGACAACATTTATTATCACAGAACTTTGTGAGATCGCGATAAACTGAGATGAGTGACAGCTTTTTAGCAATTATAAAGGGAACAAGCCTTGCACACTTTCTATGCTATAGCCTATAATTCGTTCAGAATTTGCATAAACGTTTTGTTTTTCATGCTGCTAAGAGGACAGTTACACGCTGCAGTTTCGAAAGTTTCACATATAATTGCGTTATTCGCTCTTAAAATTCCAATGATTGAAATAGTAATAACCATAGCAAGAGACAAAAATGTCAAAATAGATACACATTAAGCAATGTTAATGCAGACTAATAGATTTTCATATCAATATTTTTGAAATTCTATTCTAACTATTTGTATAAGTCATGACTTCCAAATAATCTTGTAAATGTCTCACTGTACATTGCTATTCTTGTCATGGTGGAGTCATTGCTTACATCTGCACTTTACTAGAGAACCCTCACTAATTTCAGAAGCACCCTCAGTGAATTGATTCTGGAACCTGGAGTCCTGTATGATTCCAATCAAATCATACATCTCTGTTTTAACTCACTCTGTTTGAGAGAGCTTCATTTGGTCAAGGAAAGCTAAAAGCAAAATCATTAGTAACTGAAAGCAGACAATATCCTCTGTCCCAATGACATGACAGTCAGGGGCTTTAATGCAAGTGTGTTAGACATCCATCAACAGCGTACATGTAAATGCACTGCTTTTGATGAGAAGAAATAAGTGCTATTCAATTAGCATTGAAACGCTCACAAGTAATGGCTTTGACCCGTGTATAAAACAAGGTTGATCAAGCTATCGGTCTCTCACTTGCACACAAACACACACTCAATCATTCAGGCTTTCTCTTTCACTGCCAGCAGTCACTTCTCAATAAAAGAACAACTTCCTCACCAAAGTCAACCAGCTTGATTCCTCCTTCTGTGGTGAGCAGGATGTTGTTGCCCTTGACGTCTCGATGGATGGTCTTATTGATGTGCAAATGCTGGAGACCCTTCAGAGACACGAGCGAATGTTACAGAGCCAAGCAGTGAAACGGCTCACTGAAAAGGTGCATTTTAAAACATAGAGGAATCAGGTTGGTTTTTGAGTTTTACCATGATAGCTTCATGTAGGATGAAGGCTATGATGGGTTCCTCCACGCGGTCTCCTCTTTTCAGCAAACCTTTAGCCAGATCTGTGACAGACCCTCCATTACACAGCTGCAAACACATAAATACATTCATTCATTTAAAGAACACATTTATATGCAAACATGTTATATATGGCAGTTATATATGGCAGTACAACCGGTTTCTGGTTAAATAAATAAATAAAATAAATAAATAAATAAAGATTCTTAATTCAGACTCAGACTGGATGACACATATTATCCATTATACACCCATGTTTTTAGTATTATTGTAGTACAGTATTACTTTAGTACTCAATAATATTTTGAATCAACTTTTATTTTTATATTTTATTTTAGTTAAGATTTAGCAATTTCTTTATGTGCTTTGATAATTTTACACATGCAGCTATAAAAATAAAATGAATGAATTAAAATAATTAAATTAAAAAAATATATATTCAAACATAGAAAGCAAGATAATAAATAAATAAACAAACAAACAAACAAATAAATAAAGACTCACACTGGATGGGCTATTTTCATATTTTCTGTAAAAAATCCAATATACATCAGTGTTATTTTAGTATTTTTTGTAGTATTTATCAATATTTGGAATTATTATTATTATTATTTATTTTTTTTACTTTTTATTTAAGTTTAGTTAAGTCATTTTGTTATGCTTTTGTCATTTTACACAGCTGCAAACAAATGAATACACAAATCAATTGTTATTGTTTAGTAAATAAATAAATAAAACACATTTTGTATGCAAACGAGCAACATGTTATATGGTAATACAAACTGTTTCTGTAAATAAATAAATAAACAACCAAATAAATAAATAAATATATCTTTAAAAGGTGAAACACACTTTCTAAAGAACACTTGCTTTTAAAAAGCCTACAGTCACTTATAGAAATCAAACATTACATTCAAATTAATCATTTTCTGATTGAACACTAAAGTACTGCTTTTTTCTTTTCATCAATCAGACCGAACGGGTCAAATAATAGATTCCTCATGGAAATGGTGAAGTTAACAGTAGGAAATATAATAAGGTTGCAGCTGTTGTAATAATGTTCAGAGAGGTCTTAAATAGTCCAGGGAAGCATGTTTAAAATGCCAATTTCCATTGCTTTACAAAATCTAACACATTATTTTTGTAGCAACAACATCCTGTAAAACTAACTGGCTTGATGCTGTGGCTATGATCAATGCTAACAGTTTGCCTTCAGTCAGAGGACACGGAGGTGAAAATTGTTCTTTTTTTTTTTTTGCCAGGCAAGCCCTCTTGAAATTACATAAAATTGTCTAGCATGTTGCCAAGGCAACAACAATACCCTCTTATTTAGAGCCATTTAAATCGACCAAAGGCAAACACGGCTGTCTTCGACCCGCTGCTATTGTAATGGGACAAAATGCTTGTATGAATGCTCTGACAGACTCTTATTCACAATATCCCAAAATCTATTCCCTTTTATTTTGATGGAAGAAATACAAATACAGAAGCAGTGATGTGCACCTTGTAGTTCAAGAAAAAAACATGTCTAACCAATAAAGAAAAACAGCAAATTGGCCCTAACGTTACTAATGCATCCAATTACAAATCCTTTGAAAAGATTCTGCTTGATCCAGCCTTTTAGCAGAACACTGAACACTTCAAAGAGAACATCAATGACTCACATCACTTTATGTCCCGAGAGAGCATTTACATTTTCAAATACATTTACTTCTATTTCCAAGAGGCATCCCAAGGAGTTCAGATGAGTGGGTGGAGGGGCTTGATTTCCCTGATTATGCATAAAGCTCAAACATCTGCAGAACGGACAATTATGTAAAGCTAAATTGTGTCATTTCTGTGCCACCAGAAATACAAAAATAGCTGCATTTCTACATTTTCTGAAAAGTAAGTGTTGTTGGCAGGGTGTTGCTAGTGTTTTGAGAGGTTTTACACATTCCTATATGGGTTGTTTCTAGGTACTGAGTGACTCAAGTCAACAGAGCCAAATCTCCTTGATTTTAAGTTTTATTGTCTGCGAGGGGAAAACAGCTTTGAAGCCATTTCTTTTTTTTTTTTTGGTAATAGAACTCCAATGAGCTGCACAATTTGAGGCATCATTCATGTCTATAGTACAGACCTGCAGATATTTACTTGCCAAAATGTAAAACTTAGTGGCCATTCACACAAAATGTGTTTTTTGCATTTAAACTCTTTCCCCACCATTGAAGGAAATTTCCAGCTCTGCGCGTTTTCACTGTTATACGGTAGGGGGCGCTATTACACATCTTTTGAAAGAGTACTAAATCGCCTGATCAAAGCACAGCAGAAGAAGAAGCAGAAACAGGCGATAGCATATGAAATGCTATGCGCATGTAAAATAACGTGATCATCAACATTAAACTACATAAATCAAAACTGCCTAATGTTACTGAATGAAACGTCGACCCAGGACGAGCTATAGGACTGTGAAGCTTTGGGAGTGTTGATGATGGACTCGATGGTCTGTTCTTTCTTTTGATATATTGCATGTTAAAGGGGTGGTTCGGGATTTTTGACATCGGGCCTCATTTTTAAGTCAGCCTGGTTGTTATTCATCAGTGGAGACATTTTTTAAAAAAAATTATCCAGTCCTTATATTTGGATAGTTAGCCGATGCTAGGCTAGCGCGAGTCAAGGGTAGATGTTAGCCAGCCATTAAAAACCGTTTTACCACTCCACAGTGCACCAAACGCAAATCAATTATAACACTAGACTATCGATGCAAATGTACGTTGAGAGAATAATGTTAGAAATCAAACTTACCTTTCATCTCAATGATCCCAAAGGAACTAGTTTCTCAGCAGCTGCGGAATTTTACTTTGCTCCAGTTAGTAATGCGGCAAAAAGTAAACACAGAAAAGAAGCGCACTACAGTGTGTGCAGTACATGTGTGTACCGGCTCACTCGGTTGCCTAGGTAATCAATATCACTCCGCTGCTGCTGTAGACAAGGCTTATGATTACAGGGAACAAATTATAACTAATGCAATGTGATGAAAGGTAAGTTTGATTTCTAACATTATTCTCTCAACGGACATTTGCATCGATAGTCTAGTGTTATAATTGATTTGCGTTTGGTGCACTGTGGAGTGGGTAAAACGGTTTTTAATGGCTGGCTAACATCTACCCTTGACTCGCGCTAGCCTAGCATCGGCTAACTATCCAAATATAAGGACTGGATAATTTTTTTTTTTAAATGTCTCCACTGATGAATAACAACCAGGCTGACTTAAAAATAAGGTCCGATGTCAAAAATCCCGAACCACCCCTTTAAGATATTAATACAACATTCATGCAACATTTTTGTGAAAATGATTTTAAAAAAATGCTGGTGGTGGCTGGCAATTTAAAAAAAAAATGCTGGCGGAGAAAGAGTTAAAACACAAAACGCAGTGCAATAAAAAGAGCATGTTTTTTTTTTTTTTGTTAAATTATAACTTCTTTTAACTTGAGCTCCGTGTTTTAGAACGCAGTGTAGTGAGCAAGATGATGCAAAAGACATGAGATGTGAGTGCAGCGGTCAAACAGTCTCTCTAGCACAAGAAAAACTACTGAAAAGCACCGCAGTGGAAGACAAAAACGAGTTCTATTTCAAAGTGGAACTTTCCACTGCATTATGGAGTTGACGCTATGGGAACACTACTTGTGAGCCGTTGACTGAAACGTGTGTTACATGCCTATTTTGATGGGCTACCGCAGTCAGGTGGCATTACAGGCACGAGTAGAGTACTAATGTGTGTCTAGATTGTCATCAGCTTCTTTGTCTTCAGGAAGCCGCTTGTTGGTCTGTGCGTGATCTCTGTATTAGTGGCTAAAGGTTCTTGCACACTGAGGGCCCTATTTTAACGATCTGAAACGCAAGTGTCAAAGCGCAAAGCGCAAGTAACTTTGTGGGCGGGTCTTGGCGCTGTTGCTATTTTCCCGGCGGGATAAATTACTCTTGCGCCAGGCGCAAATCTAAAATGGGTTGGTCTGAAGAGCTTCATTATTCATAGGTGTGGTTTGGGCGTAACGTGAAATAAACCAATCAGAGCGTCATCTCACATTCCCTTTAAGAGCAGGCGCGCTTGTTCTAAAGCGGATTCCTATCATAACGGCGAATTTGCCAGGAGCGGTTCACAGCCAAGGAGAGCAACGCTCTCGTCAGGGACGTTGGGGATGGAGAAACCCACCCAAATTAACTTCGGTTAAAAAGGAGTATGATAATTTGGGTAAATGTGTAAGCTAGATGTAGCCTATGCTTTTATAATAAATTGTCTATATCTATCTATCTATCTATCTATCTATCTATCTATCTATCTATCTATCTATCTATCTATCTATCGTAATAATGTATGATTTGCAAAAATGAAAACTGCTGCTTCTGTATAGATGAGAGAATCAAAGTGTATGCGCGTTGTGCACACGCCACATTGATTATGGCCAAGCATGCGCCCTTAAAATAGCTTATGAATAACATGCGCAACGCGCCACTGACTTTAAACTATTTTTTCCTGGTTAGTGGCGCAATTGTTTTCTAAACCTGCAAAATAGCATGAAGGAACGTTTGCGCCGGAACACGCCTCCTTTTTTGCGCTGAACCGCCCAGGGAGCGCAAGTTCATTCCCTAGTTTAGCGACGTGCTTCTGTGGAGGGAAAAGCGAGCTTTGCGCGGGTGCAAAATAGGAATGATACATGCGTCGGTGTACAAAGTCAATTGCGCTGGGTGCAAGATAGGGCCCTGAGTCCGAAATTCTCGTCCGAAATTTTCGGACCTACAAAAAAATAAATATGCCCTCACGTTGTGTCAATCACATTTACACACTGTCTCCGAAACTTTCATCCGTCATAAATAAATTCGGATCGGATTTGATGTTCTGAGTTTTTCGTATCAGTAGTTTTGTTTTGACAATTCAGAGCCACCGAAAGACGAATATGAAAAAACGCATACGAAAATTTTGGACTCGTTGTGCAAGGACATTAAGAGTGAAAAAAAAGTTAAAAAGTCAAAGTTTAGGAGATGTGTCACGCTGTGCCCATAGCGTCAACCTCATGACGCAGTGTCTCGTTTCCCCTTCACAGGAAACCATGGTTACAATAAATTTAGAAATTATTAAATGTTGTTTATCTGTGTTTCCTGACTATTTTCTTCCATAACCCCTCTCAAAAAGGGCAGCATAGCATTCAGTTTAACTTGTTCTGGACGTCCAAGCTTGATAAGTGGTGGGCTGAAAGGGTCATTTGTCATTGGGTTGAGCAGTAAAGGTGAAATGTGGACACTTGAACAACAAGGTATGTTAGTGGATGTGAAGTGAAAAATTCCCACAGCTTTAGGGCCCATTTTGAAATCTCATTATTACTGTGCCACGGGGGACTGTGGCATTGTAGCACACCTTCATGTTTCACTACCATTTACCAAAGTTAATTGAGCTAACTGCAGGAAGCAGCCCGTTTCATTTATAGCTACAGTAAACACTTCAGTGTCGACCACAGAGGAGCTAGCAAACGTGCTTCAGTTGAGTTGCTGATACAGTGACTGAACGTAATTGGTAATCAGATTGTTCAATACAAGAAACCCTTAAAGGACCTTTAAAGTCAATGTGGAAAACTGACATTTACTTAGATTTTTAATACACACTCCTAGTCTTCTTTGTACTATTTTGACCAGCTAATAAATAATGTATTACACGTAAAACAATCATTAACAATGTTCACAACTGTAGATGTAGAAGAAACAATAATGCCAGCACTGATAAATCAACCAACGTTCTTCTGAATCTCAGTTCTTACTGTTGAACTAGTACAGTGAAGACTAAAGAGCAAAGCTGACCTCATTACGTCATGGCCACCTCAGCCAGAGATCATCTGCCATCATTAAATTTCACTGTGACACAGACAGACAGAGAGAGTTAGACATTTATCTGACAGAGAGCAACTTGAATGTTTTACTAAACACTTCCTTCAAGTACTGCAACATTAACGTCAAGGTTTCAGGTTTAGGTTCAGGTTTATTCAGTAAAGTTGTGAAAGTTATACCTCAAATCTCCGTCAGTTGTTGATTAGAATGTTCATACTGATATTTTCTGTAGGGAAAACTATCTAAGCACATGGTCTAAAACGCACGGCGCAGGAGCACTTAGGGCGTGTCTGAATCCAATTTTGCTAGTTTAACGAAGAGAAAAATGGTCGGCGTTCCCAGCGCATGGTCCTTAAGGGTTGTCCCTAATCTCTTAATGAGTAATGGGTGTGTTTTAGGCATAACGTGCAATAAACCAATCAGAGTCTCATCTCCCATTCCCTTTAAAAGTCAGTTGTGCTCGCGCCATGGCGGATTCGCTACTTACATGGCGGAATTTGCAAGCGGAAAAACCGAATGCTTCTCTAGCGAGGAATCTGCTCGTGCGCGAGGTTAAAGTGCGCAAGCAGACCATTTATGGGACAAGCCGGATTCCACCATATCTATATGAAGAGTTCAGATGCAAAAGCCTCTAAGTGCCATCTGAAATAAGAATGATCATTTTTATCAAGCTCATATATTTAAGTTCAATAATGTCACTTAAATGGCAATGCAAATGACCTATTAATTGTCATTTAAGTGAAATTACTGAACTTAAATATACGAGCTTTATAAAAATGATCATTCTAGGAGAAAATTTCAGATGGCACTTAGAGGCTTTTGCATCTGATCTCTTCATATGTACACAATATTATATCTTTTACACTGTAATCCTTTTATTTTTAATACTTATTCCCTGTGTATAATAAGCATAGTGTACGCGTGTTGTGGACCCGCTTATAGGCGCATATTACTAACGCACTCTTTAAATAACAAAAAAATCTTGCACCATTGGACCAGGTTTCAGTTGGTCAATGGCGCAGTCTAGCAAAAAACTAGCAAAAAACACTTGCATCGCGTCTGGCGCCGCATTGAGCCAGGTGTATGATAGGGCCCTAAGTCTAAACTCCTCCTTTCCGCGAGCCAACTCTGCTCTGATTGGTCAGGCGGTTCAGTCTGTTGTGATTGGTCTACCGCTTACAGCGCATGACGGGAAAGAAACGGCAATTTCCATATCAGAATTTCAGCGGAGACTTTCTCAGCGCTTGTGCTCAAAGTGATAAAAACAGTAACAATGGCATCCGTTTTTCCCCCCTTTCAATTCCAGCACGAGTCCTCATCCCTTGGAAGTGTACGTAAAGTGGATTCGTAGTGCTGAAAACAGCATCTTCTCGACACAAACCAAACTCTTCCAGGCTTCAGCTACAACTACAGTGTTTGAGGGCGAGTGAAAATAGACGTTGTTCGCGGCAGCCAATGAAGACCATAGGCTGGCATTATGGAAATTTGTTACATTGTTACATAGGTTTGCAACAGGAAGTGAGACTGGAATTGCTAACGGCAGTTCAAAATGTATTCTTTCTTAAAGGAGAGAATAACATTATTTGTTGTATATGCTGATCTTTAAAACTTTGCAGACCCTTTAAATCCATAAACAGCTATACTACACACTACATGAAAGGTAATATTTGAAAAAAGCATAAAGGGCACTTTAAGAAATAAGTTGTGTTTTTGTGAAGAGTCATCTGAAAGGTGTATACTCAATGGAGATGAATACTGAACTCATAATAGATTTCAATAAAAAGAGTTTTAGTCATGTATGGTGTGGGTTGCCCTCCTCAGTGTTTTTCACCATAACGTGACCCAAAGTGTTTTACTAAAGATGGTGCCGACCGGCTCCTCCTCAAAAATACTCTTCAGAAACCTACAGGTGACGTCACGGACACTACGTCGTCGTCCATATTTTTTTTCAGTCTATGGTATATACACTATAGCGTAGTGTTGTTCGGGGACCTTCTTGCTGCTCAATTTTAGCCCATTCTTTACATAAAGCTATGGTTCAGAAGACTGGGAATTTAGTGCATGAGTTGTATGGACTATTTTTTATGGTTATTTTTTGGGCTCCCATTCACTTTAATTGTTTGGAAAACATGAGCATGAACATTCATCTCTTTTTGTGCTCCACAGAAGAAAGAAAGCCATATGGGTTTGGAATGACATGACAAAATCATCAGTCCTTTTTGTTTTAATTTCTTCCTATTATTTTATTTTTAGACCATATCACTCTGGATTACCTCAGGCGGTGGTGAACATGCTATTAATGTCATCTACTGACGAGTCATCAACATAATTCCTCACATAGGCTACGGATGAAAAGACTCGAGACTAATTCAGCCATCCTCCCACTGCCAGCATGGCTAATGCCTTTCAAAGTTTTAACATGGGCTTTAAAAAACCAAGCTAAACCTTTGATTTGCAGATATCCACTCTCAAGTTCTCAAAACAGTTTACTAGTTACTTGCTAGTAACACACCTGGAGCTTCTGACCTTAAATATATTTTATTTTAATAGAATTTTTCATCAAGTGCTGCAAATGATCAAATCAGTAGCTTTCTCTGAGCTATAGTGTGTGTGTGTGGCCCTCACACCTTTCAAGAAAAAAACACCTCTTTTGTCTGAACGACCTGATCATTTACACTCAAATAATGAGCTAGGTGTCTGCTTTCTCTCAGCGTTTAATGAAAAAGCCCTAACAAACAATGGCATTTTAAACCTCATTGTGAATTAATGACACAAGGGCACAAGACACATAAGACAGTTCGAAAAGGGTCTGCCAAAGAACCAGCCATCATATACAAGAATCAAGGCCAAAAACCACTGCCACCACTTTAACTATATTAAGGGAATGAGTGAAATTAAACAGCATTGCACCGTTTGAACTGTTGGTTTAAGCACAATGTGTTAATGTTGTAATAAAAATGACCTGTAGTAGCATTTCAATATAAAAAATATTCAGAACATTGCATTACAACACCCTGGCGACCACATACAACACCTAAGCATTGTGTCCGAGGGTAAAAGAGATGTTCAAATGTGAGTTTGTCTGGATGAGGCATACTAATATTTATATATAGCTATACTTCAAACCACTTCATAAATAAACCCTCATAAAAGTGGGTTGCTTCCACTGAAAATAACTGAGAGGGCAAAACACAGAAATGAATAATTCACCTCATATCCAAAGTAAACCCACATACACATATTGTTCACAAGTTTAAGATCAGTAATGATTTTTAATGCTTTTGAAAGAAGTATTCAGTGCCACATGATCCTTCAGAAATCATTATAATATGCTGATTTGCTGAAAACAGTTGTGCTGCTTAATATTTTTGTGGAAACCATTACACTTTTTTCTCTATTTTTTTTACAAATAGAAAGTTGAAAGAAAAAAACAGCATTTATTAAAAATAATGTTTTTGTAATAATGAAAAAGTCTTTATTGTCACTTTTGATCAATTCAGTGTGTCCTTGCTGAATAAAACTATTAAATAAAAATAAAATGTAACTGATAACTTTTCCTATAAATGTTGCTCATTGCTATTTCATGTTCACCATACTGCATAATATACATCTATAGAATCATATTGCAGGTGTTTGCAAATAACTTTTTTAAGCAATGATGCAAGCACCATTTTATATTGATATTCTCCAGGTTCTACGAATCCAGTCAATAAAGTCACTTCATCAAGAAAGCTTTTACAAACTGCATATCTACAAAAAAGGCCATGCATTTTAAAAGAAATAAATGAAATCCTACAATAACAGTGGTACAGAGACATACTCTTTCATGTGAAACTACAACAATGAACTGCTGTCATTAGTCCTTTCCCAGCCATTAACCACCAGCTGGATCCTACAAGCCAACTTGAACAAACCTGAATAGAGATCACTTCTGATATCTTTGAAGTTTTAATATGACGGAGCAGAGTCGGCCCCTTATACGATGAGAAACCAATGAGTACAGATGAAAGCAGCCCCCTCTATACCCATAATTAGAAGCCACAACACAAAGGAAAGGCAGAACAAGCACCAGCCCTGATGAGCAGCCAGCAAAGTGGAGGACGCAATTTGTGCAAGTCCTCTCTGTAATCAGGGGTCACTCACTTCTTCCCAGATCATACTGAAATACAGAAAATTACAGTTCAGAGGGGGACGACTGTAACCATGGCAATTTAACATCTCGGCTGCTGCTGAACGCTTCAATACTCGACTATGATTCCAGCCAGGGGATTAACTTCCACATTTGGATTGCTGACTGTGGATTTTGCATGCAGGAGTTTGCATACAGAAATGCAAAGCTCTTTAGGGAAACACAGAAAAAAGAAAAAAGAAAAAAAATATCATTCCCTCTAAATACAGATGGAGGAACTTGCTTAAAGCCTTGCAAAAGAAGAAAACTGCTTTTCTGGTAACTGTGTTACATCCATATTGATAAAATGTGGTTTCTTCAGGGAAAGTGAAATGTGCCATGCTTTTACATTTCCATCAAAAACAGAATTTCGATACGGCTATGCAGAAATATCTAAGCACTTTATAAACATGATATTTTTTTGTACAGTGGCCTCAAACAGTAAGCATTTCTAAATGTCAAACCAAGTAATACTAGAGCTTTCTCTGTGCTTTCTGAGCCTTTTTCATTATTTTAAACATTACATTTATTGTTTTAGCATTTAAAATTATGTTATTTATTTCAAACAAAATTTTGATGGGGCACTAAAACAACTTTTTTACTACGGTATGAACAGACATATGCACATTTTTATTTCTACACAAAAACTGGCTCAGAAGGTTACAGAACTATGTGGGACTTGTTAACTAGCTAATGCCCTGCCCAAATACCCACACTTGAGGTCTTGGCCGTGACAGGAAGTAAGTGAGCAAGGCTGTCCCATGTGCCCTTAATGCACACTAAACCCACACTATCTCAAATACCGCTTAATCATAATCATGCATTATGTTCGGGAACTCACATGCCCCGAAATCGCAAGATGTCAAGGAAAACATTCCACGAATTAAATTAATTATTTATTACATATAATTTGGTAGTAAAACATATGGGGCCCTATTTTAACGATCTGAAACGCAAGTATCAAACGTGAAACGCAAGTAACTTTGTGGGTAATCATTGGTGTGGTTTGGGCATAACGTGAAATAAACCAATCAGAGCGTCATCTCACATTCCCTTTAAGAGCAGGTGCGCTTGTTCCAATGGCGGATTACTATTATAATGGCAGATTTGCCAGGCGCACGCCAGGAGCGGTTCACAGCCAAGGAGACCGACGTTCTCGTCAGGGCCGTAAAAGACAGAGAAGTGACATTGTATGGGGATGGAGAAACCCACCCAAATTAGCTTCGGTTAAACAGGCGTATAATAATTTGGGTAAATGTGTAAGCTAGATTTATGCCTATTTTTTCACATCTTCATGGACACCATAATGATTTCCCTCGTGTGGAATATTTTTCCTTGTAATTATGTATGGTTTGCAAAAATGTGAACTGCTGCGTCTGTAGATGAGAGAAGCAAAGTGTATGCGCATTGTGCACACGCAACATTATGGCCAAGCATGCGCCTTAAAATAGCATCTGAACGCACCGCTTTAATAGCCACTGAAAACGCACCGCTGACTTTGGACTAGGTTTTTCCTGGTCTGTGGCGGAATTGTTTTCTGAACTGCAAAATAGCACCAGGGAACGTTTGCGCCGGAACACGCCTCCTCTTTTAGCTGAACCGTCCCCGGGAGCGCTAATTTACCGACGTGCGTCTGTGGAGGGAAAAGTCCGCTGTGCGTCGGGTGCAAAATAGGAATGATACATGCGTCGGTGTACAAAGTCAATTGCGCTGGGTGCAGTATAGGGCCCAGAGTGTTGCACATTGTATTGGTGCAAAGATACGTAAGGTATGTGTATTTTGTACAACATTTGCAACTGCTTTTTATCACTTAATAAGAAACACCACAATTTTAAAACTGTGTCTTCTGTTAGTTACATAGTTACGACTACTGAACAGACATTTAGAAGTTTATTTTCAAATGCAAAGTAAAAAAAAAAATATTAAAAAACCCTCTGTAAACACTTGCATTTGTTTGCAAGACTATACAGTAAGTGTGTGCCATCGGGTAATCAAAAGTTCTATACACAGTTGCAGTCTTCACGCCAACTTGAACGCTTTGATCAAATACAGGAAATACGTCATGTAAGTAGACAAGTGTTCAAGAGCAAAGACTGCAAGTGTGGGTATTTGGACAGGGCATAACCCTCCTCATACCCACACTGAGACTGAAGTAAAATTTGACACCAAATGAATTAATCTATCCAGGCAGGTCTAATATATTAAACACAGACCAAGAGTGAATTCAGCTGTGCAAAAGCAGGGAAAAAAAAGACTACTTATGATCTGTTTCCACAAGGTGATGCTTAAAAAAAGATAACATATAAAACTAACTGGCATTTGATCGTGTGATTTCTGAAGCTCTCTATAGTCAACAAAAGGTCTCAGAAAGGTCTATTTGCACTGTGATCATCAGAAAACAAAGATAATTGGAGATGATGTTCAGGGGCACAGCGTGTTAAAAATGTTCGCCATGGCTTCATGGAACTAGAGAATTTATAAATGTTTCAGATACAAAGCACAAATCAGGAACACAAGGGAAACATTTCTCACCGAGCATTTCCTTCCTAATCTGTACATTTAAATCACAATTTTGAAAACAAACTGCAAATTAATTGCTCCTTACAACAACAAATTAGTGGTTGATATGTTTGGTTTAGTTATTTACTGATATCTAGACAGAGTGGCAGATATAATCCTGGTTTAGGCAATTTAATGATAGCAAATAAGACAATAATTACTCAAAATTCACTTAAAAGTATTTGAAAAAAAAAAAAAAAAACCTGAATGTTTTGGAATAACTTCACTTAACTGTTTTTGTCTAATGTTGAAATTTGAAAATGATCAAATATTTTGCATTATTGGCCATATAGCTACTGTATTGGTCGATAAGTACCAAAAAGATGATTATATTATGAAATGACCATGTTTAGTTGATACCAAGTGATACCATGATACCAAGTGTGTGGATTATAGAGAGACTTTCAGGAGGATAAACTTATAAAGATAATTTACATAGAAAGTTCTATAACATTAAGAAAATTAGTAAAAACAAACCTTTTCCTTTGAAGTCATTATTCATTAGAAAATGTTGTACTAAGCCTATTCAAAATGCTGTAAAAACATGTGTACAGTTGAAGCTGATTTAAGTTTTGGGGTCCAAACTATTTCTTCCGACTTCCTTTAAGACTTCATATAAAGGGGGTCAAACCCACCTGCCATGTGAGCACTCAGAAGGATGATTAAAGGGGTCATATAATGCCATTTTTGTACAAGCTAATATGATTCTTTAGGGTCTAAATTAAAAGTTTGTAATATACTTTAATTAAAAATTCTCATTAGTATTGTAAGAAAACACTAATTTTACCTGGTCAAAAACAGCTCTGTTTTCAGCACGCCGTTTAAGTGCATGTGTCTTTAAATGATAATGAGCTTTGCTCACCCCGCCCCTCTGTTCTGTGGGGCGTTTTGCCACAACAACACATGTGGAGTGTTGCCTTGACAACAGTTGAGGGTATATTTTTAAGAATGTCAGCTGGAGTCTCTGAGGACACTGTGCAACCGTTTCAATTTGAACCGGAGTCGGAAAACAGGACGTTTCTGAATGGTTGGTTAACGTAATGTCACTTTGATCTATCTTTGTGTGTACTGGCAGGAGATACAAACGCTATGTGTTTACTGATGTATACGTTAGTTCATTGACAGATTGATGTTACAGCTAATGGTCATGAAAAACTTTTTTTCGGTAAATATAGGCATGTCCGTGATGCGTAACGTTATCTATGCAGTGTTGGTACAACTGTCAGGGCTGAAGCACTAACATTTTACTGATCTGTTTAAAAAATAACCAGTCTGTGAGACTATGACAGTCATTAGGCACATAAACAACACATAAGTTACTCAGACAGGAGGTAATACCTTTTCAATGTTCTCGTTTATAAAGCAGTCTGGTGAAATGATTCGCGCAAACATGAAAGCATTGACGTTGATCGTGGGGAATATTCTCTTCGAAAACAAAACTCAGCCACTGCGTCTTCAGCGGTTCGGATTTAGGAACATCAAAATGATGCTGTGTTCGTTATTACACCCAAGAACAGAACACCACAATCGCTTAGACGCCATTCTGCTCCAGCGTATCAACAATGCAGACTATGATGACAGCTCGCTCACGAGCGAGGGCGGGTCTGTGTTGAAACGCTGCTGTCAATCAACAATCGTGGGTGGGGTGTCCGACCGTGTGACGTCACAAGGTCGAACGGCTTGATTTGAGATGGGGAAAACATATAAGGAGATTAAAAAAAAAACACTGGATGGATTTTTATCATTTTATGATGGTTGTGTACAGGCACTGCCAACACACATTTCAGTACAATCAACTTGTAAAAGTGCATGTACCATTATATGACCCCTTTAAACTAACTTTTAATAAACACAGAGGGAAACAAAGCACTACACGCTATAACAAAACGTTAACACAAACCAAGTGCTTAAATACACAAGGGAACTAAAAACAGGGAACAGGTGTGAATTAGAAACCAAATTAACTAGTAGCAGGAAAATGAGAACAAAGGAAACAGGAACTAGAACTAAACCAAACCAAAACACAATGAAACAAACATACATGTGACACCACCAAACCCAAACAAGTATACTCCCAACACTACCTATGTTTGGATATGTACCATGATGATATCATGGAATTCTATTTGAAGTACCTTGGAGTCTTATGTAAATATCATGGTACTGTAAACCATTTGACTAACATGGTATTACCATAACTGTTCCATGGTGCTTTTATGAAAATCCAACAATAGGCTTCAATTTTTAAAACATGCCTAAAGAATAAAGCAGTTTAATTGTTTAAAAACAATTTAAGAATATTGATATGTTGTATTAAGCGTTATGGTACTTCTGAAATTTGTTAAGCTAAAATTAAACTTTAAAAATGATAACTGTTTTTGTGCATAACCATACAAGGAGTTGTGTGGCTATTAAAAATGTAAAACTGATTATACTTCTACATATTGAATTCGAGAATACAAATAATACACATTAAATAAGGTGTACATAATATTCTGTTCCTGTACTGGAACATTCTAATTACTGTATGATTCAGCTGTAATAACACACTTGTAACATTTGCAAATTCAATACAACGTACATAGGCTGTCTGAACACATATTTTTCTGAATAATTACTGCCGAAAGGCATAACTAATGCGCAGTACTCAACAATAGTTACAGTACAGTGCAATATAAAGTGACCTCACTTGTTAGTACAGTGGGACCCATGACAGTGGTAGACCATCTATTTCCAGCTAAAGCCAGTGTGTCTAAATGCAGAATTGTTCTCTGAACCTGCTCATCTTAGCAGGACACAGCCGGCCCACATTAGTAGTCATCTCCACCCTCCCATACCTGTCCTGCCACAAAAACTCTGTCCAGACCTACTGAGACTAAAGTCTATTATGAAACACTCATTCCATTTCCTTCAAACTTGTCTGTTCTCAAGCAGTCAGACAACACAAAAGGCCATGTGGGCCTAATGTGATTTAAAAAAATGACAGTATCTTAATTGTCCTCTAAAAACATCCATTTCACAGCTTTGAGAAATGTTGTGTATGTTCTAATTGAAATGTGCTCCTAAAAATGCAGAGGTGTTGATACTAATAACCTTTTATTAGCAACTTATATTTTGCTAATCCTATATAAACAGATTTTCACTGTTATACGTATCCCATTAGCCCACACTGCAATGGCAGCAATAAATCCATCATGTGATAATGATATAGCATGCAGTACACAACTTTGCTATGATTTACAAATTTTGTGTTCCTGCTGCAAATGTAATAACCATAATTGATTAGGGCATTTAAAAATGTTTTTCCGATAATGTCACAAGCCCAATTTAACACGTGTGATATATACAACAAGCTTAAATGCATGACATAGAATTGAACTTTACCTCTAGCACTAGCCAAAGCTGGTCCCCGTTCTTGACATCCTTCTTGTAGAACATTCCAAAGAACTTGACGACATTGGGATGGTCTGAGAGAGCTTTTAGGATGTTATATTCAGCTTCAATTTCCTCATCAATATCCTAAAATAAACAGATGAATTGATTTTTTTCACATTGAATTCAGATGACTTACACTCTTTGCTGTTTTAAAGTAAGGGTGAGCCACTGTAAATGTTTCTTAAACGGGTTGCTATATTTCTAAATGTAAAATTCAAATGTATTGTACGGAAAACAGGAATACTCTTTTGGTATACCATGACAGTGAGTAAATAATGACAGAATTTAATTTTTGGTTTATATTTTTCCTTTAAGAACCCAAAAAAAAAAAAACAAGAAACAGAGCAATGGCTCAAACGTCTATTTTCATTTTTGAGTGAACAAAGACTTTTCTTTAACTATTCAAAACAAATAACACACATGGAGGCACTGATGCAAAAAAAAAAAAAAAAAAAAAAAAAAAAAAAATTCTAGTAATTTTATCTATTGAATTTAGCGAAGCCAGAAAGGCCATAAAATGTCAGCATTAACAAAAGCCCCACAGCAGTGAACTACACATGAGGCATTGACTGAAATAATATTTGTTGGCTTCCACATCCTTCAAGGTTTTTGGACCAACATCGGAAAATTACTGTTTACTGATTGAGCCTGAGGAAAAACAACCTCTGAGTGTAGAATTTTAATGGATATGGTACACAGGTTTTTCTGTGATGCCTTTTGGCTTCAAAAATGCTCCATATATCTATTACTACACATGATTATAGCATTTCCTGCGGTTGGAAAGCAGTGCAAATAAATATTTGTGAATATCTGAGGTACAATGGCTATGGCAGCTGCAGTCTATTAAATTAAGCCAAGATTTATTTGATCTAGATGAGTGATTTTAAATATACTGGCAGCCAAAGGTCCATTGAAATACTTCCAAGCCTCCTTTCAGGACTTTGAAAGGGTGAATTGGAGAAAGGGAAATTAACACAAATTGCACATCTTCTGAAAAGCCATCTCATCATGATTAGTCTGGGTATATGCTGTTAGAGGTCCTTTTATTTGCCCAATCACTAAACGAAAGAGTGTCTGGCTGGAGAAATAACGAGCAGGACAGAGACACAGAAAGCCTTTTGACATTATCTGCAGGATATAGATGTTCTGTTCTTATATGACAATGGCGAGTGGAATTGCCAGCAGGCCTCTCTTAAGGCATAAACACTCTCACAGGTACAAACAAATGTGCAAATGCATGCATACAGATGCAGACAAATGTGAACTGATTGAACCTGAAGGGTCCAAAATTACCCTGCCCTTAATGACCCTGCCCTTCTGTGCAAATCTGACCTTGAATTTTCTCTGTGTTTAAAAATGGTGACTTTATGATATGACTCTGTCTCTCTTTATAACCTAAAAACACACACCACATACAGGTTTTATCTAGAAGGGTTTTACTCACATGGATTGGATCCAATATTTTGACGGCGGCTTTGCTGCCATTGACTCTGTTAAGCACTTTATAAACTTTCCCATAAGTCCCTTTACCAATAGTCTCAATGATCTCCCAGGTATCAGATGGATCTGGAAAGCTGTCAAAGACGATGGATTTCCCTGAGCGAGGAAACATCTTCCCGAACGATCTCCTGAGGAGAAAGAGCACATATTGAGTCTTGAGCCAAATGTTTTTTTGCAGTTATAGACGGCCCACTCACTGTTTTCCCATTTGACTTATAGTGGTTAACACATAAGTTGATTTATCACTTGTGACGCCTGTACATGCAAGATAAGATGAGTAAAAGAACCCCTGCATGAAAAATACATATATGTATGTATGGGCTTAGTTAGTCTTAGGACAGCTAGGGCTATTTCCGTTTGACAGTAAAGTTACTCCAGGATTAACAAAAATCCATATAGAGTAGTAACATGTCCTACTTAACAAAACTTAACACCCTTTATCATGTCTGACTTGGCTCTGAAAAAGCTGTAGGCTTTTTGCCTGCTATTGAGGATGGAAAACTTGTTTTGGGCTAAAATGTTTTGGTTAAATATACGTCTCAAGGGTTTTTTGATATAAGAATTTGCGAATCCCTTTTCAAAAAACAATGTCTGAGAAAAGTAGGAAGATCTGATCAAAGGTTGAAAGATCTGAAGGTGCAGTGAGCCAATTTACCAAAGGGCCAGACATTATGTTCCTTCAAAGGCATCATTATGTTGAGGTACTGTAACTCAACACAAACTGCCTGTCCTCCTCAGAAACTATGACTTAGTGAAAGAAATTATTACATTTTATTTAGCACAATGCAAAAACTTTGACAGAAACCCAGTTGCAGAGTTATGCATGTTCTGAAGAAAACATTAGTCGTTTTGCCTGTGCAAAGCACTATGCTAGAGTATTCTGGGTAGTTGCCAGGGTGTTGCTATGCTGTGGCTGAGGTTTTCTGGACTGGAGACTAGAGACTACAGAGGGTGTGTTGGAGCTAAACTCTGCAGAAAAGCGGTCTCCAAGAGCAGGATTGGACACCCCTGACCAGGTTGGATATCGAGAACCGGTTCCATTTTAGAACCGGTTCCAAATTTCCAGGCGCAAGAAGACCCGCATACTGTTTTCTGTGCTGCACACACATCCAAAGTGCACTCACAGAAAAAGTGATTTTAATTTTGAACCATTCAAGCACAAAAAGACTTGTGCGCTGTTTTCTGTGCTGCGCACACATGCGCTCTGCGTCTGAAAACTGATAAATGCTGCCTTCGAAGGACGCATTACAAGGTCGGAAGGCATCAAGGCATGTCTGAATGCAATGTTAGTCTCCTGAGATACCTTCATCTGATCGATTTTTGAAGGCAGCATAGATGTATCCTTCGCTGCCTTTGATATCCCACAATCCAGAGCTTTCTAATCTGTGAATAATAAAGATGGCGTCTGAAAGTTGCGGCTGTGGTCAGTTTGTGCGTAAATGTACATTTTTGATAAACATTTTCCACTTAGGATGTCATTTCTAGCGAGAAATTATTATTGTAGTCAATAAATATTCTCTAAGTTTTCACCCAAGCTCACTCTATTTTGCTGTCGATCATTAAACCGTTACACTGCCTCACAAGTCTGTCCGAAATCAGTTTTGTGAGGTACCTTCGTAGACCAACGCTGCCTTCAAAGTCAATGCCTGATAGGGCAGCGAGGCAACAAGTCAGCTGCCTAAATTTTTAGACAAAGAAAACATGTGTAACAGTATATTGGATCCGTGCAGCTCTTAAAGTATAAGGCAGCCTAATATTCCTGCTGCCGTCTCTATAATAACGTCAATCAAACAAAAGACTCACTCGCTGTTCTTGACTGAATAACTTTTGTAACTATATGTTATGTATATTTTATTAATAAAGTGCAGTGTTATTTTTACATTTGATTTAAGTTTCTGCATCTGAATACCTGCAAATCTTTAGTTGTATTTATTTGTGCAATTGCAATTTTTTTATTTGTTCTTTTTTAATACCTGAGTGTTTACTTCTCGTTAATAATGCTTGAAATTTATATTAGTTAGGCTAGTTGTTTTTGCAATGGAAAAGTTCCTTATGTAAGTGTTCTTTAGCATGTTAATTTTTGTTCATGGTATCGGCTACAATCAAATGCTTTGCAATAAGACTTAGAATAAATGTGCATGATATCTACGTTTTTTTTTTTTTTTTTTTTACTTTATTGGAATCGAAATTAGGAATCAATAAGAATCAGAATCGATAAGCATAATCGTAGTCACTAAAATTCCAATAATACCCAACCCTAACCAAGAGCAAATCTTATGTCTGATAACTCAAAAAAGTAATGAAATATCTACATTTAAACAAAGTAGTCTGCTGAGTTACCTTGAAATGGGAGGAATTGTTTATAATAGAGGTCTTCACCCCTGCTCATGGAGACCCACTGTCCTGCAAAGTTTATTTCCAACCTGCTTCAGCACATTGATTAGCTTGATTAGAGGATATTGTAGCTAAACTCTGCAGGACAGTAGGTCCTGAGGGGTAGGGTTGAAGACCTCTGTGTTATAACAGTCAGGGTTTGAAATTAACTTTTTTACTCACTAGCCATATGGCTATTACATTTTTAAGTTACCAGCTATACAGAACTTCTACTAGCAAAAACAAAATTATCAGAAATAAACCAGATTATCAAAGTCACAGCTTAGATTTAAATATATTTATTATTAAATATGACTCTGAATCCTTTCGGCTTTATGACATTCAATCACTGTTTGCCGATTCCATTCAAATAAAATAAAATGGAAATAAAAATAAAATTATCTGTGACTTCTCTTATAATTGCCATGAGTTTACCTGCATGTAGCAAAAGATGCTAGGGCGCCATGCCAGTAATATCAGGCATAAATACTTTAGAAAATGTAGTTTAAAAGAAGAACAATACATTATGTCTACACAAAAGCTAAGCAAATTTGCCATTCTGTAAGTACTGTTAGTAATCACTGATCTTATTATACTGTCTGTCTAACAGATTCACCATTTGTGACCCTACCGGGTGAAAGTTCAACCAGCTCTTTCTCTACTCTAACCAAAATTAAACCTACTTTCAAGAAGAAAACAGCAAAGGTCAACATGTCACTTACATTCTTTTCTTAAATGGTCGATGAACATTTTGTTGAGTAAGTCCATATTGACTCTGTTGAGGCAGTCGTGCCGTGTGAACACTTGTGGAGGAGTTAACCACAGCTAAAGCTAATCTCAGCAAGCCATGCCTGGCACCAGAAACAATGCTAAGCAGCAGAAGATATGTTGGGATTAAGAGGAATTACTTGACTACGCCATGAGCCTTTCCTCATTTAGATTCTCATTGATAAAGGTGCCAAAGCTAGTTAGAACAACTAAGAATATAACGCCAGGGGGACTACCTCTCTAACCCAAAGAAAGTAACTAGGCAGAGTAGCTTAGGAAGCATCCTTATCCTTTTGTAAAGGGTTGTACACCAAAGAAAGCTTTTTCATGCAGTGTTTAGTATTTACATAACCCAGTACTTTTGATTTTTTCTCTAGAGTACAAATGAATGCCACATTACGTTTTTTTTTTAGCAAAAAAGGCATGCGTTCCATTTTCTTTAAAATTAAAGATTATTTATGTAGATTCCTTAAAAATGTAACATAATTTGGAACATTTATTTCCATAAATTTTTTTTTTACATGGTGGAAGGAACACAAATTGTAGTGTTGACTGTTTTTTTCTATAATTCGCTCAATCATTCAACCCAGTCAACCATTACCGGAGTTAATGTGTTAAGAAAATTATCAAACAGAAATATACGCTTATCAACCACTACAAACCAACGCATGGTCCCAAATTAATTAGCTCCCTACTGAGGGACATTTTAATCTAGGCTAAATCTGCAATCCTATTACCTACTCCTGCAACATTTGTTTGTTGTCAGTGGTTCCTTTTGCTCAGTTTCAAGTTCATTCATATTTTGCACCCATTTGTAGAAAGTGGCAATTAAGTTAATATGTTTCAGTATACAGTACTATGCATGTTGGTCTGCCTGATTTCGGTAAAAACCAGCATAAATTATATCAACAAGTTTAAAAAATAACCAATCCTGTTATAAAATGTAATTTAAGCATGATAGGACATTATCAGTCATTACTTATGCCAAGTGATTAGCCTTCTAAACAGCGAGGCCACGTTGCATGTAACTGAGCACATGTACAGCTCAATGTATAGTATCCGAGGAACTTCCAGACATGTTTAATAATGAATTGAGCTTCTATATGTTACAAAACTCCATGACACAGATACACAGGAGAAACCAAAAGATAAGACTAGCCCACCTTAGCATTCACAAATTACAAGACATTGGGTGTGAGTATGTAACATGACCTCCCCTACCTGAGGTACTTAGAGGTTATTAGATGCATTAGTGTATGCATTTTTAAATGGCCTTGCAAAGGCAAGCATCACTATTCAGGCTCATACTTAGGGTTTGAGGCATTAATGATGATGGACTCTTTACATGTGGGAGCAAACACCAAGCAACCACACAGAACACCATAACAACCACCACACTCTGGCAACCTCCCAGAACACCTTTGTTCTCAACTCTTGCCCTCAAGGTCCACATTCTTGCAAAGTTTGGCTCCAACCTTGATCATACTCATCTGCCAGTATCTTTAGGTGTGTTCACACCATGTTGTAATTACTGAAAAAACATTCACGACCTCGTAGAGCTCGTAATTACAGCCTGTACGTTTTCTGAGAGCTCCTAGTACCACCTGACCGCTGCAGATTCATTTAGGCGTTGATAATGGAGCCATAGTGTCCGAGGACGTGAACAGCTCTGAATATAACGTCACATGTTGTCATTTCGAGACTATGATAATTATCACATGGCGTGAACGCAGCATTTCTAGTAATCCTGAACACCTTGATTAGCTTGTTCAGTTGTGTTTGATTAGCGTTGGAGCTAAACTTTGCAGGAAAGTGGACCTCGAGTGCCAGAGTTGAGAACCCCCACCCTAAACTTTTGGCAGCAAGACTCACCTTGAAGCAGTCAAAAGTGAAGTAGGCTATGTATGTTTGCATTAATTTTGTACCTTATTAACTGGTACATAAGGATATATTACTAAATCAAAGCAAAATTTCGCTAGACACACAAGGGAGAATTCACTAAGAATGAGAGCTGGTATAATTTTATTTGCACATGCTGCCTGCACTGGTTTAGCATCTGGTTAACTAAAGCATTTATGCAAATCAGGTAAAGTGAAAATGCTAAAATTGTATTGTGTCTACATGATTTGCTGAATTATTTCAGCCATCACAACAGAATGTATTCTTTTATTAATACAATTCTTTTTACCACAGCGATAATAGCAAAAAGCAAATAGCAATGATCTTAGTGAATATGGTACAATCCATAATGAGGCAAATTTGCATAGAAAGGAAGTGGTTTGCCATCAGAAGAATGACAATGACTTAATTTTAATGTGGCACAGCACTATTTTAGAGCGTTTAGCACCTAGCTAAACTGTATTGCGGGTGCAGTGTTTTGCACTGAAATGCTGTGCTCAAAAGTGGTGCAATTGTAAATGTAGTGCAATAGTGAATTCACCCAACATTTGCATACCTGTTTTGGCCAGATGTCATCTCTGCCTGCTTTGCATCCAGAGAGAAACTTCATGAAAGTGCTCAGCACTCTGAAACATTTCAAGATAATGCATTTTGCTCTATGGTAAGGCTTGTCTCCTTATTTCACCTTTTTAAAGAACAAAAGTCGAAGCAACTTGAGGAGAGTAAGGAAACAGGAGCCAGGACCGCCAGGGAAAGAAAGACAAGAGACCTGAGCTAATTTACAAGGCTATGAGCGGGTTGAGGTTTCAGTTTAACCTTAGCAGGACAAAGTATACAGAGGAAAACGACTTATTGTAAGACACATTTACAGCATTAGTACAAATGATCCTCAAGCCACTAAAATAAATATCAAGCTAAATTTAAGCATTTGTATATTTGCAACAACAAAAAAAAAAAAAAAGGGGGGGGGGGGGGGGGCTTAGTAAATTAAATAAGAAAATACAAGCATTGTTTTATGAATAAACATTATAAATATGCACATTAAGAAGTCAACAATAGTAACTTTTTATCCTACATGTTTTGTTACTCTAAACATGTTACATTTGACCTCACATATTATAAATAGATGTACTGCAATAATACCCAGCCATTACTATCTATACCAACTGCTTCCCAAGGTCAATTATTGTCATTGAATCAAAAACATGTAACTGATCTTTACCTGACACTTTAGATGCAAATCAGAACCACATCCCTATATACTTTCTCGTTGTGGCTAAGACATCTCTTACACACAGGCACACGTACACGTACATATTCAAAGCAACAAATTGCAGCCAAACCCACACCTGAATATAAGCAAATCGGCAGTATTTGGTTATCTAGCCCTGCCCTTACTAAGCTAATCTAAGGCATTGAAAGAAATGCTTTCAGCATAACTTATACACCTCAAATGCAATACAGATAGTTCCACATACAGCTCTAATGCTTTGTCTTTTGTAAAAACAAACCAAGTTTTTCTATATTTGCAAAGAACTACAATATATTTAATAACACTGCAGTTTCTCGAACTCTAAAATAACCTATGAACATCTGCTTTACGATCTAAACTTTCAAACAAAAGGTAAATGCCCACACCATGCAAGTAAACTAACTTCAACTTACAGTTTGCCGCTGCCTCTACATGCTCAGGTATCAATCAGTCACAGCCTCCCGTCGCAGAGGAAGGAGACTGTGCTTGTTACAGCCTACAGTTAGCTTATCTCTCTGTTTTATGTATTATTCATCAACAAAAAGTAACACAATATTATACGATAGCCCACCATGCTTGGCTTCTGACTGTTGCTTTAATGTCACCTCGATGTTGCTACTTGGCTAAGGTGACCTATGGACGAAGGCATGCAATATCACTTGCAGATGACAGAATAAAACAGGCGCCTGTTTGGACACCCGTACTGTAAAAAAAAGTGCAACAGGGCATAACACCAGACTTCAGGCTATAGAGTAGTGTGATAGAGTTTCTACCTACAGTGCAGGCACTAGGTAAAAGGAGGGTTAGGACAGACAGCTTGATTTCGATTTGAGTTTTATTGCCAGTGTTCTGTGTTTTGACTCAGCCGATAATGACTAACAGAGCAACAGATGGTATTGCGATTGCCATTACATCCAAGTCTACATTGTTGCAAAGATTTAATGTTACTTATCTATCTTAGAGAGACATCTAGTGTCTCTACCTCTGGCAATGACAACACCATGACCTAGCAGACAGGGTTATTTCAGTATCAGTATGGTGAGTATAGATCATTTTATTTATTAGATATTGCTGCATTTATCTAAGTTCATAGACCTTTATTGACAAGGCAAAAAAAAAAAAACTAAAAAAAACCTGGCCTGGTGTCTCCAATTCATCTGTCATGCATGTCATTAGAAAGGCCACCTGACTCAGCTTGGATTCAGACTACAACCTTCTTGCTGTGAGGAAACAGTGTTACCCATTAAGTTACACCCCCAAAAAAAGCTTTTCTAAAAAAAAACAAAAAAAAACACAACATCTTTAGTTTCTTATTATGTAACTGTAAAAAAAGGTTTTAATTTACGATATTGCCACCTAGAAAAACTTACAAACTAAATAGATTTCTTACATTTTTAATAAAAAAATAAGACAATAAAAATAAGTTGTTCTTGCCCGTGTATATCTTGTGTGTAAATGCTAAGGTAAAATTCTGGCCGGTTAACGGGGCATTGCTAGGTGGTTCCCTTTCAGTCAGTCACGTTCGAAGTTACGTCAGAACGGAACTGACGAATTGGGATCTCGCCTGAGAGCCCAATCACCTTAGAGTGTAAACTATACGAGGTGGAGTCCCCTCTGCTTTCCCCCGATCTAGTTCCTCTGCCCAGTAGAGGGCTACTTCTGTGAATAGCCAGGGTGACCTGAGGATCATAGTGGGGGCTCCCCCGGCGAGTCAATCTCTGTGGGACCCTCACTCCTCTAGTGCATAGCAAGTTCTGGAGCTTACGGTTGAGATTGCTGGACCTTTGAATGGAGGACCAAGCGTTTCATTGCAGATGTCGATCGCTGCATCGGACGGTGGGCTAGAGTCCTCTGGGGATGAAGATTTGGCTGTGCTGCCCCCTTCGGGGAAAGTAGCATTGATCAAGGCTTTCCCGGGCAGCTGAGAGCGCCGGGCTCTAGTGGAAACCTCCACCGTGTCCTGAACATTCGAGGCTGGATGACTGGTATCTTGGGGCGGCCCATGCTGAGTACCAGAGCCCCGCCCCAGTGCCTTTCTTCTCGGAAGTGCACAAAGAGGTTACCAGATCGTGGAAGGCACCTTTTTCAGCCCGAAACCGAGCTGGTGCCTCGGTCAATCTGACAGCACATCTCACAAACGAGCGTGCTCAGTCCATGCCTGAACACGCTTAAGAGCAGGACAGCAGCTCCACTGAAACTATTTCAGAGGCTCCAGGGGCATATGGCATTCGCAGCCAAAGTAGCGTCGCTCGGCTTGCTTCATATGAGGTTGCTTCAGCACTGCCTCCATGACCGAGTCCTGAGATGGGCTTAAAAGATCCCCCCGACCTGCCACCAAACCTTCACTCCATGGTCAGACCTTGCTTTTCTATGGGCAGGAGTTCCTCTAGAACAGGGGTATTCAATTAAAATTCTAAGAGGTCCAGTTAGAAAAAAATTCAGCAACCAAAGGTCCGCAACATCATAATGACTAACTTGTGTTATCATTCAGTGCCACAGCCTAGTTAGTAGTTGTATGAAAATATGTAAGTAGCCTAGTCAAGAGACGACTGTCAAATAAAATGAAAGTACAAATTTAATAATATTTCAACAATATTTATTGTCAGTTTATATATTGAGCTGTAGGGAAATAATAAGTACTCTAATAATAAATGATCAATTTAAATAAATGAAAGGCTGCATTTAAAAATAAATTATAAATAAATAAAACACAACAGAGAGCTTTTGAAAAATGTGCATCTCAAAATAAAGTGCTTAATTTTAGAAAAATGAAATAAAAAGTATAGCTTGAGTTTCCCTTTTACTTTTTAGTTAACTTCCTTTCACATCTTAAGTTTTAACACATATTAAAATAAACAATCTCAACACATTAACAATTGAACAGCTTTAACACCTCCTTTTCTCTTTCTTTCCCTTTTATATCCCACTTCCACACTTTCTCTTGCTTAGTGAGAAAAGTGAGCCCTTGCTTGTCCTGCCAGGATTTTAAATCTGGGCTGGAATGGCGTCAGGGCCATTCTCAAACACATGTGTAGGTGCTCATTGGTGAGCCTGGATCGATATTTGCTTTTAATAATGTTCATTGTGGAGAAAGCTGCCTCACAGTTGTATGTGGAGCCAAACATGGTAAAGATGTACAAGGCTACTTTCCTCAGACCTGGGAAAGCGGTCTCTGGGACCATTTGAAGCCAGAAAGTGGTAGGATCAGTTTTTCCAAAATGCTCTTTCAAGGCCACATCTGCCTGGAGATCGATCAGTTGCATCTGGAGAGGCCCGGCATTTTCCCACTTGAAGAGCAGTGTGACTTCCTTTGAGAACTCCCTGACATCTGTGATGAGGAATGGGTTCTGAATGAACAGGGTGAGCTGCTGTCCAAGGCTGAAGCTGTCAAAACGCTTGCTGAAGTTTACAATCAGCTTGTCAACAAAGTCAACAAAAGAAGACACATCTCTCTCACCCTGAACCTGTTCCTTCACAGTTGGAAAGTGTGCACAGTCTGCCAGCAGGTCTTCCCTAAACAACACAAGTTTCCTCTGAAAGGAGCGGACAGCTGTCATCAGATCACAAACTGAATTGTCCTTGCCCTGTAGCTTTAAATTCAGTTCATTCAGGTGTGAAGTGATATCAACCAAAAAAGCCACAATATCCATCTTCTTGTCATCCTCCAAAAAGAGAGAAAATGTTGTTGCCTTCTGGCTCTTCAGCTGTGCCAAGAAAGCTGCGATTTCCCCTCGGATAGACCAAAAGCGCTCCAACACCCTACCTTTGCTGAGCCATCTTACATTGTTGTGTAGCAGAAGGTCATCAGCATTTGCATCAACTTCTCTGAGAAATTCCCTGAGCATGCGATGCTGATGGGAAGAGGAAGCTCTGAGAAAGTTTATCATTCTCATCATTGTGTTCATCACCTCAGCATACTCGTCTGACAGGGTGGAGCACAGGACTGACTGGTGAATTATGCAATGGTAAGAGATGAGTTGAGGATTGTCATCTTTCATTCTTGCCACAGCTCCTCTTTCTCTCCCTACCATGGCAGGGGCTCCATCTGTGGTTATTGAAACCACTTGCTTCAGCTCTATTTCCCTCTTCTTTAACATCTCCTTTATGGCCAGGTAGATGTCCTCTCCTCTCGTACTGGTCTGAAGGGGTGTGACACCTAACAGGTCTTCACAGAATTCTTCCTTGTCCTTCCTTGTCCTTGTTGAAGAACAGGGGTGGTGTGGCGCAATGGATAAGACACATGCCTTTGGTGTGAGAGACCCGGGTTCGAATCCACTGTGAGACACCAATGTGTCCCTGAGCAAGACACTTAACCCCTAGTTGCTCCAGAGGCGTGCGACCTCTGACATATAGCAATTGTAAGTCGCTTTGGATAAAAGCGTCAGCTAAATGAATAAATGTAAATGTAAATGTAAACCTCACAAAAACTAACAGCTGAGCATTGTCAGACACATCAGTGGACTCATCTACAGCTAAGCCTATGCATGGTGCCTTGTGAATTGCTTCATCCAGCTGAGCTAGCACGTCATGGGTTAATATTTCTGTTTTCTTTGTGGCTGATGATGCTGACATAGGTATTTGCTTGATTTTTACACACGTCTTCTTTTTGTTTTCCCTCAAATAAGGTTTCAGCTACCGCACTCATGCACTCCTTGACAACCCCTCCATCAGTAAATGGTTTTTTATGTTTGCCCAAAATCCAAGCAACTTTAAGGGAACATTCGTTAGCACGTTGTTGGGCAGTGAATGAATGTGTTAGGATTCTGCTGGATCGATCATATTGGGCTTTTAGATCGTTTATTTTCTGTGCCCTCAGTGCGGATTTAAGTGGGTATGTTTGGTCAAAAGATTTGTGCTTTGTCTCATAGTGGCGCTTCACATTGCCGCTTTTAATAATCGCGACAGTCTCTGAACATATGAGACATACCGGTTTTGAACTGCCCGTGGGAAGAATGAACATGTAAGAATCTGTCCATTCTTGATTAAAAGCTCTGTTTTCGCTGTCAACTTTTCTTTTTTTAGAGCACACCATGTAAAACGTTGTCTCTCGTTCGTCTCGTCTCTCCCTGTGTGTGTGTGTGTGTGTGTGTGTATCTCTCGCTGTCTGACTCGAGTAGTATCACATGACATGATTTACAACGCATGCTATTGGTCTGTGAGTTTCCTGGGCCGCGCTAAACCAGTACCATAGATGCTAGAAAAGCTGCGCGGGTTAAAATAGAAACGCTCCGACAAAAGTCAATAATTCTAAATAATTTATGGGTTATTGGTCCGGGTCCGGACAGAACGGCGGCTGGGTCCGGATCCGGACCGCGGTCCGCCTATTAGTGACCTCTGCTCTAGAACAAGTGTCCAGGCATGTTGTTGTCTCAACAGATGCCTCCACCACCGGCTGGGGCACCATGTGTAACTGGCGTGCAGCCTCGGGCGTTTGGACGGGACACCGACTGCACTGGCACATCATCTGCCTTGAGTTGCTAGCAGTACAGGCTGCTCTGAGCCACTTTAAATCGCTGCTTCAGGGCAAGCATGCGTTGGTCCGGATGGACAACACTGAGGCCGCTGCGTACAGCAATCATCAAGGTGGTCTATGCTCCCGTCACATGTTGTAACTTGAGTCAGAAGAATCTGAGGTCGCTTCGTGCCATTCATGTTCCCGGGCAAGCTCAATCGCACAGCCGACGAGCTCTCACAACAGCCCACGCTCCCGGGAGAATGGAGACTCCATCCCCAGGTGCTCCAGCTGATCTGGAGACATTTCGGAGCTGCACAGGTGGACATGTTTGCCTCTCCGGACATGTCCCACTGCCAGTTGTTTTACTCCCTGACTGAGGATGCGCTGGCACACAGCTGGCCCCGGGGTCTACGCAAGTATGTGTTTCCCCCAGTGAGCCTACACGCACAGACACTGTGCAAAGTCAGGGAGGATGAGGAGAAGATCTTTCATTAATGTTAATTTAAAAAACATTAAGCTTACAAGCTAACAAGCTTTTGACTGAATAACTTTTTTTTATATTTATATTTAATTCATACATGAAGACTATACAGTGTTTTATTTTTACAATTGATTATTCAATTTCTGTAGTATTTCTTACTACATGTTAAACTTTTATTTAATTATTATTATTATATATTATTATTATTTTATAAAAAAAAGTTTATTTCATTTGTATATTTTTTCTATTGTATTTGTCCTATTGTTTGTAGGAGGAGGACTATGCATTTACTCATCTGACTTGAACAAAACATATTCAGTATTCCTCAAACTCAGAATAACGCTAACCTGCAATAATTAAATATTTTAAACAATACAAATACACTTTATCTATTTAATGTCACTATATTTGCTGGTGACCTTCGATGATCCAATTCAACCATACCAAATAAGCAAAAATGAGTTTAGATAAACATCACATTTGTGTTTCATTTTTAAATTTTATCTAATTATGAGTACTTAATTTTTGGAATCTGATTACATAATCCAGATTACAGTGTAATCAGCTACTACTGAGCACTGCGTGTAACCATGGAAGTAATATTGACTAAAGTAATATTAAAGATGGCAACATCCATAAAATTGGAAAGTCTTATCACATTTGACACAACAAGATTCCAATCGTGGTTTAGTAACTACCAGATGTGTAGATATGATGTATAATAATAACAATAATAATAATAATAATAATAATAATAATACATTTTATTTAAAGACACCTTTCGCAACACTCAAGGACAACGTACAGTTGAGTGATAGTCATAAAACAAGACAGCAATACAACAAACAACAGCTGTTTAACATTACATGATTTAAATTTTATCAGAGAAAGCTAATTTAAATAGATACGTTTTAAGACGTGATTTAAAAGTAGTCAGTCAATCACTTTCTCATATAAAACTGGGGAAGAGAATGCCAGAGATGAGGAGCAGCACAGCTGAACGCCCTGGACCCCATAGTGACTAAACGAAGAAGGGAAACAGATGAAGAAGATCTAAGAGTACGCTTGGGGGTGTAAATATGAAGCAAGTCGGAGAGATATGAGGATGCGAGATTGTAAAGAGCTTTAAAAATGAGAAGCTGAATCTTGTACTCTACTCAATATTTAACAGGAAGCCAGTGTAAATGATACAACAGGAGAGATATGCTCAATGGAGGAGGTTCTAGTAATTATACGGGCATTATATGTGTCAGCTGAATGCTTTAGATCCAGACACTGGAGGTGGACCACTGGAGGTCCGGTCAGTTTTGTGGTCGGCATGCAACTTATGCTCCCCTCTCTACTCAACTATAAAAGCTGCTAATAGCGTACCGCACGATATACGTCACCTTTTCTCATTAATATTCATTAAGCTAGCGACGGTTGCTAGGGGGGTCAAACTCGCGCGTGTCACTCATGCTAGACGCATGTAAACAGTTTACGGACGAGATGTCTACTGAGCTAAACCTGCTAACTCTGTCCGAGAATGATGTCCCCGGTGCCAAATTCACTGGTATAGAAGTAGAAGAACATACAAATATTCAATTGAAGAGATGGCTTGAGTGTAGAGGGCTGAAAAAGACGGGAAAAAGAGCCGACCTGATCCAGAGGTAGATTGTTATCGACAGAATTTCTCCCCCAAAAAACATCGCCTTACGCCACTGACAGTGACATTTTGCAGTTTCAACAAGCTATCTTTTACCACCCTATGTCCTGTCTGTCATATATACTATGTCCTCTGGTTGTCTTACATCTGACAGTTGTTGGGGGTAATTTATATTATTATTATTAATGTATTTATTTTTTGTTTAGCGATCGCTAATGCTACTTGGTCACAACCAACAACACTTAATTTTTAATTAATATCAAATCTAAATTCTCTCAATTATTTTACCCTCCCCCCTAAGGCTGTTTCCTTACTACAGAAAAAGTAAATCTGTCAGATAGGGCCTACCTGTAGCATGACCAGGCTTGCTAGAAAAAGGCAGAGGCTGAACATGTCTTACATATTTAAATAAGAGTATTTTAAGAAAGTAGGCCTACATATGACTTTTATGATAAATACATGTCATTCAAGGCAGTAGTAGCACCTACAAGTAACTATATATATATATATATATATATATATATATATATATATACATATATATATATACATATATATATATATATATATATATATATATATATATATACATATATATATACATATATATATATATATATACATGCATACATACATACATACATACACATATATATATATATATATAGAGAGAGAGAGAGAGAGAGAGAGAGAGAGAGAGAGAGAGTTATTCATTCATTCAAAATAATGTCTAGGGCGTAGACCCATCGTTCACATTTATCCCTCTAGGTTTTTGGCTTCGGGAAACGAATAAAGAATACATCCTTCATATGTGGACGGTCATAGTGTCTGGAGTCGTTTCTGCAAGTTCCATAGCAGCAGTGTTTACTCGGCATGTTCTTATTTGAGGGATAACCGGCAGAAAACAAGCAGTACTAGCATGAATCATAAGCGAGCGCGCTTCAATGTTGACCCCCTTCCGGTTTACGTTGCTGACGTCACGCGGCCTTGCGGTCTAAAAATAGCACTCGTGCGGCACGCTATTAAGAATTGAATGATGAAACGTTAGGGGGACTCTTGTTGTTTCAAATTTGAGAAGACTTAGCAGTTTTATGGAAGTCATCATCTTTGATATTCCTTTAGTCAATGTGGTTACGGATGATAGTCATGAATATAATATGGGTTTAACTCCCGTTGCACATTTATACAGACAGTTCTTGGGTTCGTTTTTTTCCATCTATTCATTTTAGGGTTTTAAAGCCTGGTGTTATTGGTGAACATTTTTAAGTTCCACAAAGACATTTTTATCATCTAGTGATTTAGAAAACCACATATATTGTGGTGCATATAAGAGCCACCTCAAGAACTCTCAAGACAGTTCTCTGCTGAACCTAAGGTGTTACTAAGACCCAATTTAGACCTATCGGTTCAATGATTTGTTGCATGCCACATACAAATGCAAGCCATCAATCCATTCTACCCTTTTCTGCATCAATCAACACTGACTTAAAGTCTTTCCATAGCTTCCATCCTCTCTTTGCTTGATTGGATGTCCAGTAAGTTACAGCATTCAACTCCCATTATAACATCCAATTATTTGCAAGCAGTGACATGCATCTTCTTCTCTGTCAATCAATTTCAGCAGTTTTTCACACTTCACTGGGGACAACACTCACCAACAGGGGCTGGTGCCCAACCTCTATATGTGTGTGTGTTTATCTGTGTGGCCTGCAGAGATAGAGCATTATATCTGAAGAGCTGCAGAAAGCTGAAATATTCATGGCTGCTTCTCTGTTTCTCTTGATTTGCTATGAATCTCCTGTGGTGTTCATTAGGTCCCTCCCTTCCCCGTGGTTCAGTTTTCACACCGGAGGAGACGCCAGATGCCATGCTGTTCACTTGCTGTGCGCAACCCAGGAAGACTCCGTCAGAAGATGCCGTTACCTCTTCCTGAGCACCTTGATCATCTCTTTTTACCCTCCCTGTCTCTTTCTTTCCTTCGCACTCTCTTTAGCACTTTCTCTCATATGACTAGCCCAGGCAAACATCATAATTCGAAGCAGTGAGGAGAAGCCAGCACTGATATTTCAACCTCTAGAAAGAGGACCATCAATCACAGGCTGATGGGAGGACCACAGGCAATCAATAACTCTGTATGAAGTCGTCCACGTCCCGACCCACGAGGAGGCCCCTCGTCATGCATCACGGTGACACCTCCCCGCCCCCTCTTCAGGTCTCCCTGGCCTCTGACGGCCTTCATTTCTAAAGGGGCCCAATTTGATCAGCCTCTTTAAGTGGTGCTCCCTCAACTGGATCTCACAGGCTTGAGTTACCACAGCTAAAGTGCCAAATTTCCTGCTCTGTTGGGTTACAAATGGTGCAGTCCAACCCACAGGCGGAGACACAGCAGTGGCCATAATGACCCCATGATTAGTGTGGGCACTGGGCCCACAACCTACTTGGACTGAATCTCTGTACCAAGACCAGCCCCCCCAATTCAGACAGTGGGCCAGACAGACATTACCTGCTCTGTGCTTCTATTCAAGCAGAGAAGTACAGTCTCTATGAATCACCAGTCCCTTTTTATGGTGGTTATGATTTAACTAACTTAACAAAAAAGTTAAGGTGTTCCTTACGAAAATTAACCATGGTTTTACTACAAATAAAACCAAAAAAATCATGGTTATTATAGTAAAACCATGGTAACTACAAATTAACTATGGTATTGCTACACTAACCATAGTTTAACCAAGGTATTTGTTGTAAAACTGTGGTTATACAAATGGTAATCAATCTGCCAAAAAACTATGGTTACTATAATAAAACAATGGTTAATTTTAGGTGGTTGCCAGGGTGTTGCTATACGGTTGTTCTGAGTGTTTTTAGCCTATAGCTATGTGGTTGTTTGCGGTTTTCTGGGTGGTTGCTAGAGTATGCTAAGTCGTAGCTAGGTAAAAATTTTAAAAAAGCCCAACTCCAAGTCTCTATCCCTCCGTCCGAATATGCTTTCTAGTATATGAAAAATTATGTCAAATAAGTAGTCTCATGTCTAAATACACAGTATTTGCCCAACAGTAAGATTCTGAGGATCTATCTGATGAACACTTTACTATTTTACAATGAGGCCAAAGGAAGGTAGTCGTTAAAGGGATACTTCAGGATTTAGCATTAAGCTTTGTATTAGTAGAAAACCTGTAGTATTTTCGAATTACCATGCTTTCCACCCTCATATCCCCCTGAGACAAGAGATTTATGTATTTTTTGTCTGGAAAAAATCCTCCGATGACGCAAAAATCGTCATTTTGCGTCATCGGAGGATTTTCTGTCCAGAGGCTAAAGACTACAGCCAGTAGATGGCGTTGTTCCGCATGTTTTCAGCTCGCCCATAGAGGGTGGGATCTCACTCACAGAATGTACACAGTGTCAGCCGTCTTTCTTTGGAAGCTAAGCTAGCAGGCTTTTGTTCTGTGGAGAAAGCTGAATAGTAGGAGAAAGCTGAGTAAGTAGGGATTACCATCCTCCTTTTCCCGGACTTGTCCGGCGGGCGAGATCGTTCAAAATGTACGGGATTCAGCTTTTGCTTTCTGCGGTCGCTATTCCTTGTTTACATGCACACCTTTTGTTTCAATCTAACTGAATTCATTCCGATTGGTGAATTTGAATGTAGTGTTTACATGAACGCTAAACAAGTGATCGGTTGATGTGCGTTTTACAATTGCTAAGAAAAATTCCCGCTCCTCCGTGAGAGATGCGAGACCCGGCGCGTCTCAGTAATCATGCCACCGGCCTCGCGCCGTTCTCCCGCGGCCGTCAGCCTCGTCCTGATCGCCACAGTAAACATGATGAATGAATGGCGACTGTAGAACGCAAAAGCCGAATCCCGGACATTTTGGACGATCTCTAAATCCCTCGCAAACTCATCACGTAGGCTAGCTTTGTTGTTTTAAACTGCGCACTCTTACCGGTAGGCGTGGCCTCCTGAGACAGCGAAGCAAGTGCATTCTGGGAGTTGTTGTCTTTCATCCACATAAGCCAAAAATACATTTTCTGGCTTTTCTCAGTCTAGAAAGCTCCAAATTAAAAAAAATTCTTCACATTTCTTCTACTTAAATGACCTATTTTAAATACACATTCATCTTCCCAGAGGTGAAGTATCCCTTTAATGGCAGGGAAACATTATGCAGCTAACGTCGTAGGTCCAGATTGCATTCCTACTTCACACATGGATACTTACATTCTGGTCTATATAGTAGTTTAATACTTAGGGTTAGGGGTTTATTCCAATCAATATTCCTAACTATATGCAATAGCAACAGTGGCACTTGTCTTAATAAACACAAATAATAATATTTATTGAGACCCTGAAAAAGGTGGAAACTGCACTTAGTCTTACACAGGGTCTACATCAGATGCAAGCGGCATGATGCGATGCAACAAAAATAAATAGAACCCATTTATAATTAGTGATTCTGTCTACACTGGATGCAGCGTCATGCAACGTGACAAATTCCCAACAGTAAACTGATGACCCTTTCTATTTCTGACATGATCCAAGCACTCTCGCTACTTCTAAGGATTTGCAAATGGATTTGCAATGGTTGCTGTGTTGCATCCAGTGTAGACAGCTTCTAGCTGTTGCGGTGCAGCGTGACATGACACTGGTCTCGTCCGTAGACACAGTGTCAGTCTTAGGGTACGTTTACACAACAACAATGTACTAAAAACGGAAATGTTTTTCTTTTTTAACGTACAGACGACAACGTTGCCAAAACGATCTGAGAAAACTACTAAAAACACTATTATTCATGCTAGGCCAGTAGTTGGCGATGTCACTTTGTATACGGCTCTATAGACTGAACATGTAATAAGCGTGCGCATGATGTCACCATTTTCACAAATTTGTGTTTTTGTGGTTTACACAGAAACGATAACGGTATTGGTTTAAAAAACTTGCACTTTGAAACCCATTTTCGAAAGCTTGCACTTTCAGGCCCCCAAAAAGCTGTTGTCGTGTAAATGAATAGGCAAAAGGCATAACATTTTTTTTTGTTTTTAGTGTGCCATGTAAATGGCCCCTCAGAGCTGCCCCAATAATAAGCTACTTAATGTGATGTTTGGCTATAACAAGCTGTTAGTGAGACAATAAAGACAGAGCTACCGACTGGTTACCAAGCATCAACCAGCCCAGCAGTGTTTAACTATTCTGCAATGAATCAATGATATAAATCTATTGGTGATCCTTTGTCTTCTGTAATTAAAAGGATTTCACAGGTTACAACGTCAAATGTGTGAAATTATCAGCAAGACCCATTCAAAGCAGGTTATGAAGATGAATTAAAGTCTGTAATTAAACAGTACTAAGGAACATTCATTTTACACTATCCATTAGACTGTGTGCTGATGCTTTAGGCACATGTCCTACTTAGATTTGCGGTGCATCATCCCACTCAGAACATTATTCACTCACTGTTTGACATTTTATGCTTGCCATTTCCTTACATGACAATGAAGATCATAATGAGAAAAAAGGCAAAGCTGACAGATGCCTAATGCAAGACACTCATGGTTATGAAGATACAATATTGAGCTCATTCCTGTTATGCAGGACATTTTTTGTCCCTATCATGTACGTATGATATACTGCATGTATCAGAAAAAAATATAAAATTCTTGATATAATAAATATCATTTAGTTTGGAGAGTTTTAGACAATAAGGGGGTTTAGGGTGTTGGAGCGCTGAAATTATACTTCATTTAACCCGTGGAGAAAAAAAATCAACCCGCATGCAACAATTTAAAAAGTAGTCCCGTGGACTGACAACACTGTCAGTTAGGTTGTCTCACTTTTAACCATTCCATCCTGGATCAAAACTCTAACTTCAGCTTTTTATTTTCATCCTATTATTTTTCTTACCACTGTGTTAATGAGTCAAGTTTACCCTTTTATAGAAGTATTTCCTTAAAGCTACACTGTGTGGGATTTACTCCCATCTAGCGGTGAAATTGTATATGACTACCAACTGAATATTACTTTCTAGCTCCTCCCATTCCGAAGGCGTTTTAACTCCTACGGTGGCCGTATTATTTCAAATCTGCCGGCAAACGCGAGCAAATCTCCCTCTCGCATTCGTCACGGTGCCACTGCGTGTAAAAACGCGAAAGGCAAAGCTTTATGTCCCTCTTTGTCTAATGTATTTTCAAGATGGATGCGCAACATGGCTTCTGCCATTCGAGCGACTTGCTCGTATGTATTCTAAATGGCAGATTATACACTTACGAGAATACTTAATTAGTTGGTTGAAGTGATTACACATTAATGAGAACGTATAATTTTGAAATAACGTGTTTTTTTGCTAAAAAATCAACTTAAAATATTACACAGTGTAGCTTTAAATTGCAATGCAAGCATAAAGCAACAGAATTCCAGAGGAACTACATAACAGGAATGGCCAGCATACATATAATCATACTTCATTTTCAATAAACAATATGGACTGCAATTTTGATTATGAAAAATCAGTGGCTATTTATGCAAAAGCGAAAAATGTGATCCTTGACTCGTCACGCATCATTTGTGTACACTATTAGCTTCAACAACAGAAGACACACAGCTGTCTCTTCATATTCGTCTCATTTTTATTTATTTTTTTTGCTTCTTTCCACAATCAGTGCATCACAGCTGGAGATCCAGTGTATTTACACAGGCATCGTGATTGTTTCCATACACACTTGAGTCTGGGCTGTTGTGAGGCAGGTGTTGATTCAAATGGCTTTGCCTCGGGGTGACAAGTATGTCAAATTCATCAAATCCCCCACCACTGACGGGCCACCCAAGGTTAATTTACTCATCAAAGTAAAGATTTGACTTTTTGTGATTTTCCAATAGGGAAAGTTAAATGCTCATTTTTATCCTACATTCTAAAAAGAATGCTGGGTGTGTGTCAAATATGGACAAACCCAACCATTGGGTTTAAAAATTGGTTGGGTTTGTCTATGTTTGACTCAAACATGGGTTGCAAGATGTTTTTTGTCGACATTTAGAAAAAAATTGCAAAAGTTTTGCGCAAATCTGTAATGGAAACGCACCTAGAGGCTAGCCATGAAAAACCCCTACAGTTACTATTTCATTGCTTCTAACAAATTCAATCATTTTCAAATGCAACTTCTCGAGGTTGTGAAATCACACAAAAACAAACAAACAAAAAATAAATTAATAATTATGTGGTTGGAATTCAGACAGTAAATATTCAGACCAAGAACAGTGTAGGATAAAAAGATTGAGAAAGGGCTAACATGGAAAGATCAATGTAAACCCATAGTAAAGAAAACATAAATGAGATCTTTAATATCTCATTTGTTTCAGCAAGACTTCTGCTTCCCTGCTTCTCAGATGTTGAGAAAAAGACCAGTAATCTCTCATATCTCCTCAAAATTCAGAGAAATCTCAACAATATCACAAAATGTATTCAGAGGTGCCAAGATGCCAAGGTCAACAATCTCAATATGCCCTCAAACATTTCTCAAGATATTTCTTCCAAATATGACCAAATATGTCCAAATATGTGCTGTGTTAATTTGTATATTTCTAAACTATTTGTATTCCTCCAAAGAAATATTAGGAGAAACATCTGAGATAAACTTCAATTAATGTTTCCATTCTGTTATCCAGCTATGCAAGAGCAACATCTAAACAATAATAATAAATAATAAAAAAAAATTCTGGGAAATAATTTAAAAAAGACACTTGACCAATCCAGAACAATCAATTAGTGTTCGACCGATATTGTTTTTTTTTTTTTTTGATGGCCGATGCCGATATCTTAGAGAGCAGGGTGGCCGATAGCCGATATAAAGCCAATATTTTTATATCAATTATTCTAGTGTTTATCAGCTAACAAAATACAGTTCTGACTGACATTAATACAAGTTTAGTGCAAAAAGTGATGGTGAAGATGATCAATGTTTTGCCAGATAACAGTATATGAAGACTGAATGAACAAAATGATGGATTCCTGGAAAGATATCAAATCTAGTGGATCTATGGTGGAAATAGAGTGTAGATCTTACCAGAGGAGAATGCAGCTGTCTCCAGACATGGTTGGACAGTTCTGCTCTGAGCGATTTGGATATGTGTGGCTGCTTTTAATACAATTATCTCATCCAAAGTGAAGTGGCTTCTGTGGGTGAAAGCATCTTAGCCCACACACTGGACTCACGACCAGATAATCATCATAATAACCGTCATTCAGAACATCTCCATCATAAAATGTCAGATCGGTGCGAATGTATAAGAAGTTTACCTATTGGGAAACAAGGACAGCAAATCTAAAATGAAAAAACATGCATTATGAAGCATTGCTCAGGCATTCTTGCACATCACAAGAGGCTTCTTGCAGTTCAGTAGTGTTTCATTTAAGCTTTAAGTTTTCTCCATGATGCTTCTCCAAAAATGAAAAAGAAAAAAGGACACAAATGAAACAATTCGTGACATACAGAAAGAGTCTAGAGCTTAAAAAAAAAAAATGGATAGCATATAGTTCAGATAATAGGTCATGGAAGAATTTGATTAGAAATGGTTGAGATCTCTGACAATTGATTGCAGATTAATCTTGACAAATCCGAACACAGTTTGAGACATTTTTGGGATCTCTTCTGAAACTCGTGGAAATTTCTAACTATTTTACATTTTTGCAAATTGGTGGCTTATTCGTATGAATTTGTACGATCTCATTCTTATGTTTTTGTATGATCTGCTTACGCCCCAGGGATGGGTATTTTTAGGGGTGGGCCTTATGCTTAATGCTCCATAGTTTTTTTAAATAATTGTACATTTTTGAATGATTCACATTGTATAAATTCATACAAAGTCACCAGCTTTAATATAATGTTTTCCCGTTAGATCAGGTTGGATGTTTTGGCAGGAGAAACATCCGAGAAGCAGGAGATTTATATATTCCATTTACTTTCCATTTCACAAGTTTGTTTCCCCATATAAAGCAACACTAAGGAACTTTTCCTCTTCGGTCGCCCTACAGGTTGGAAGCGGAATTGTCCATTACCGCTGTCGTAAATAGTTTCGCCGCCCACAGCCTACTGTCGCACGCACGCTAGCTGTTTATCCAGCACAGGCTTTGGAATGAATGATGTCCACAGACAAGGTAGAGTATGTTGCATGATTTCATGAAAGTATGATGTATTGCGACATCAGAAACGAAGAAAAACTAAATAATGACAATTGTAACGCTTGCCGTAAAGCAAGTCAAATTTGTAGTTTTCTTATGTCTCATTCGAACTACGAACTACAGACCCGGTTTGGCAAAATTGCATAGTGTGGTTATAGCAGATATAGGGCTGCAAAGTGTATCCAGAAGTGCCTTTCACCCTGTTACGACTTGATGAACCACTTGATGAACCACAATGATTTTGGAAACATTATTTTAAGGTAAAAAATGTTCCTTAGTGTTGCTTTAAGGTTAAACGTATTTGGCTTGCTGTCAATTGTGGAGGGGCTTGAGGAAGCATGCTTCAACTTCGAGCTTAGATATACCCCACAGTGGGATTACTAATGCTTGGAAAGATTATGTTGGTGGAGTTGGGGACACTGGAGCAAGGTGAGCTACTGTTACTACTGAGCTACTATGCTCCAGCAGTTAATTGAAAGATTAGATGGGTTCTCTCCTCCCCGAATTAGGTTTAGGAACTTCCCTTAATCTAATTTCTGTGTGTAGGAGAAACAACTTTTCTTTCTTAATAGGTTTACTGATAATGCATGTCCAAACATTTGGCTCTGAAAAATTCCAGTCTAATAAAGGCCTATATTGTAACCAATCTATTGAGACATTTGGAAATAATGTGTTCACTCCTGAAACTCATTACTTATGTAAGTGGTCCTACTTGCACCCGCTCTGGGAGGAATTTGAACCGGCGTAACCAACCTGGGATGCGAGCGCGCTAACAAGGATGTTATAGACCGCAGCCTCTAGCATTAGTTGCTAGTGCACCTCTTGATAGCGATATGGAGCGCCAAAGACTCTCATGACATCTGTTTCATTCATACTGGAAGCCCAGTACGGATTCATCCCTTTCATCCCATTCAGCGCAGAAAGTCCACAAGTGAGATTCATAGGAGTATTAAACTTATGATGTTTCAGGAAATGCCTTATATGGATATAATAACATGCAAATAGAGACGTTTTGACTGATGAAACATGAAGACAAACACATGATAGCGATAATATATATGTGTTCATCAAGCTATCTCAGGTATTTTCATAAGAATGATGTATGTCTTTAAAGGGATAGTTCACCCAAAAAGGAAAATTAGCCCATGATGTACTCAGCCTCAAGTCATCCTAGGTGTATATGACATTCTTCTTTCAGACGAATACAATCTGAGTTATATTACAAAATGTCCTGGCTCTTCCAAGCTTTTTAATGGCAGTGCATTTTTTTTTTATCATGAAGGGATGCACTTTTTTGGGTTTTCAATTTTTTCCAGCCACTCACTGCCATTTTAAAGATTGGAAGAGCCAGGACATTTTGTAATATAACTCTGATTGTATTCGTCTGAAAGAAGAATGTCATGACCCATTTCAGGAGTTGCCATAATTACAATTTAAAATTAGAAAATGAGCATAGCTCACTTACATTCACTAAAATATTGAAACGTTATCGATACTGATTCAAAACACGAGAGCCAGTGACTGAATGTCAAAGCGCGGTTTGAAGTCCCCACCCCCCAGCCGAACTGGAAGTTTTGATTGATTTTGCATCCGAGTCAGACCTGTCTGTTATTGGCTGAAGCGCATCAGACCTGTCTGTGATTGGCTGGAGTACAGGGCTCCACCGCAGTAGTTTTAAATGTGTCTGTCAAATGTAAGCTTGCCCTGTTGCTCCGTCGGCACATTTGTACTTTTGGTGAAAAATAAATGTAGCGAAGTTGAATATTTTATTTTTATTCTACTCAAGTAAAAGTAAAAGTACCACAATATAATTGTACTCAAGAAAGTAGGAAAATATTTTTGAAAAATCTACTCAAGTACTGTAATGAAAGTATTTGTAATTAGTTACTTTCCACCTCTGCTCTTTAATAGCTGGCCTCCGCTACACTCACCCCCCTAAACCTCACTGCCACCTGGGTCACGGCACCAATGTATCTGGTCCTACTCTCACCAACTCAGAGCAGGATTCAAACCAATGTCACTGGTGTGGGAGGCGGGCGCGCTAACAAGGACGCTAAAGACTGCAGCCTCTCACGCCCCTCTGGAGGCCAGGAGGTTTACTTGCACAGCTCTATACTAGCTGGCCTCCTCACTTACATATTCTAATCAACTGATCAGCCTTAATTATGATGCTGTTAATAAACAAAGACATCCACCTAAAAATTGATTTCAAAATTCTAAAATATTTAAAAGGATTTTTTTTTTGACTTGTGCTATGATAGAGAGAGAGACGTTGTGTTTGGAAAAGATTTGTGAAAAGCCATAGATTCTCTTGGCAGGTTTGATGGGCTCTGAAGGTTGCAGGCACGCATCAATAGACTGATGTGGCCAATGATGAGGCCATTGTCGTGCAGGGGGACGTGAGATGAATGTGTTCCTGCTGGAGCGCTGCTAAATCTGCTCACCATTGTGAGGGGCTACTGGAGCATGACTCACCCCAGCTGCCGCTGGAGATAGCAGATGTACTGGCTTATAAGATCCATATTCACACAAGTAGATCAATTTGACCACCAATATCACATCAATTTCTGTCGACATTAGAGTTCTGTCTCTTTACTTTCTCTCAGATGTTAGTGTTTTCTTGCTACTAAAATATAATTTTGTAAATGTTTGATAATTAAAGGCAAGTGTTGTTAACCACATGTCACTAAAGTACTGGTGTGAAAATTTTATAGTAAATTTTATTCCCTGTTTATACCTGGTATTAAGATGCGTTTTGGTTGATCGGATCACAAGTAGACAACGCTAAATTTAGTGTACAACAGTTTAAACAGTGTCTACTGCGTTTTGAGCTTGTCCACTTTCGACCATTTCCAGCGGTAGTCTAAAAATCGCATTTGACCGGATTGCTTTTGTAGTGTAGACGCTCATGTGGTCGAATGTGTTTGAACAGGCACAAAAGGCTGCCTACTCTCTGGCTCCGCCTACTGACCTAATGCATAAACATTATGAGATGTGCGCTAGCCAGACAGGATTTAAACTTTATCGACTGAAGACCTAAGTGTGGTTTTAAGTCTAAAAAACATACCAAGCACAATGTTCTCTCACCATTCCTGATTTCTGACACACACTCACAGTGTTCGCATGGTCTTGCGGCTGTCAGAGCAGAAATGAAAACTGCTGCTCTCTGCATTTTTTTCCTTGTTTCCAGTCGCATTCATATGTAAACTGTGTGAGCTTTTATCATCCATTAAATCGAAAGATCTGAAAAAGCCCATACATTTACCTGCCCATAGACCCTCCCCTTGAAGAAATCAGGACAGAAGTGGTCAAAAGTGGACAAAAAAAGACTTGTGGTCCGATCGACCAAAATGCATCATAATATCAGGTGTAAACAGAGTCTAGCCTATATGAGGTAATGCTAAAAATGGTCTTGTGAATCTTTTGCTGATATGCACATAGGGAAATCTTTAGTGAAACCCTGCCCCTTTTATAGATTCAACCTCAAGCTCGCATTTAGATTTGACTCCATCCAATCAAAAACCAATGCATAAACTAAAATCCCTACATTTTTTCATTTTTGATAATCCATTTCACTCGGATGTACGTCACTAAAAGAAAGAAAACCCACATTTAGTCTATCCTTCAATTGTGATGCTAGTTAACACAGGCTGTTGAATTTTACTGCATTTGATCCGGTTTGTTTGAAGTCATTGTGCAGTGCCTTGATTGAATCTACATTTATAGATGTCTTTGATGTACAAAATTAATTCTACATTTAATCTACATATTAAGTGAACTTCAGTTTCCTCAGGAAATGGTTATTAATTTCTTTAATGATTTGATCAAACCTTTAATATCCCCAAATAAATGCCATTTGAATAAACGTCCAGCTTATGGGAGAAAACAGTGCATAAACAAGATTAAACATGCTTTACTTTTAGAATTGCCAGAAAAATTCCAAGAATAGCAGCCTATAATTCAGGTGTGTGCAATCCTGCTTCTGAAGGACCACTTTCCTGCAGAGTTTAGCAGCAGCGCACCTGCATGGAAGTTTCTAGTGATCCTGAAGACCTTGATTAGCATGGTTCAAGTGCGTTTCATTTCAGCTAGAGCTAAATCTGCTGGAAGGTAGGTCTCCTGTGCTATAACTAAACCTACGTCATTGTGAATTTGGACAAGAGGTCTCTAAATGGACTTTTAAATATTATTTACAACAACGAAAAACGGCATGTCCAAAAAAAGTTATGCCGTTTCATAACCACTGGTTTTGCATTTCTACTGAGCTGACAACTATGTAGATAGCTGGAGATGACAATATGTGTCAGAGAGAGGCGCTTGACAGAGAGTGTAAATGGCTCATCAAGCCTTTAGAGTTGTATAACACTTAATCCATATTAATCCACCAGAAGGATGAGTCTTACTCCAGCCTTATGAATACTGCAATATGACTAACTCTAGTGGTACAGTAACAATTTTATTAGATTAATAAAACACATGGTCAATGTTGCCCATGAAAAAGTCGTCACCATGATGCTAGAGTGTAGGTGGTTGCCAGTGCATTGCTATGCGGTTTGCTAAATTGTTCTGACTATTTTAGATTGTTATGCCATTCTAAGTGGTTGCTAGAGTGTTGCTACGGTAATTTTGGTGGTTATGTACTGGTAAAAGTTCCAAACGCCAATCCAATCTTTCTCCTGTAGGATCACCTTACAGTTTAGGTCTAGCTGTAATTAAACACCTGAACCAGCAAATCAAGGTCTTCAGGATTACTAGCGCTGAATCTGAATATGCCTACTTCCCTACTATATAGTAGGTGAAAAACAGTATGAGAAAACAGTTTTATGCCCGAATTCAACTGTATTCATACAATCTTCACGAACAGTACCCGGATGGCCTACTACTTCCCCTGAGATTCTGAAGTGTGCATCTGATGGACACTATCCCATGAGGCCACCGGAGAGTTGTGAATGGGATGAAAGCGACACAACTGACGAAGTCACATGACAATGACAACATGGCAGATGTAGTGCATCTGGATTTTATTCATGCGACACACATTAATACTATATACTGTAGTCGCGAAGTTCAGTCCTCATCGAATATGCATTGCATTCAATTTACATTTATTCATTTAGAAGACACTTTTATCCAAAGCGACTTCATCTTAAAGAGGCAATAAACACGAAAACTAAGAGTAATACAAAGATTCAGACATTAATCAGAATAGATCAAGAGGATTAGAACAGGGATTATTTAAGGAATAGTGAGAGCACAGATAAAGGAATTGGAATAGTAACTACTCAGACAGTAGGCCTATGCGATTTTGAACACAGTCTAGAAACTTCCAAACAGTGTTAGACCTAAACTCACAGGAAAGTGGCCCTCCAAGAGCAGGACTGGACACCCCTGGTCTATGATAATCTGGTCTCTAGATATGGCTGTGGGTCTATGGGATTTTTTCACCTGTTCTATTGTCCAATAGGATCTCTGATATCTCAGAAATGTAATAACAAACCTCTTCTCAACAAAACCCATAATTTGACATATTCATGTCTGTAGCACACAGCAAATTTCAGAACTCCGGGTTAGTGATTTGAGCAAAAGGAAAAGCAAACACTATTAATTAGGAATAATCAAAATTATATCCAATCAAAACATCTATTTGGGTGTCATCTCTTGCTAGACCTCTACAATGTTGCGTAAATCATTAGAAATGACGTTCTGAATGTGTGGGGGCTGAGCGGCTCGTTGGTTTCAAGCTTCCCTAAGGCCTGAGGGAGGATTTTCCAGCCGTCTCATCTAGCTCTTGCCCTGGTTTGATTAGTCTCTCAGCTGTCTGCGTCACCTCGCCTGAGCACGACCAACAGCCAGCCAGCCAGATTAACGTTTATATTTCACTACACCCTCCTGCAGATACGCCACTGTGAGGTAATCGCATTTGACACAGCCAATGGAAAACACCACAAAAATGGACAGAAATAGTATCCATGCTAGAAACTCATTAATGGGTACAGCTAGAGAAATATTCCATTCCAGTCTTTTCAACTGAAAGCAAAAGGTTACACTTTGAATTGTAGAATCAGTGGTGTTCTAATGCAAACGTCAGTATTGCTCATACTGGCATTCAGGGTGTAACTGGTCCTGCACACTTATGACTACAAGCCTGAATAATACCTCAAAAAATGAGTTATAATGTGTAACTTCACACAGAACTCGTTTTTGCATTCCATTGTTTTCTATCTAACGATGCACGGACAGACGTCTTTGAATGTTGAGCTCACATCTTTTTCACATAATGCTGCCTACTGGAATTATCGTCAATTTCCTAGTAAAATGTCCTAGTTTCCGAGTAAAATTGGGACATGAATGCCTGCTCAAGTCGTATTTACCACTGTGAAGCTCTGGGATAATTTTGAGTTTGGCAGGCCATAAACTTTAAACATGGCGGAGGGGAGAACGATTGCTGCTGTGACTGCTATTCTTTATTAGTTTTTTCAACAACAGCTACATCACCTTGCCTTGTCATTAAAATGAGTGCATATTTACATATAGGCCAATGAAGAATAATTTGAAGCATATTGTATATTTTATACACAGCGAAAATAGCCTGATTTGACCGAAATTCCAGAATCATCAGCAAGCTGACTATATAGATAGTGCGGGGAATGTTTATATGCTAAATACCATTTTGGCTTTAATACGATTTTCCCAATATGTAGACAAGAATAAACCTGGTGTCCTCCATGATTCCTGTTCTTTCTGAAAAGAAAGCACTTGAAAGCAACGAGCTCGTAATCACAACTTCAGAAGTGGGAAGTAGGAAATTTCCGACAGCAAGTGAAGGCAGCAGCATAAGCCTAAAGACCTTGCATTGTTTTATTGTCACGTCTCACATTTCTCACATCTCACATTTTAGCAACACCCTCTAGTAGTAGTGAGTTTTGCACCAATCATACTTTCTCCAGGAAAATGTAATTTTATATTTTATATTCAGTATCCCAATTGGTTCACAGAGAACATGCTGCCAGAGTGCTCGCACATGCTCTTGAACCCAAACAGCAGACGCTTCCTTTGTGGCTGAACAGGTGAGCCCATCGTCGTGCCATTAACCAAGCTTATCGTCAGGGTCAAACTGAGAGAGAAAGTAAAGAATATGGCTTCTGCTTATCCCTTTTCCTCGCAAAGGGCACGATTATGCTTTCCGAAGACCATGAACAGGATCATGGAGCACTTAAACAGCAAATCATTGCCCCTTCATCACTGAAATCCCATCGCTCCTCACTGCAAAGCATTGTGTTTAAGGCACCACCATGTACACTAGCACAAACCAACGTGTTTCCATTGGTTACCACTCTGCACCCCTTCTATCTGTTTTGGCTGATATGACAAGCTGCGATTGGCTGATAATGACGGGTAGTTTACATAATTTCAGTCCTCTAATTTTCCCTGTCATTAAATCCTCAGAGAGAACACAAGGCGGTCAAACACCAGCCGATATTTCTCAGAGCACAATGCAGCACGTATAGTAAAAAAGGGCTGGGTTGTAAAAGAAACGAAACCTAAAAATGTGTCTGACTAAAAAAAAAAGAAGTGGCGAGGGGGGACTGAGAGAGATCTCTCTACGTACTTCTTTGCTGACGTCTGTTCTGTCTTTCGTCATAGCGCTTGGAGCCAACTGGGTCGAGGAGGTGGAAAGGGGCGTTTTGCAGCTTTTTTGCATAATATGTCATCAGCCTTCTTTGTCTTGATGATTGTAAGCATTGCTTTACACACACACACACACACACACACACACACACACACACACACACACACACACACACACACACACACACAAATAAACAAATTTATCACATTTTTTCTGTAATTAATTGTGATGAATCGAAACTAATATTCAAGGTTTTAATATATTTTATATTGTAATCCTTTCATATTGAATCTTTTTAATATTTGTTTAACAGCTTCTTTTTACTAAGCACTATGAATGAAGGCCAATATCAATGATACCAGTACTGATAGTGATGTCTCTATTAAATGGATTTTTCCCCTCAATTATAGCCATTAATTAAAGCCATTCAACATTACTGTATAGTTGAAAGTTGTTATATTACTAAAAAAATAACAACTTTTAATTTAAGTGAACTTAAAACAATCTTCACATAAATCCATTGTAATAAATGTCACATGTTGCTGTGCTTTTAATATATCAGGGCTCAACGCTAAGTTTTTTTTTTCTTCAGATTTTTACCTGCCCTGCTAAAATGCAAAAAAAAAAAAAAAAGTTATTGTTTTCAATGTTTTTGATTTGCTTTAAGATTTTGAATATAGATTAATCCTTATTAAAGCTACAAAAGTTATTCAGTTCACATTAGAACTTTTTGCTTCAAACTGAATGAATTAATTCTGATTGATGAATCCGAACGTAGTGTTTACATGAACAATAAATAAAGTGATCGGGTTGATGTGCGCGTTTATATGTCACAAGCTTCAAATCGGAATTGAATCTTTTGGCATGCGCACACTGCACCAATATACACTGTTGTTGCATACTAACCATCCTACTTTTGCGATTATATATAAATCTATATTATATATCATTTTTTGTGTGTATAACCAAAATGTGATTCAAACTATCAGACTAAATCTATAGGATGCTAATGTAGAAGAGTAGCTCACCTTTACAGTGTTGTACAAAATTCAACTATGAAGCCTGGAAAGGTACTGAGACTTTCTGGAAAATTCCAGATCTACGCCCCCTCCTGCCTCCCATCATGTAATATCTATACAATCTGGCATCCCATCATGCACCTTGCAAAGTTGACTCCTGGGGCATAAACCGTAGCTCATGACCCAGAAAATAGAGGTTGTGTCCCCGCAAGCCTCTGAGCATGAGCATGGTTACAGACTCCACCCAGAGAAGACACGACCACAGAATACATTTGCAGTTATGTATACTGCATGTATATTAATGCATTGACATATACATGGGTGAATCTATCAAAAACATGCCATGAAAGCAAAAAACTGCCTCCGCATATTCTCATTACCGTAGTGCATTTGGATGTTTTACTGTGGTGTAATTTTTTTCTCATTATTATTTGAAATGGTAGTTACCATAAATTCTATAATACATTTTTAATTAAACTGCAATTTGAATAATATACAATTATTTTTTTGGAAATGTGCCGAATGGTTATGAAAATGCAAAAACAGGCTTCATTTTCTCATTGAAGCAAAGTATAATTTCTTATTATGTTCTTTTGATTTTGGATTGAAACATAACCCAGACATGTTCTTTAGTGATGTCAACATTTCATCATGTATGCAAATATTTGATCATAAAACAGTTCCAATAGAAACCGACATGATATCTAAATTGAAGTGGTTTAATCTGGAAGCGTAAAACAGTATTTTTCCATTCAACCTCTGCCGCAATTTTCAGTTTGCTGTGAAGATTTTTGGCTCCCCCTCTGGCCCTGAAAGCAGCCATTTTGTTTCTCTCTCTCTGAAATGGGGGTGCAGTATGAATCATGAGTCTCAGAGAGACGCTCGCCTCTAACAACCACACACTTCACAGTTGATTGTTCAGGGCAGGAGACGCAGGCTGCCGGCAGGGCCATCTCAGCCAGAATACATTACGTTCCAGCTTTTTAAGTCAGTGAAGACTATTACCCAGAAGCCCTTTGGAAGTTCTTATCAGTGCCAACCAGATGGAGAACATGTGAGCGATGTCAGTACCTGCAGACTTGTTGATAAAACAACACAGCCAGAAATCTGAAATTAAAAAGAGATTGTGAGGTTTACTGGCTTGATTTGGTTAGTAATGAAATCTTATTAATATGTAATGTTTAATTGTTTAATATGTAAAAGACATTGCATTCTCTGATACGTATTTAGCTCCATTGGTGGTTTATGGCTAGAGACAATGAGTTAATGTATTTGGTGTGCTTTTGTTTTCCTAGGCGTGCGTATGCGTCGTTTGTGTTCAATGAAGACGTCAACACTGAATTTTGTGGATGCAAGTTACATGATTACAGGACATGAGTCACATAATCTCACAGTTTGACTTCAGTCCAAGCCAAACAAGCATCCAATTGACTCATATTCTACAAATACATCCCCCAAAACCACAATAATCATGTATGTCTGCATATGCCATAGAGACATGTAACAATTCATTTTTTTTACAGCAGAATGCATGTCTGCCCCCTTGTGTCTGAAAATAATTGATGAACGTCCAGGGCATATTTCACCCAAAAATCTGAAAGAAACAATGATTTTAGGATCTCTATGATTTTCTTATATATATATATATATATATATATATATATATATATATATATATATATATATATATATTACATACTACATATATACAATATAATAGATTACTCAGGGTTCAGAGTTAGTACCTAGTTATTACCCAGTTATTGTAATTACTATAATAAGTACATAGTACGTACATGGGGAACAGGAATGTAAAATAAAGTGCTACCAAATTGTCTTTTTAAATTACATACTGCACACACACACACACTCACACACACACACACACACACAGGTTTTAGAACTATGTTTTTGGACAGAATTGTTGTTCCAGGATCAACAAAAGATGATAATCCAGTAACATGTCTTGCCAAAATCACAACAACCACACACACACACACACACCACTTTAGATAGAAAGGATCTCAGTCTGACTAGCTGAAGACAGTACTCTAGCTATACCTTTTACACACAGTACTTCCTTGAAGATAAATTCCAGCACAGCGCTACAACAGCCCTAATGAATTGACCCTTCACAACAGATACTGCTTTACAACAATGAACTCTTAAGAGAGCTACATATTGCAATTTATCAATAAAATACCTTACTCGCATGTTTAGTAATAAAAACGTCATCTCCAAGTCGCTTTTACAAAATTTCAAATCCCTCAGTTCTCGCCATCTCCAAAAAGCCAATCAGTTTTTATTCTTGTTTTATTACAAGCTCTGTCACGTTCTCTTTTTACCAGCAGACCAAACTCTCCTCGGTTCATCTAACCTATGCCACTTCTACCCATACACGCGTCAAAGTAGCCGGTGTTACAATATATTGAGTTCCTGAAATATTTGGTTCCACTGGGTCACACTGTCATGAATATTCATGATTAGAGCCCGACCGATAAAGGATTTTTAAGGCCGATACCGATACAAATATTTGGTGATTTAAAAATCCGATATTCCGATATATCGGCCGATATATATATATATTTTTTTAAATCCAGAAACGCGTAACAAAACATGAACAGATTTTCCCTAACATTAGTTATTTGTAGTTATTTAAGAGTCCTCAGCCTTACTAAAATAATATGATAACGCAGTTTAAAAATAAACTTTTTTTTTTAAATTAACTTTATTGTCACAACAGAACAGAATATATTAAAGTTCAGATAAATATAATGTATGTTAAAAATAAAAACTTAAGATATGAAACTTAAAGTCATTTGAACAAAAAAAATCAACTATTATTATTAATATTGACAGTAATAATTTAAAAAAATTCAATGATGATGATATTATTATTATTATCATCATCATTTGTATTATTATTAAACAAGACAAAGGTCACTCCTAATTCTATCCATCTTTTCCATCAAGCTACAACAAACCATTTTCAATCATCATTTGCTGCCTGCCTTCTAAAATCTACTACTTAGTGATGCACTAAATACATTATGTGACTCGTTAAAGGACAATTCCGGTGAAAAATGAACCTAGGGGTAATTAACACATGGTCACCGAGTCAATCGTTCCCTGGGATGCGTTTTCATGAAAATCGAATGTAAAGAGTTTTATCTCTAAAAACAGATTAGCTTATAACGCTAGTATATGGGGCACAGAGTAAGTAAAAGTAAATCGCTAGTTAATACCACTAACAAGGCTCAAAATAGCCTCACACTAACGCGGTAGCATAATGAGGGTCCCTACATGCAAACCGAAGCATTGAGAACTTTGTAAGTGTACAGACAGCTTAATAAGAAGATACTTTATAAAGACAGTACATTACGCGTTTACAGGCATTCGTCATCTTGGAAAACAGTCTCGACTAGTCGAGCCACGAACGCCTTGCTAAGTGAGCTGGTCTATAGGAATTACCAGAGCCATAGAGAGAAAGAGTTGCGGCACTCCCATAGACCTCCATTGTAAAAAAAATTAACATTGCTGCGCGTCGAGTTGTTCCAGAGTTAAGTTGCTGAAATATCGGCCTCTTTTGAATTGTCAACTGTCTATATTGTATCAGAGGCCCTTTGCGATGCTTATACTGGTCTTCATTTGTATATGCACAGCGTAATTATTTATATTTTATGTTGGTTGTTTCAACCAATTTTCAAGCACTGCCTGATAGCTAGCGCGACTTCGTCAGCTAAGAGTTCGGTAATGAATCGCTGCCACCTTTATAGCAACTTTTATTTTATTTAATTTTTTGGGATATACTAACTTTTCATTATGTTTTATTGTCTTGAGTGAAACGGCTTGTGAAAACAATGCTGGACCTCTAGGATTGTTATGGCCATCACCAGTACTGTCTGTTTCATGGATCACCTGCCCCTGGTTTTTGTTTTTCTTGTTCACACACAAGCACACATTTTTGTTGTCTATCATTGTTTAATAAAAAATATTTTATTTGAAAACCTTCATTTGTATCAGCCATGCTTAAATTCGTTTTTAATCTGTTATAGCTTTGATCATGTGTATGGCTTAATCTTAAAATAATATTCTTAGTCTTAACATGATCATGTTTCACGTTGTGGTCCCGGGGGTGGCCACTTTCATCAGAAGAAGTGAGCTAGCTTCTAAGCGAATTCTGAACGGACCGCCACGGCAGAGCTCTTTGCGTGATCACGAAGGTAGGCTAATGGCTGAATCAAAATTTATAAGCAAAATCACGGGAATCAATAGCCTAATACAGCCCAGTTGTGCTAAAATAAATATCACGAGACGTCCATCATCAGATGAATGATATGGAAAAGTTAAGTTAGAGCCGCTAAAGCCAGTGCTACTACCCATGCGAACATGAACACTAAGCTTTTCCCTCCAAAAATATAGCCTAAAACTTATGTCCAAATGCAAAACTGACATTAACAAAATGCAATAATGCAATAACAGCTGAAAAAGTACTTGGGTGTGTGTTTTATTTTATATTTACCGTTCAATAATGCAATCGCTGCTGTCTGTCCCATAGAAGAACATGACAGCCAGCGTGTGTTTTGGAACTATTGGGGCTTACATGAACCACGTGACAGCCATAGCGGCGACATCAAAGAGTGTCGCAACTCTTTCTCTCTATGGCTCTGGTAATTCCTATAGAGCTGGTAAGTCCCGCCCCTTCCGCAAAACCCCGCTGGACCTCAAAGTTGAAAAACCGTCAATGCAAGTGAATGGGAGAAAATAATTATTTTCTGGTCCCGTTTGAATTGTGCCATGAATGTGAACATATGTTGTCTGTGAATTTTTTATATAACTTTTCATGTTACGAGTTTGACAGTATATGGTATGATTCTTCAGCTAGCAGTTGTGGAAAAGACATAACGAGAAAGACTACATGTCGCCTATGTGACGTCACCCCATAAAGTTGACTTACCCGTGGTTTTCGCCAACTTCAACGATTTTGTCCTCTCCCTGAAAGAAGGCGGTGAAGTGCACCAAAGACACAGCCATGTTTAGCGGGATCCGTGAGCTAGTCCGTGTGCAGTGGTGTTGACGTTTCAAACGCGTCGAGAGTTGTAGTCCACAAAGTGCTCTCACACAAAGTCTAACCGTATCAAACTTCTACCCGCTAAATTGTATCATTCTTTACACGAAAAGTTCTATAAAAAATTCACAGACAACATATGTTCACATTCATGGCACAATTCAAACGGGACCAGAAAATAATTATTTTCTCCCATTCACTTGCATTGACGGTTTTTCAACTTTGAGGTCCAGCGGGGTTTTACGGAAGGGGCGGGACTTACCAGCTCTATAGACCAGCTCACTTAGCAAGGCGTTCGTGGCTCGACTAGTCGAGACTGTTTTCCAAGATGACGAATGCCTGTAAACGCGTAATGTACTGTCTTTATAAAGTATCTTCTTATTAAGCTGTCTGTACACTTACAAAGTTCTCAATGCTTCGGTTTGCATGTAGGGACCCTCATTATGCTACCGCGTTAGTGTGAGGCTATTTTGAGCCTTGTTAGTGGTATTAACTAGCGATTTACTTTTACTTACTCTGTGCCCCATATACTAGCGTTATAAGCTAATCTGTTTTTAGAAATAAAACTCTTTACATTCGATTATCATGAAAACGCATCCCAGGGAATGATCGACTCTGTAACCCCTAGGTTAATTTTTCACAAACTAAACAGCTAAACAATGTCAGCAACGCACAAAGCTAACTTTTATGCACAGGCTATGTTTGATACTTTTTCTCTATGTCTAAATGTTCACTCCTCGCGTGCCTAACTTACGTTTTACAATGCAGGGACTGGAACTACAGATATGCTAGTTATAAATACAGTAATCATTACTTTATTTAGGCAGAATAAGTTCGTTGTGATTTCCAAGCTCATTGATGTTAGCAGTCTTCCTTGTAGAGTGCCCTCTGGTGGACAAACTATGCAGCGCCAACACTCATAACATGGTTGCAGGGTGTTTCGTCCGCTTTTATTTTATTTTTTAAATATTCATTTATCGGTCATTATAAATGCCGATACCGATAGTTTGGAAAATGCCTAATATCGGCCGATAATATCGGCCCGCCGATATATCGGTCGGGCTCTATTCATGATATCTTCCTATTTTCAATGTTAAGCATAAGCTTTTTTTTGCTTTTGTGATGTTTCCACATCACTCATCATATTGTAAAGTCGCTGTTTGTTTCAGACTGGATGTGAGAGCTGAAGTAACTGGTAGCTCTGGCAGTGTGTGATTGGACATACAAGAAGGCTCTTTTCATTGAGTGCCAAGGCCCTATTTGAATAATTATCTCAGAAACTCACTTAAAGGAGAACTCGGCAACTCTAGCGAACTCTAGTCACTTCTTCGCTGATTTTTCCTTTTGTTGTTGCATGTTTTCCCCACGAGCACCCCCTACAGCTGTGGGGGGGGGGGGGGGGGGGCGTATATTTCACAACACGGTCGTAAAAAACTCACTTGCGGCGGCCTCCTCCCCCTCTCTACCGCTGCTCATGTGCGTTTGTTTTGATCGGAGCAAGCCAACTGTATCGTGTGGAGCTATGTCTACCGAGGTGGGTAATCTGGTAATACATCATACATGCGTGTTTATGTCGAATTGCCGTAAAGCAATTCGTGTTTCGCGCTCGTTCTCGTTCTCGCTTCTCATGAGACTTCCAATTTCTATCTTGCCGGGACGGTAGTCCCCAAGTTGCAAGGTTGGTTTTCCGCCTGGGAACGCTGGGGGGAGCGGGGAAAGTCACCAATATCACCAGAACAGGTTGTTTAACCATCCAAATGAATTCTAGACAGTTTTATTAAGTTAAAAAAGTTACCAAGTTCTCCTTTAATTTTGCATTCTTGCATTCCACATATTGTTTTAAAATTTTCATTGTCTTTCTCATTGTTGCTTGACATTGAAAATTTTATTAACTTTCTAATTTTATTAGCGACTGAGGAGTGTGCAGTAATATTTTCAGTTCTATTCGTTTTCGAGTTGTCTCAAGTACATGCCCGCAATAGGAGGATTTCATGAATATACATTAAAGCGACACCCAGTGGAACTAAATATTTCAGTAACTGAATATATTGTAACACCGGAGCAACTTTTCTCTATTTACGTATATATCGAGACACACACGGGCGAGTGATATAGCCTATGTCGGCAATTCCCCACAAAATCAATCCCATCAAGTCTAAAGTATTCAAACATATAATAGACTTAGACATGTCTAGAATTAGACATGCTACCATTAGGAGATATCATTAGGAAACATGGAATTAGCTTCCACTGTTATGCCGACGATACTCAGCTGTATATTTCTTCAAAACCTAACGAAACTTACCAATTCACTAAATTAACAGAATGCATAGCAGATATAAAAAATTGGATGACTCGTAATTTCCTACTTCTAAATTCTGAAAAAACAGAGATTCTAATTATTGGACAAAAAACTTCCTCACGTAATAACCTAGAATACTGTCTAACACTTGATGGCTGCTCTGTTAAGTCTTCGTCGTCGGTTAGGAACCTGGGTGTGCTCTTTGATACCAATCTTTCATTTGAAAGTCACGTGTCTAGTATCTGTAAAACCGCATTTTTCCATCTTAAAAATATATCTAAATTACGCCATATGCTCTCTTTGACAAATGCGGAACAATTAGTTCATGCGTTCATGACCTCAAGGCTAGATTATTGTAATGCTCTACTGGGTGGTTGCCCTGCACGCTTAATAAACAAACTACAGCTGGTTCAAAACGCAGCAGCTCGAGTTCTTACCAGAACCAGGAAGTATGACCATATTAGCCCGGTTCTGTCAAAACTGCATTGGCTCCCTATTAAACATCGCATCAATTTTAAAATATTGCTGATTACTTACAAAGCACTAAATGGTTTAGCTCCGCAGTACTTGAGCGAGCTCTTAACGCATTATAGTCCGTCACGTCTATTGCGATCTCAAAATTCCGGCCAGTTACTAATACCTAGAATATCCAAATCGACTGCTGGCGGTAGATCCTTCTCCTATTTAGCACCAAAATGTCTTCCTAACATTGTCCGGGAAGCAGACACACTCTGTCAGTTCAAAGCCAGATTAAAGACACATCTCTTTGACCTAGCATTCACATAATACATTATAGACTTCTATAATTCAATATTAGGCTGCATAGATTAGGTCAGCTGGAACCGGGAACACTTCCCATAAATCCTGATGTACTTGTTACATGATCATGAGAAGAATGGCATCTACGCTAATTTTAGTGTCTTTGTTTATCCCAAGGTTTTCCCGCAGCCTGCCGGATCCAGGCCGTTTCCAGATCTGACGAAGGACCTTCGCCTGGACCCGATGACAACGCAGTGCTGAAGTGCCAACTAGTCTCTCCCTATGGAGGATCCCTTTCCCACTCTACAGATAAAGCGTCGTCGGGAAAACTCAATTTGCGTATCTACCCCGAATTGATAAAATAAAATAAAATTCTGAATCAAAACTATAAGGAAACACCAGTACTTTGTTTAGGCTTGGTTTGTAGGGAATTCCAAACCTGCACACATATATTCAAACGCACATAACTATTGAACCCGTTCTTAATGCGCATCTGAACGCCATCAGCGTTTCTCACAGGATCGCGTTTAAAGTCTGTGTAGAGAGAATGGTGTCGTCTTAGCGGCCCCTAATTTAATAACAAATGATTGTTGCGACGGAAGCGAATCAATCAAAACCAACTTTAGCTGGAAAATAACTTTATTAAAGAACCGTTATAAAGCCAAAACAATCTTACGTTAAATTATACATTTATCTCTGTAAAGCTGCTTTGAGACAATCTACATTGTTAAAAGCGCTATATAAATGAAGATGACTTGACTTGACTTGACTAGACTAACCATAGTGAATCAAGGTAAGACAAAAACTGGTTTTGGAAGAAGGATTGATTATGTATTATTTAAATTGATTTAATTTTTAATTTGCATAGTGTACCTTTAAAATGGCTACAATGTCAAAAACAGAGCAGTATCCATAGCTGTCCACTGTTTATTTCTGTTATAATGTAAGTGTCAATGATACACTGACCTGCATTAACCAGACACAGTATCATTCTTCACAATTGCTTGCAGGGAAAATGACCAGGATGTAGCTCAGTATGTCCATTGGTGCATGTGTAGGCCTTTGGCATCCACTTCCTGCTCTGACCCACTTAGAGTGGTGTGTTGGTTATTTTAAGACACCAGTCGCACACCCTGCGGCACAAACACACAGCACGAACAATGTTAGAGGATGGTGTGGCGGTCCAGAGCCAAACTGGCATGTGATACAATAGCTGCAAATGACAGAGAGAGATTTTGTGCTGGACAAAAACAGTAAACCAAACCGATGAGTGCAAGGAAACACAACATGATCCCACTGCATTCCACACTGAGGGGGTGATTTGGTAGAAGAAAAAAGAAATCTGATGTTATATTTGATTTTCAAGGGCTTACTTTACCTCTAATGATCAGTTCTTAAACAATCTATATAATGTGGATGGTCTGTTCTGAAAAGCATAAGTGTCTGGTTAGTTCTCTGCTAAAGAGTAGGCCTAGTTGTTTTTCTATATATATATATATATATATATATATATATATATATATATATATATATATATATACACACACACACTGTATATAACAATTATTTCATTTGCAATTTGTGAGTTTATTTCCACAATATATATATGGAAATGGTTTATTATTGTTTAGTTGATAGCTCTTAAAATGTATAATTGTTATGTTTATGATGGATTGTAATATTTTAAGATTTAGCATCTAGGGTAAACAATACATGAAAGGTGTTTAAAGGGGACCTATTATGCCCCTTTTTACACAATATAATAGAAGTCTCAGTTGTCTCTAAATACCCCACAGATCCTTTATTGTATCATGTTGTAAAAGCCCATTTTTGAGTGGAAGGAAACACATGCTCTTTCCGTGCATGTATCTTTAAATACAAATGAGCTGCTGCTCCCTTCCCTGCTTTCCAGAAGAGGCCGGAGCCTCTACAGCTCGTGCTTACATCTCTATCGCAGTCAAGCTCACATGACATCGCAGTTTTTCATGCACACTAGGTTGTCGAAAACACACAAAGTTCACATAAACACAGTCGGTTATGTCTGTGAATATAAACAGCAAGTAAAGAAATCACGTGTATATTAGATCTGTGTATTAAAGAGACAGCAGCGTAATATACAGTACCTACTGCTGTATATGCTGTTAATATGAATCAAACAACAAAAGAAAAACAGAAAATCACTCACTGCTCTTGATTGAACAACTTTAGTAGCGTTAATAAGAATGCATTTCTTCATTGAATGCTGTAGTTAAATGCTCTGGCGAGGAGATAAACATGGCGGACTGTGTACATTCACTCAAAGGGAGGAGCTAAACTAATAGGGAAGGTTTCGTCGCCAGTCGTGGGCGGGGCCTATTCTAATGTGACGTCACACTGGATACAAACAGCAAACGTTTTATTCTGAGACACTGCTTATGATTTATGGGGATTAAAAAAGTGGGTGGGTTTTTTACCATCATAGGGTGGTTGTGTACACACACTGCCGAGAGACATTTATATTTCAAAGTAAAATTACATTTTGCATAATAAGTCCCCATTAAAAAAAAATTAGGTAAAAATAATGTAAACAAATATATATATAATGATGGCATGGTAATTTTTTTCCAAAATTGATCTTTAAGCAGAATTTGAGTTATATTATACCATTAAATAATTTTTTTAATATTGGTAACACTTTAGTTTAGGGTCCAATTCTCACTATGAACTAGTAGCTTATTAGCATGCATATTAGTAGGATTTTAGTTTATTAGTACTTAATGTATTAATACCTTATTCTGCATGACCATATTCTACATCCTACATCTATATCATATTAATAAGCAGTAATTAGGAGTTTATTGAGGCAAAAGTCATAGTTAATAGTTAGTTAATAGTGAGAAATGGACCGAAGTGTGACCGAAATATTTCTCAAACATTAAGCAATGTAACACCAAAGACACATATACTAAATAAAAGCAAACTTTTTCAGTGGAGAAATAAACATGCAAATTTTAACCTCTTTTACCTCTAAATTTTGAATTTGGATACTTTCCCACAACTGTTGTACTTTAAAAAATATATATTGTTTGAGGTGACAGTTACATTGTACTTGCTCAAACAAGAACAGAGTAATATTAACTAACTACATGTACTTACTATAGAGTTATGGTTAGGGTTTGGTTCATACTATAGTAAGTACAAATTATACAAGTACACCTTAAAATAATGTGTTACCAAAATATTAAATTATTAATTACCTATTTTATTTAGCTTTTTAGAACTTGCAGTAATGCAATCAATCGATCGCTCAATAATAAATAATACAATTTTGTTATAGAATTATGCCTTTTGTATTGTTATACTGAAGGAGACTAACATTGAAAGAGCAGCACTGTCAGAACAATGCATTTCCAGTTCAATTTAAAGTTTCGATATAAAGTTAGTCGATGGGGTTTCTGTCATATTTTATGTATGTTATGACAAGAAAAAAAAAATTGGGAGGCAGTTCTGAAAGGCAGTTTTGCTCCTGGCTGAAAACATGTTCTCATAACAATCTGACAGATGTCAGGGAATATAGTGGTCATGACTGGTCAAGTAAGCCTGCAGGTGTGCTCTATTCATCAAGTGTTTGGGATCTTACATGAGCGCAGTTTTGGGAGGAAGGATGGTGAACTCTGGCTCAAAATCATGCCAGTGCACCTGCCACACATTCAGCTCGTATGAAACCACCCTGTGAAATCCGTCAGTTACAGGACCTCATCGCCGCAGCTGCGGTCGGTCCTCATTCCAGTCACGTCCGTTATGATGCTTCAGGCTCCATTAGGCTCAAAGCACGACGAGACCCTCCGGTTCCTCAGCCGTCTACAAGAGGACTACAGCTGTCAGCTCTGAAAAGACAGCAGGTGGACACACTCTCACACACTCAGCATGTTTATTTATCGGAAGTCATCCCATCAAAAATGACTGCAATGACAATGCCTTGTTGGAAAGAGAGAGAGAGAGAGATATACAAACTGGAAGGAGAGATAGACAGGAAGCCTAGAGAAAACGTGTGTGAATGACAAAGACAGAGTCCCACAGAAAGATAAACAGCCACAGAGGAGGCCTATAATGGCTTTGCACTGCTAATTTGTCACTCCACTTGAACGGCAAACAGCAGGAACACACGCCGAACTGTCACTCCCTGCTGCCCAAAGACAAGCTCGCAAGAACCTTCATTCTACTGAAGACATCAGCTGTATAGACATCTACAGTAGATCTATACAGAATAAAAATGTATAAAATATAAATATAAAGCTGACAGTTAAGGTTTCTCTTCAAGAATGTAAAAACAATTCTGTTTAGAAGGGATATTTACTGTGGTTTTTCTTCCTTTTCTCTTCACACATCACATGTCTCATCTCATGTTCTCTACACTAACCTTTGATTAAACTTAGGGACAAAAAGGTTCATGGAAATGACGTCAGAGCCTAATTAAAGGAAAGACGTAATTTGTACAAATTTCTAACTAAAAAATACCAACATGGTTTATCAATATTTCACCCTTGTTTAGCTGATAGACAAAAAGCATTTATTATTATGTTTATTTTCATGGTTTAAGATTGAAATTCTGGGGCAAAGGTAAACAACATAAAAGGCATTTGAAATGTAGCACAAATAAATGATGAAGACATGGTAAAAGGTTTCCAACAAATGATTAGCATGAGCAAGCATACTAGTGCAAGTTACATCAACTATGAACATGGAACTAAAGGCTCCCAAAGTGGGGTTTCACAGTGATGCCACAGAAGTGATAAACCTCTACGACCAACTTTCTGATAGGTGATAAGATCCATTTTTGGAACCACAAAAAACCTTTAATAAGTGAACAAGTGCCGTTTTTCAATATAAACAAACGTTTGAAAGGTTCCGTTAAAAAAAAAAAGTGAACACAATGAGTAGAACACATCTTAAATGTACTTCAAAACACAGTCCACCAAAAAACACAATTAATACAGGTTTGGAATGACGTGAGTAGGCCTAAATGATGACATCATTTTCATTTAACATTGTATGTTTCTTGTCTAGCTTCCCACTCACCGCTAAACAAAGTTCTTCTGGTTCTGTGCAGAAAGAACAAGCGAACGGTCTTGTCATCTAGTCACTAGTGGCTTTGATAACAAGCTGATCCAGCAGAGGTCTCAGAGCGCCCTCTAGTGTCTAGGCGTGGAGCTCGCAACAGGAAGGAAGTTGTGTTGTGTTGGTGGAGGTGTTCTGTTCATCAAAACGATGCGCTCTCTCCTTTCTGTAAGTTTTATCACAGGTGACGACCAGTGACTGTCCGTGTAGCCTTCATATCTTTGAATGTCGCTTATGATAGAAACCGATATCCTTTAATAAAATATGCATGTCTACAAATATTATTTAAAAACGGTTTCTGCACAAATGAAAAGCATTCCCATTACCTTAGCCTTATGTTGGTAGTCTTGAATTTTATATATATATATATATATATATATATATATATATATATATATATATATATATATATAAAGCTATCAAACAGCGACTGATAAAACAGCAAAATGAAGTGAGTGCTTTCGTTCTACATTGTAGGCTACACCAAAGCAATTCATTTTTAAAAGGTTACTCAAAATTAACATTAATTTCATAATGTCATTCATAACTTTGTTGTCATAGTTTTTTTTTTTGTTTGTTTTTTTGTTAAGACTGAGCCACCCCTGCTGGAAAAAAACAAACAGGTAAAATCAGCCTAAAGTTGACTGGCTGGTCTGAACTGGTGTTCAGCTGATCTCCCAGTCTGACCAGCAAAAACCCATCTAAATCCATCCTGCTAAACCAGCTAAGACCAGCCAATAATCTTAGACTGGATTTAGCGGTTTCTCTCAGCAGGGACATTTGCTGTTTCTCAGGTGAAGAATTGTCAGACTGCTGTATAGATCATCCATGTGAGTCATGCATCGCTACACAACACTGCTGACAATGGACTAGTGAAAATTTACCAGTGAAATTTGAGAAAAATTGCAAATCTGCATGACAAACCCCAAGTAGTTGCAAAATCTGCACATGGAAATCTTACGCCAAAAAAAAAATCCAGATTGCGTGGATTCCCAATGACTGAATTTTGCCAGAGAAAATTCGTTAAACACCAGTAAATAAGCACACACCTTTAGCGACAGAGATAAAGACATTTTATTGTCCCAGAAAGTCATACAGGTTTGGAATGACATAAGGCAATTATCAGTAAATATAGTTCATTAGGATGAACAATTCCTAATAATAATGATAACAACAATACATATTGAATAGCTAATACATACTGGCAATTGTTCAAAACTCATTCAAATAAATTAGTAACAATGATAAAATGACAAACGCAAAAAAAAAAAAAATGTATAAAATGTTTGAACATTAAGGGCGTAAACCCATAAAAGCGGCGATGGGAGTGGACAGTTCTGCGTGTGATCTACTGACGACATGCAAATTAAACAACACAGACACAGCCGGATCATTTCCATAATGATCAGCCGCACAAATAACTGCCTACGCCTTTTCAGTGTTCATTTTTTCACGGCTTGTCTTCAGTAAATCCTGACAAAAGTTTTTTAACCCCAAAAGAGGGTTTGCACTGGCCAAGCTGTTAGTAAATCTGTCCTTAAGGGTCCATTCAGTTACAGTTCATGCACTGACTTGAAGACTTTCATAGGAACCATTTAACTTTTTCCAGTTGCTTCACCTGAAACCCCTCGACAGACATGAGCAGAGAGAGCGCCGGTGAGGTTCTCGATCTGAGAGCGGAGGAACCTGCGATCCTCCTGTAGGTCCTGAACCTGTCTCTCCAGAGCTTCAATCCTCTCCTGTTTGCTCTCCAGCAGACACTGAAGTTTGGTGATGGTCAGCATAACACCGCTGGGTAAACCCTCCATGATCGGTGGTATTACTGCTGAGAAAGATAGAAACAAAACAAACTATGTACAGGTGCTGGTCATAAAATTAGAATATCAAAAAGTTGATTTACTGCAAGAATTCAACTTAACAGGTGAAACTAATATATAGACTCATTACATGCAAAGTGAGATATTTCAAGCCTTTATTTGTTATAATTTTGATGATTATGGCTTACAGCTTATGAAACCCACAAAATCAAAATCCCAGAAAATTAGAATATTACATGAAATCACACAGTAATTACACAGTGATACCATGGTCATTGAACCAGGTTTTGGTTATTTTGGCAGTGTGGGCCGGTGCAAATCCTGCTGGAGAATGAAGTCAGCATCTCCATAAAGCTTGTCTGCTGAAGGAAGCATGAAGTGCTCTGGAAATGTCCTGGTAGACGGCTGCGTTGAGTGGACCACAGTGGACCAACACCAGCCGATGACATGGCTCCCCAAACCAACACAGACTGTGGAAACTTCACACTGGACTTCAAGCATCTTGGATTGTGTGCCTCTCCATTCTTCCTCCAGACTCTGGGACCTTGGTTTCCAAATGAGATGCAAAATTTGCTCTCATCAGAAAAGAGGACTTTGGTCCACTGTGCTTTATTAAATCCAGAGTCAACGCAGCCGTCTACCAGGACATTTCCAGAGCACTTCATGCTTCCTTCATTTTCCAGCAGGATTTGCACCGGCCCACACTGCCAAAAGAACCAAAACCTGGTTCAATGACCATGGGATTACTGTGTAATTACTGTGTGATTTCATGTAATATTCTAATTTTCTGGGATTTTGATTTCGTGGGTTTCATAAGCTGTAAGGGTGGGTTTCATAATCATCAAAATTATAACAAATAAAGGCTTGAAATATCTCACTTTGCATGTAACGAGTCTATATAATATATTAGTTTCACCTGTTAAGTTGAATTCTTGAAATAAATCCACTTTCTGATGATATTCTAATTTTATGACCAGCACCTGTATATGTATTTGTTCCTACAAAAGAAAAAAAATCTCTAACTGATCATTATCACATTTAATTATACACTTTGACAAAAAGGAAACAATGGACAGTGGGAAATAAAAAAACATTAGCAACACAGCCTTCCATTAATAACCCAATTGACTGGTTGGGATTCGAGGTGTTCAATCAGAAGTGTTTGAGTTAGTCAGAATCCACTCACCGATCAAAACGTCTGAGTTTTGGTTCAGTGCTGTTTCCGCACACTCACGATTCCTCTCATTATAGCAAACGAAGTGCAGACACGATGTAAATAAGAGATTCATTGAGCTGTGAGACAGCTTCATTGATTATAATAGAACTCTGTGAGATCGCGATGAACTGAGATGAGTGACACTAACACTGTGGGCCATTTTTGATTGTTTTAAACTGCAAGTAAAGAGCAGTGTGTTTTCTTTAAAGGAACATGCCGACTTTTTGGGACTTTAGCTTATTCACCGTATCTCCCAGAGTTAGATAAGTCCATACATACCCTTTTCATCTCCAGCAAATCACTCCGCACAAGTAGCAGTGCTTCGCCTTCTGAGAATATAGTTCCCAGTATGTATACAGTTAGAAGATGGCTGTGTCTCATGTGACCAAGTTGTTATTTGTACACGCTGTGACTATACAAATCACAACATGTAAATAGGAAAATGTTGGCGTTATTTTGTCACTTATTGAGATTATTTACCTCCAGTCTTTGTGCTAAGCTAGGCCAGCGGTGGGTATGTCAGACAGAGTTACGGAGATGAAAAAGGTATGTATGGACTCATCTAACTCTGGGGCATACGGTGAATAAGCTAAAGTCCCAATAAGTCGGCGTGTTCCTTTAAAATAAATGTAAGCTTCTGTAATGTTTTTCCCTCCTTTATATTGAATGACTAGGACTGTGTTCTAATGGATCCAATAAACTTGGGAACGACATGTATGTAGGCTGTAGGATGATGACCTACTGAATCACAGGCTACGCCGCGAGTTAGTATAGAAGAATAAAACATCATAACAAATAGAGTAAGATGAATCGCACTTTGGCAATTGTGGTTTTTATGTGCGCTGAAAAAAAGAGGAGGAAGCGAAAGAGGAGAATATGTGAATAATACACACTCTAAAATGACATCACTACAGACAATACTTAAACACTCTCTCAAACTTTGTCTCATCATTGCATTTTTGGAGATTGCCATTGATTCTCAGTAAATGAAAAATCACGTACTGGAGACGGCACTGTTCGGAGTGTTGTCCTGCTCTGTATAATTATCAGCCTGCACTGAGTTCATATTTTCCCACTGGATTATTTCAGGCTCCGGTTCCTGTTTCATCCAGCTGTAGTTGCTCACGGGACTCTCCTGTCTCGCGGAGCTGGAGTCAAACTCACTGCTGGGGGAGTACGGAGCCAGATCCTGCAGCCAATGAGAGTTCATCTCATCCTGAGAGCTGCAGGAGGACAATATCATACAACAATCAAACAATCATGGAATAATTCCTCTTATGTACATTACTTTAATATTTTACTGTAAAGGTGCACTATGCAACCTTTGGTCCTCTAGTAGTTAAAAAACAAAACTGCATGCATTTTGCAGAAGAACATTGTTTTGGTTGTGCTTTGGCTTTGAGAAAGAGAAAGTACAATGGGTTGTGATGTGAATAAAGCATGTTGAATTTCATTATTTCCATTTATGCTTACAAATTACTATTCAAGGATTTTCAAGATGAACAAATCTTTAAAAACGTATTTTGTCAAGTGGTTACATGTTATATTCTTACATTACTTATAATAAATATCCATGACACAGTGGATAATGAGAATATTCACGACAACTGTGGTTGTGTTCGTGCAGCTTCTATCATGTCCTAATCCATTTTTTTAGTAATTACAACAGGATTACAAAAAAGTGTATTTAAAATAATAATTATTATTATTATTACTATTATTATTGTATTAATACTAGAAAGACATGAAAATGATACAAAATAATGGTCACTGCCATGTTCAGTTTGGAACATACCAGGATTGCAGAGGTAAACTACGAATCTTGTTTCTGTGGCTTCTCTGGTACTGTCTCCATTTGTTCCTCAATTCTGCCTGTCTTTCCTTAGAGAGTTCAGCAACTGCAGGATGTTTCGTCTTTCCCTCCGTCTTTCTTCGTTGATAGCTAAGAATTTTCAAACAAAAAGACGTTGGTTGCATACTAAAATGTAATCATTTCATATTTGCATAATACATTACTATTGTTTATGGTAATATATAATAGTACAACTTAGGATAAGATCAAGGTTATTTGAATATGTGAATTGTTTGCTATTTATAAATCGCTGTGGAATAAAATTCAAACACCTCTCTCTTCTTTTTGCAAGGTATCTGGCCCTGGCAACAGGATCAGCATTCACCTTCGCTCTGTGTCGAGCTGATTTCTCATTGTTTGATAGTGGCATCTACAAATAGAAGAAGAAAAAAAACACTTTGTGTTACTATACAATAATTATGTTTATATTATTTTTAATTATATTTTAAGCCAAGAATATAAATGGGACATACCTTAAGGCTACATATTCCGCATCAATAAATCACCGAAGTCTCTGTGCTAGATATTTCCATGAGAGTCAAATGAGGTGACAGGTTACACCATTTGACATTTTAGTTTCCAAATTTTTCTGAATAAAAAGGATTTTTGAATTATGACCCTCCAAAAGACATTTCCATTTATATGTGAACCTCAACAAACATGCTATGTCATAGAAAGATCAAATGATCTGCTATTTTGAAAGGCATACTAACCTTGACACACAGCCATGAGGATTTGCAGTTCCTCTCAGTCACACCATTTCCTGTTTCACGGTCACATGACAGCAGAACGGCTTCCTTCATGTCGTCGGTTACACCAGCGATGGGGGAGGGGCTCTGGTTACACCACACAGAACAGCTTCACAGCACATTTTCATAGAAATACTTATCATAAACTGCTTCATACGTTGTTTTACAAGGATCTCAAGCTTGTGCTAAGACTTTCTCTTATGCATAATTTAACAGCGGTTACACCACCTAGACATGTTTTGTCCACCACCACCAACAACAACAAAATATCAGGATGCGTTTTAATTCAGAGAATCAAGTCAAATAAACAATTAAGGGACGATGACTTATTCGTGAACGACTGTTTTTGCTGGATCCTTTCAAGGAATTGGTTGCACGGGTTCCCCGACTGAACGCTTCGTTCACGAATGGGACTCTGACTGAATCAGTCCGCGCGGATCTCGAGTCAACAGCTGAACTGACTCATTTGAACAAGAACCGTAGTGAGCTGATAACAGCATGAGTGAATCAAGGATTTGACCAGGTCAAACTTACTGTCCGATTAGGAGAAAAGTACGTTTTATTGCAATTACAAATGAAACTTAAATGTTTTGTCTGCATTTTATTAAAACATGAAACAAATCAGCCATGAATTTTCTTTTTGTTTACTGCAAATCCGAAATGTATTTAGGTTCTAAATTACTGTTTTCGAGTTTATTCGTGGCTTAAACAAACAAATGAAATGATATCAAATCTTATATTCAGACCATAACAAACAGCTGTGTGGCAGGGACATCGTAATGACGTAATTACGTAAAAAGAATCTCCGAACTATCAGGTTCTTTGAAACGAACTGTTCATAAGAACCGATTCGCGGAAATGAGTCGGACGTCCCTTCCAGCGTCGTCAAAAGGAACTGTTCAAGGGCAAAGAAAGTGGTGGTGCTAAGTATGAACGGGTCGGCAACAGGATATGTAATATTTCTCTAAAGATGTGGTATCTGATATTTGCAAAGTGACCCCAGTCGCACGTGCACCCCACCTTTTTGCAAGCAAGATTTTTTTTTAAATAAATCTCTGGATGGACATACTTCCAGATAGCCAGAAATTAATGACAAAATAAGAGTGCACTGTAGTCTCTTGTAGTAGATGGGGAAAATAAGAAAAGAGGAACATCTAACATAAAGCAATATCTTTATATGAGTAATAGGTGTACTTTCCGTCATGTGTGTACTTGAAATAAGTAACAAGAGCAACAGCTCAAAATAAAATAGAATTTAAAGGTGTGCAAAGGTATGAGTGAAAACTATTTTATTTGTATAAAATGTCCCTTTTCTGCAATCAAATTTTTTGGAGGACGTGTTATAGAGAGCATGTGGTTTCAGATGGGGGTTTCAAGCCTGCAATGTTCTAGTAATCTGCAGGTACAGGTGTGTTTGATTCGGGTTGGAGCTAAACTCTGCAGGACAGTGGATCACGAGGGCCTGATTTAAATTACCCTGACATAAAGGAACATGTGATGGAATTGTTAGAGAATACAACCTTGGCAGAGTTTATGTGAAGAAGAAAACAAAAAACAGACACAATATGCAACCAACACATACATACACACCAAATCTGTGCTTCGAGTGGACTGGATGATCTATTTCACTGTATGCAACAAGATAAAAAAAAGCACAGTTCTAAGAGATCTGTGCATTTATTACACAAACCACTTAAAACTTCTAAGAGAACGCACGGTAATTCATATGATAAAACTAGTGATTATGCATAACACATGTTTTAATGTCACCCACTACTTTTATTTCCTTTCTGGGCCCAGAGCCTCTCATTTTCACTTTTCAAAAGTCTCAGAGCGCCCTCTAGTGTCCAAACACGGAGAATACTCGTTTGTTCAGCAGTCCTAGGTAGAAGCCTTCATCCGCTCCATCCTTCTTCTGAGGCCTTTGTCATCACAAAACAGCTGTTCAGTTGTGATATCGTAGGCCAACCCGGAAGACTAAGGTTATCTTAGGGTTATCCTAATGGTTTCTTTTAGAGTAGCATAAGAATGTGAGTTACTATGACAAATCATTGTAGTCCTTAATATCAACTTGCATTTTGAAAGCAAAAAGAACACTCATATGTACTCATAAACCAAAACCCACTAGATCAAGGTTCCGAAATCTTGAGTCTTTTCCGGGTTGTAGAATTACAAACTGAACAGCTCTGCAGAGACGCTGAGGGTGTTTCCTCACACGGCCCGACCCACCAGAGGAACAGACCTGTTAGAAACCAGCAGCAGTTCTGCCACGAGGGTCGTGTTGGGGACAGTCAGGCAGGGTCAACCAGGAGCGCTGTCCCAGGCCAGAAGATGGAGGGCCCAAATAAGGTCCTTTTTACGGTACAGCCCACTGTACTCCTGGGCACACGGAGGCTCACTCACTCAATTGTCCCTTGCCCTGTGAACCTTAGTGACAGACTTGGACGGAAAGCCCAACTCTTCTTCTTGATGAAGGCAGATCAAGACCTAGTCACACTGGGAAACATACCCTGTTGAGAAGAAATTGAAATACAGCTCAAATCAAATTTGACCTTTTGTTAAAATGTTACATGCAGCTACTATAGTAATAACTATGAATTATGCATAGTTACATGCAACTAAACCTAAACAAAAACCCTAGTCCTGGCCCTATAGTAAGTACATGTACTTAACTAATATTACTCAGTACACCTTGAAATACTTGAACCAACCTTTTGTTTTAACAAATGTTCACTATTACATGTATTTACTGTTAAAACTCAAACTTTGATAAATGCCATCATCCCTTGTGGAAAAAGTGAAGTACACTTGTAGAGTACATATTTTGTAGTATTTTTTTTTTTTAAACTGTCCTCACAGATAATATAATATTAATGAAATAAAGGGCCACTTAAGTGTAGACTTTTATGAGTATACTTTATTCTGTATACTTTTAAAAAGTAATGTCAAATTAAAAGTTTTCAATAAATTTTAAATCATTATATTTTACTAATCTTTAAAGTGTACACACAAAATACACTTATTTTGATGTGATTTAGTATGTTAGTCAACACATGTAAAGTACTTGATTATAATTTGTAGTTTGTTGTTTGACATTACATTTAAAATTAACATATTTTTAACATGCTAATAAATGTGTAATTACAAATATATTTAAAGCTGCAGTCCGTAACTGTTGGCACTCTAGCGGTTAATGAACAGAGCTGCATGCGTCTTTGCTTAAGAACATTGTAGCCGGAGCTGATTCTCTCTGTATATGTCTATGACGAGTCACGCCGGTACTGGGATACTCCGCTGTAGTACGACCAGTGCCAGTCTAAAATAGTCCCAATATAAACACTTATATAGGTGTACCGTAGTGATTCAGATAAGACAAAAACACAGTTTTAAAAATGGATTCATGATATAATACTCGCTTATTATATACATTTTGTAAATTTTAAACAAAAAAGTTACAGACTGCAGCTTTGAATACATGACATACAATTAAGTCCTACTTAAATCGGATTAAAAAAGCTCTCTAACAGGGACGGATTTTTCCTTTCTCCTGCTCCCACCCGCAAATAAAGGTATACATAGATTATTTCAGTACTTTCATGAAACTTCAGTGAAATAGTTTCAACGTGTCACCTAGCCACAACTCAACATGAACGCTCCTGATAAATTATTTGTTATTAAAGCATCACAAACAACTTAATTTTAACAGAAAAGCAAGCATACTGCATGCGTGATTTATGAATCACAAAAAAAGCTGTCACTAATTTTAAATCACGATTTCGCTATAATCAATAAAGCTGTCTACACTGCACAATGAGTCATTTATTTACATTGTCTTTATACTTCATTTGTAATAGTGTAATAGTGAGAGGAATTGTGAGGGTGCAGAACTCAGCACTGAACAAAAACTCCTGTGTTTTCTGACTTAAACACCTCTGATTGGCCCTTGCGTTCACAAAATCAACATATATGTTTGGGATTGGCTACATTGCTTGGAAAAAAAACTCTGCAAAAACAGAAAAATTGATGCTCTCGATAGTGCAAACATCTAAGGTGAATTTATGAACAATCCAGATTCTAGATACAAAACTGACACTGGAAGAACATTTGCCAAGTTCCTGTAAAAGTGCAACTTGTCATACCTCTCTTCCCTTTCTTCTTGTGGCGTCTCTTTTTCCTGACGCTGCTGGACTCTTCAGATGAAGAAGAGCTGCTGGATTCATCAGTGGCGTACGAGCTGGACGAGCTCTTACGCCGCCTTTTACGTGACCTGGACCCTGAGAACACTGATGTGCTCGCTGAAGGAACCGAGAATGGTAGTAAACAAGAGAACATGAGCAAGTGCAAGTGTAACAGGAAACAGAACATCAACTGCAAAATTCATTCATTCATCATTTGAGCTGAAAATACATTTACATGAAATGGCTATGTGAAATCTTATATTTAAAAAAGTTAAGTTTGGAATCTTAATGTGAACAGTCACAGTTAAAAAGACCATTAAAGATCATTAAAGAAAACTACATGTCATGTTGGTTATACTTTATTTGTAATTTTGCGTGTGGTAAAATGCTATACTGTGACAAAGTAATTGCAACCAAATGCATGAAATGAAAATAATTTTGTGCTGACACAAAATATTAAATATAAAATATCATATCTATTCAAAATATATATAATATAATGCAGTTATCTTCATTCTTGAGCAAAGTGTTTTGAACAAGGCCAATTATGTATTTTTTCCCCATCTTTCCACCACACCTTCAGGCACCGGAACCAAGCGAGCGCCGGTGAGGTTCTCGATCTGAGAGCGGAGGAACCTGCGATCCTCCTGTAGGTCCTGAACCTGTCTCTCCAGAGCTTCAATCCTCTCCTGTTTGCTCTCCAGCAGACACTGAAGTTTGGTGATGGTCAGCATAACACCACTGGGTAAACCCTCCATCGGGTTCGGGTCCGCTGCTGAGAAAAAGAGACATGTATTTTCACTCAATCTATGTCCCATCACTGAAATGTGGAGAACTCAATGACATGGATTCTCAAAAAATTAATAAATATCATACTAGCAACAGCACTGCTCAGAGATTTGTCCTGCTCCGCATCAGTGACGGCCTCCGAGTTTATATTTTCCCACTGGATTACTTCAGGCTCCGGTTCCTGTTTCACCCAGCTGTGGCTGCTCACGGGACTCTCCTGTTTCGCGGAGCTGGAGTCAAGCTCACTGCTGGGGGAAAATGGAGCGGATTCCTGCTGCCACTGAGTGCTAATCTCAACCGGAACGCTGCAAGACAACAATATCAAACAACAGTTTTAATGCTATCCCACTTAATCATTATTTGTTCATTTACATTGCTGATATTCACAGATATTTTATATACACCATATTACAAAACAGTATTTGAGTCAATGACTAATAAGGACTTTCAAGATGACAATATGCTTCCAACATTCATAATGTAAAGAAATGTAACCTTTGAATATATGTTGATTTTACAAATATAAGTAGTTTTACAAAACTTTGAATAACTGAAATGTTATATGGTGTAATAAACAACAATAATAATGTTCCTTACACATCTTAGGTATGTTTTACAAGACAACGATGTGCTAAAAACCTCAGACGACAACGTTGTCAAAACAATCCCCTGATCCGCGAAAACGACTAAAAACTCTGTACTATTATGCCTGGCCAGTAGTTGGTGATATCACTTTGTAAAGAAACACTATGCGCCTATAGACTGAACATGTAATATGCATGCGCATGACCACAGAGGACTTATCTTCTGATGGCCATTTCCAGCAGGATAACACGCCATGTCACAAAGCTCAAATCTTCTCAAGCTGTGTTCTTGAACATGACAATGTGTTCACTATACTCAAGTTGTCTCCACAGTCATCAGATCTAAATCCAATAGAGCAGCTTTGAGATGTGGTGGAACAGGAGATTCACATCATGGATGTTCAGCCGACAAATCTGCAGCAACTGCATGATGCTGTCGTCAATTTGGACCAACATCTCTGAGGAATGTTTCCAGCACCTTGTTGAATCTATTGCACGAATAAGTAAGGCAGTTCTGAAGGAAAAAGGGGTTCAACCCTGTACTAGCAAGTATGTGTGAAGTGGCTGGTGAGTGTGTATAGTATATTTCTATTTAGCTTTGATTTACTTTATTTCATCATGTTTTTTATCCAACAGCTGTATGTGATTAGTTATTAGTTAAGTAAGGGGTAATCCATGTCTAACTGTCCATTAAACTATTTTAATGCACGAAATGGAGACCACCCGACAATAAGCCGAGTGCATTTAAATCGTTTAATCCACAGCCAGCCTTGGATTATCCCGCTTATCATTTGCCAGCATTGACAAGTTTAAGCTGTTATTGATGTTTGCAGTGCAATATTTGACCAGAAGGTTATTTTTGTCAGCTAGAGCACATTATATCTAGCATTCTGCCAGCTTTAAATCAGACACAGAAATAAAGATAGAGAGTTTGTGTAATTATCATCGAGAGTTTCTGTGCTCCTGAATGTTTCTGTGTGCGCTTCAATGAAAGCAGCGCATTAATAAACTGACTGGAATTCCCTGTGCATTAAGTAAGGGATAATGCCCGACGAGGTGTCCATTAACAGAAATTAATGGACGACGCGGAGGTGTGAGACTCCTTAATTTCTGTTAATGGACACCTCGAAGGGCATTATCCCGCTTATACCATGGTCACTTACGAAAGAAAGAAATATTTAATCAATTAATAATACTTTAATGTGTTTTAGAGTAAAAATCGTGAGGGTTTTTATTTATTAAGTCGAGCGCACTATTTAATATCTCACGTATACAGGCGTTGCCAAGCAACGTGGTCACAGCGACCCAACCGCAGCAGTTGATCAGTGAGTTTGAGCCAGCACAATCATTTAGAACTGTCATCAGGCAAATTGACAGGACGCCTTTCCTAGGTGTACATTATCACTTTTTAATGGACACCCTGCAGCCAATCAGAATCGTGTATTCACCCAGACCATGGTATAATATCAGTTATACAACAGATCAGAATCTGTAAATCAATTGCTCAAGTGGCATTCGAAGAGTGCTGATATTTGGTATCACAGCACTGGGTTTCACTCTACCCATCAGCGTTTGCTGTGTACACTCAGATCAGAGTATATGAGGGGAAAGGAGTTGTGATTTTTTTGCAGGAGAACAATAAGCAGATTCATTCCAACCTACAACAAAACTAAAACAACTAAAACGTTTCATATCTAGTAAACATCAAGGGTATTTCTGAAAGCCAGTTAATAAAGAATGTTTTACAAACAAATGTTTTTCTTTCGAAAAAATTTAAATAGCATTTTTAAGATTTACTCTGATACTCATGCTGCATTCACACCATGTCTTAATTACCGTAATTTTGAGATGACAACACGTTAATGTTCTACTCAGAGCGGTTTACGTCCTCAGACTTGAAATTACGCGTTTCTATTACACCGAAATGAATCTGCAGTGGTCAGGTGGTACAGCGGTCACATGGTACAAGTAGGACCTCTCAGAAAATTCCCAGCTTAATTGTAATTACAAGCTCTACAAGGCTGAGAAGGCTTTTTACAAATTACTGTTAATTACGACATGGCGTGAAGGCACCTTCAGTATACAAGCACAGTTGTGAATGTGATTTTGCTTTTAAACAACAGAGTTTTATAAACGAAGTTTAAGTTAAAGTCAAAGAAACGGTTTAGGTTTACCCAAAAATGAAAATGCCATCATCATTTACTCACCCTCATGTCGTTCGAAACCTGTATGACTTTCTTCTGTGAAACACACACACACACACAAAAAAAAGATATTGTGAAGAATGTTTCAACTTCGTTCAACGAGAACGAACAAAAACCTAAAGGATGCGTAAATGATGACATGAATTTTTATTTCTGGGATTCAAGATTCAAGGAGGCGATTGAAACAGGAAGATAAAAAAAAAAAAAAAAACGCAAAAAAAGCTTCCAATGCAAAGTTTGTTTTCATTGCCGAGCAAAGCAAGACAGAATAGAAGAGTGAGACATTCAAGGCCCAACGTTGTTATATGAAATATAAGCATTCTTTACGCATGTCCAGGCATGCAAATAACCAGAATGTAACTTTTGCATGAATATAAATTTGGTGACAGTTTGGAACCTGGAAAGGACCAGCTTCTGTTTGAAATTTTAAAGGTAGGGTATGCAATTTTTGGAGTGGCTAGCAATAGCAAGTTAGCTTTGAAAGCATGAGATCCCAAAGCCACTTGTCCTTCAAAACACATGAGCAAGGAAAAATTCAGCAGATTCTGTAAAGCGTCACGAGTAGATGTAACGATTCACTCCGAGCCGGTTGAAAATCGATACAAATACGTGACGATTCAAGTCGGTTGAGATGTTAAATTAATTGCAATACACCTTTTAAACAGCAGGGGCGTTTACTGTATACTCGCTTTACAGCAACAAAAGCATGTTTTCAGTTCATTCCTTGGGAAGTTCAGTTTGAGAGCGTGAAGCTCAACTTCCATAGGAATGAACTGAAACACTCGCTCTGCTCCGCGCCAGTGTGCACGCACCTTCAAACAGAAGCAAACATGGCGACGGCAAGCACGTAGATGTTGACGTTGAAGGTGTGGTGGCATTTTGACTTTCCGAAGACTAATAATCACCACAGTGAGAAGCTCCAGTCACCTCCGTCTGTATGTAAAAAAATATGAATAGGCCAAACCACAACGACAGACAGATTTACAACCCCACTCATGGCGACGAGTGCGAGAGCCACAGAGATCACAAGGTGCTTCTGTGTTTTCATGGCAAAAGATACAAGGCTGTGGTTGTTTTCTGTTGTAATAAATGCATTCCAGGCTCACCAAGAGAAAGCCCAGTCCAGCACGAGGATGTATTCCACAGACTGAAGGAGAAAGCTGCGCTGTTGCAGAACCAGGTGTTGTATATAATCTTTATCTCTTAATGTCTACATGGATTTTTTTAAATAATTTGTTGATTATTATGGCATATTTTTCTAAATGTGTTCTGGTTTTCTAACTCTTGCAAGTGTAATGATGCAAATAATATTAAAATCTTGCCTTTATAACAATGTGAAACCCCTGTCACTGTTGTACTATAGTCTTTTTATGTCTGCTATTCCTCTGTGCAGGATGAGGGTGAAGACGGTGCCAGTGTCCCTCCTCCTGAAACAGACAGAGCTGAAACAACCTCCTCCTGAGAAAACCCCATTGAAGATCTCCTTGGAGGGACTTTTTAGGGATTTGTTTTAAAAAGTCAATTTAGTGTTATTATTACATTAAATATATTTAAAATGTATAAAGAAATGTGCAGCATTTTGTCTGAGACATAAAAGGACACATTTTCATTTATAACTTGTCATAAATCTTAATTCGTGAAAAAAAAAAAAAAAAAAAGCGAGAAAATCGTATCGTGAAACCAGTATCGTGAATCATATCGCATCGCGAGTTGAGTGAATCGTTACATCCCTAGTCGCGAGACAAGAGACGCCATTAAACTACCTCATGTCTCAAAGCACATGAACAAACAACTTAAAGAGCTCTGACCTGTACCACCTGATGGCTGCAGATTCATTTCGGCGTTGATAGTGTTGCCACTGAAACATATGAGGTCATGGGTTTCCATCTCTTCCTAATTACAGTATTTTTGGTGTGGGCAGCATAAGCTGGTTGTTTTGGTTCAGGAGGAACTGTAAAGGCGGCTGCTGTTTTGGTTGTGGCGTTCGCTGACTGGCGTCTGTCTAACTCTGCATAGCATGAATCGTGCTGTTAAAGTGTGATGTCTGCGCGAAGGTATGGAAATACCTGTTGACAGGCAGGTAGGACATCATATCGGACCGATTGGACGAACTTTTTAATGGTCGTCTTCCACAGACAATATACACATACATTTAAACAGGGGTGGCGCTAGAGCTGGGCTAAGGGGGCTTAAGCCCCGAATGATTTTAGTAAAGCCCCGAATATTTTGTTACCATAGAGCAAAACAATTAATCAGAAAAACAAATGTGAATAAGATGCCGCGATTACCTAATCATGAAAAGTGCATATTACAGTTTTATTTATATTTTCCCCTTTGCATTAAACATACGACGTGTTTTTGCAGCGTTGAGCATTGTAGCCAATCACAGACATGTCTGTTGAACGCATCGGCCAATCAGAGGCGTTTAAATGAGTCGCTGTGCTGAAGATGTGTTTTGCGCGAGCTCAGAGTTCTACACTTTCGAAAACCTGTCATTATTATTGGCAATAAACTTAAGATGCGAATAAGAGATTCACTGCAGTCAGTGTATTTGATATTCTTGATGCTGCTCTGATGCACTTCATTACGCACCGCTCTGTTTGTTGTTAGGATGACTAAAAGTTCAGCGGTCTAGCTCATCAGTGTCAAAATGATTAAAGAAATGAACGAATGCCTGGTAAAATGTAAGTAGATAAACATTTAATATTTGACTGTTTTACAATAGAAATGTTCAACTACCGACAGTATCCGGTGACGCAAATTACTCAACTTGTTTTATTTATTTATTAAATTTTGCCTTTTTGAATTTAAAATATGATATAATTTCCTTGATTCATTTAGAGAGAATGAATGCATATTTAAAAATAAAATATTATTTGCAAATAGTTACAATTATTTCACTAATACAATAAGCCTTTCTTTTTCTTTATTCCCTTAAATCGCTTTTATAATTAATTCCTTTAAATACAAATACCCAATTTTATTTTGGGCTAAAGCCCCGAATATCCACTGACCTTAGATCCGCCCCTGCATTTAAACCACTTAACTTAGTGGTTGAGACAAGGATGTGAAGAGACTTTCAACCAGCATAACAAAAAAATGTTTCTGGAACAAATCGCCTACCCTGCCTTTAACGTTTTGCGTCAATATCTTGTCTAAACATACCTGTGCAAACATACCGCCATGATCTCCCTCGTTTCGCTCAGTCTTTGAATTGAAGTGACCCTCAGACTGTGATTGGTGTAGGTCGTTCTCGTCCCGGCCTCTTTGCAAATTTTGGGCAGCATTTGGGACAGATAATTGACTCCCAAAGGAACCGCAGTGTACCAGATCTCATCGCTGATCACATACATCCTTTTGGGCTGTACATAAAGCGCTTTTGCGTCGGCTGGAATTTTGCTGAGATATTTCTCCAGAGAGGCAACGGGACACAGCGGATTGCCAGGCTCCTCAAACATAGCCTTGCGTTTTTTCTTGTCCCTTTCCTGCGGGTTCTTCGTGTCCTCGTTTAATGTCATGGTGAAGTATCTGAACCCGTTTTGGTCTCGGTTCAAAGCAAACGCGTCTGGCTGCAGGTGTCGGTTACCCTCCTTACCCCGGAGTCCAAAATGTAGCTGGATGTCATACCAGACCTTATTCAATAAGCCTTTTGGGTTGCCAGGGTCCAGTGCAGCAGAATGTTTCAGCATGTGCTGGTCTTCAGGTGAGATCGGCGGATAATGTGCTGTTATATCCCTACCGGAGCGTCGCATCTGCTTAACAACCCCTTTAAAAACATTGTTGGCGGACCTGAACTCGGTGTCCTGCATCAGATTCCACGCACGGTTGATGGGAGGCTCGTTGATGAACCGATTTAACCCAGCCCGAAGCCCGACGTAACTGCTGATCCCGTACAGCTCTCCTTTGCTCGTCCGAATAGAGCCATAAAACTCGCGCAGCACCGGGTTGAGCTCCGACTTCTCTGCGGTTTTTAAGTCGATTGTCAACTGCTTTTCACGCAGCCAGGCTTTAAAACAGTTCACTGCCCATATTGTTTGCTTTACGGTGCTAGATTCGTTTCGGTTGTGTTCTAATTCGTCCAAATCCGCTGATGTTACATTTGCACACCTGGATACTTGTGCTGTTAAACTGGCCTCTCCTCCCTCCGTCTCTTCCTCTTCACCTTCACCTGAAGAGCTTTCACACTTTAGGTCAAACATGATATTCATGGGGACAAGGTCCGTTGGTTCAATTGGATTCTTCTTTCTTCCAATATCATAGATGTTCAAGGTGTTCGTTAGATCATACATAACATCCGAACTAACATTTCCATGTCCATACAAAGCTCAAATGAAGCATTATTTTAAGCATCTTGCTGCTGACCATTATACATAAACATCCACGAGTGTTTTCAGGATTTCTTTGTTCTTCTTCATTGCGATCCTGGCGGATGAAGAGTCACAGAAACATAGCGCCATCTGCTGTTCACTGGCAAGAAACACGAGCGACACCGCATTTGATCAGTGGTTTACAGAAATCATTTCACTTTTAAGTGTTTTCTCAACATTGAAACATTGCATATAAACTCCCGACGAACACACATTATTTATTATTTGAATTATCGCTCAGTGAGTAATTTAATGTGTTACTTTTTGGAAGGCTTTTGTCTTTCAAACATATTACATTTTGGTATAATTTGTTGTCAACTGAACAACTTTGACCTAATATATATACTTCAAGTACCCACTGAGATTTTAATAAGGTAAGTCAATAATAAATAATAATTAAAATTAAGTTTATGGATCCCTAATGTCGGTTGATGGTCACGGCATGCAAGCAAACAAATACAATATTTTATATTTTTATTAGGGCCCAAGCCCTGAAAGGGCGAAGGCCCTATTGTTTCCGGTAGGATTATTTATTAGGGCCCGAGCACCGATGGTGTGAGGACCCTCTTGGAATTGCTCTGTTTATTATTATTATTATTATTCTTCTCCGCATTGAATTGCATTTTTGAGGGCCTAAACATGCGCGAAAACTCACGAAACTTTGCACACGCGTCAGAACTGGCGAAAATTTACATCTGATATAGGTTTCAGAATTGGACGGGGCAAAATGGCTCGATAGCGCCACCTATAAAAGTTCAACGGAGTGCGCCTCCTGCAACGTTCCACGTACGTGCACGAAATTCGGTACATACGTGTAATGACCTAATACCTACAAAAAAGTCTCTTGGAGCATAGCCCTAAACACAACAGGAAGTCAGCCATTTTGAACTTCCTCTCAGATTTTTGTGCAGTTTTTGCCATTTTCAGGCCTCGTACTTTAACGAACTCCTCCTACAGTTTTAATCTGATCATCTTCAAATTTGGTGAGTGTAATCTTAAGGCCTTTGCGACGTTAAATTGCGAAGATCTTGAGTTTTCGTCGAAGGGCGGGTCCTCGGCGGCCTTACAAATTTCGATGTTTCGCCATGAAACAGGAAGTTGCTGTAACTCAGGCATGGAATGTCCAATCTCCCCCAAACTTCACACGTTTGATAAGAGTTCTGTCCTGAACACATGGCCATGCTCATATTCAGTTATAGTCATAGCGCCACCTGCTGGCAACAGGAAGTGACATGTTTAACACTGTTATGGACTCCTAATAACATATAAAAAAGTGCCAGCAAGTGCGAAACATGCTAACAACATACTAGAAGCATGCTAAAACATGCTAGCAAACTCTTAGCTAAGTGCTAAAGCATGCTATTATTGCAATTAAATAGGAATTTGCTGTAACTCAGGCATGGAATGTCCAATCTGCCCCAAACTTCACACTTTTGATAAGCGTTCTGTCCTGAACACATCTACATGATAATATTCAGTTATAGTAATAGCGCCACCTACTGGCAACAGGAAGTGTCATGTTTAACACGTTGATGCCATTCTAGCAACATGTTAAAAATGCCATTGAGGTCTAAACATGCTAGAAACATGTTAAAACATGCTAGCAATACTTAGCTAAGTGCTAAAGCATGCTAATTCAATGAAACAGGATGTTGTTGTTACTCAAGAAGGCAATGTCCAATATGCGCCAAACTTCACACTTTTAATAAACGTTCTGTCCTGAACACATGACCATGCTCATATTCAGTTACAGTCATAGTGCCACCTGCTGGCAACAGGAAGTGACATGTTAAACACTGTTGTGGACATATAAAAACATATAAAAAAAGTGCCAGCAAGTGCTAAACATGCTAACAACATACTAGAAACATGCTAAAACATGCTAGCAAACACTTAGCTAAGTGCTAAAGCATGCTATTGCTGCAATTAAATAGGAATTTGCTGTAACACAGGCATGGAATGTCCAATCTGCCCCAAACTTCACACGTTTGATAAGAGTCATGGCCTGAACACATCTACATGAGAATATTCAGTTATAGTAATAGCGCCACCTGCTGTCAACAGGAAGTGACATGTTTAACACTGTTGTGGTCTCCTAATAACATATATAAAAGAGCCAGCAAGTGCTAAACAGGTTAGCAACATACTAGAAACATGCTAGCAAACACTTAGCTAAGTGATAAAGCATGCTATTACTGCAATTAAATAGGAATTTGCTGTAACTCAGGCATGGAACGTCCAATCTGCCCCAAACTTCACATGTTTGATAAGAATCATGGCCTGAACGCATGCCTATGCTCAAATTCAGTTATAGTAATAGCGCCACCTACTGGCAACAGGAAGTGACATGTTTAACACGTTGATGCCGTTCTAGCAACATGTTAAAAATGCCATTGAGTTCTAAACATGCTAGAAACATATTAAAACATGCTAGCAATACTTAGCTAAGTGCTAAAGCATGCTAATTCAATGAAACAGGACTTTGTTGTTACTCAAGAAGGCAATGTACAATCTACCCCAAACGTCACACGTTTGATAAGAGTTATCTCTTGAACACATGTCCATGCTCATATTTAGTTATAGTCATAGCGCCACCTGCTGGCAACAGGAAGTGACGTTTAACACTGTTCTTGACTCCTAATAACATATAAAAAAATGCCAGTAGGTGCTAAACATCCTACCAACATACTAGAGACATGCTAAAACATAATAGCAAACACTTAGCTAAGTGCTAAAGAATGATATTACTGCAATTAAATATGAATTTGCTGTAACTCAGGCATGGAATGTCCAATCTGCCCCAAACTTCACACTTTTGATAAGCGTTCTGTCCTGAACACATGACCATGCTTATATTCAGTTACAGTCATAGCGCCACCTGCTGGCAACAGGAAGTGACATGTTTAACACTGTTGTGGACTCCTAATAACATATAAAAAAGTGCCAGCAAGTGTTAAACATGCTAACAACATACTAGAAACATGCTAAAACATGCTAGCAAACTCTTAGCCAAGTGCTAAAGCATGCTATTATTGCAATTAAATAGGAATTTGCTGTAACTCAGGCATGGAATGTCCAATCTGCCCCAAACTTCACACTTTTGATAAGAGTCATGGCCTGAACACATCTACATGAGAATGTTCAGTTATAGTAATAGCGCCACCAACTGGCAACAGGAAGTGACATGTTTAACACGTTGATGCCGTTCTAGCAACATGTTAAAACATGCTAACAATGCTTAGCTAAGTTCTAAAGAATGCTAATTCAATGAAACATGACTTTGTTGTTACTCAAGAAGGCAATGTCCAATTTGCACCAAACTTCACATGTTTGATAAGAGTTCTGTCCTGAACACACATCCATGCTCATATTCAGTTATAGTCATAACGCCACCTACTGGCAACAGAAACTGACATGGTTAACACAGTAATGCAGTACTAACCACATAATTATTGTGTACTAAGCATGCTAGAAACAGACTGAACATGCTAGCAACACTTAGCTGAGTCATGAAGCATGCTATTATCACCATTATACAAAACATTTTGTAACTGACTTTGACATACTCTTACTATATATACCTCCTTAAATGTACATTTCCCAACCATGCTCTGCCTTCCTAAAGCCACCGAGTGTTGATGGCACGGGTGCGAGGGCCCTTTCATCGCTGCTTGCAGCTTTAATTAGGGCCCGAGCACCGATGGTGAGAGGACCCTATTGTTTTTGCTCCGTTTATTATTATTCTTCTTCTCCAAAGTGAATCGCTTTTTAGAGGGCCTAAACATGCTCGAAAACTCATGAAACTTTGCACACGCTTCAGAAGTGGTGAAAATTTACGTGTGATATGGTTTTCAGAATTGGGGGGGGCAAATTCGGTAAATTATTGCCCCCACATTTTGCCCCGGCTCCTGGTTTCACGTACAGGTATGAAATTTGGTACATACATGTAATGACCCAATACCTACAGAAAAGTCTCTTGGAGCATAGCCCTAAACACAACAGGAAGTGAGCTATTTTGAACTTCCTCCTGGATTTTGGGCATTTTTCGTAATTTCCTGATGTTGTACTTTAACGAACTCCTCCTACAGATTTGATCCGATACTCTTCAAATTTGGTGAGTGTAATCTTAAGGCCTTTGTGACGTTAAATTGCGAAGATCTAGAGTTTTCGTCGAAGGGTGTGCCCTCGGCGGCCTGACAAACATCTATCTATAAATTACAGGAACGTCTGTCTGTCTGTCTGTCTGTGTGTGTGTGTGTCTGTTCCTCGCATATCTCTCGAACCGTTAGTCCGATTGATTTCAAACTCGACAGGTGTCTCGCCACGGGCACGAGTAAGTGCAGTGCCAAGTTTGACATTGTTTGGATGAGAAATGCAAAAGATATCGTTAAATATATCATTTTTAGAAGGTTGTGGTTTAAAAATAAACATTCTGACATTAGAGAGTTGTATCGGTCAAAGAAGCCCCAAGAAGGCTGTGGTTTAAAAATAAACATTCTGACATAAACACTCAGTCAGCTACACTGTTTACTTCTGAATATTATAGTTTGGTTCCCGAACGTGATAAATCCATCTATCTATAAATTACAGAAACGTCCGTCTGTCTGTCTGTGTGTTATTCGCATATCTCTCGAATGTGAGATAACCACTAAATGTGTGAAAACCACTATTTTCTGTTTCAAACTTTCACATAGAATCTTTAGGTTATAACAACATTGAAAATCAAAATCTGGATTTGAATTTTTTAAGATTTATTATAAAAACGGATTATTTTTTCCCAAAAATGCAATAAATTCATGACTTTTTTTTTTTTTTTCAAAATGCTATTAATCCATTGAATCAATATAAAGTTATTTTTGATCATATTGCCATCGCAAGAAATATCTCCTGAACTTTTTTGACGGCGATCAGCTCACAAAAACTGATTTTGCACGGGCACTTTGCACTGCTCCCTGAATCGAGGTGCTTATTCATTTGTGGATGTAAACTGAATCTGTATGTCAGCTATGCTGTTAGTGTTTACTTCTGAATATTATATTTCATTCTGGTGCGCTTAACGTTGTCGCTACTGTGTAATAATAGCCTATGCTATTCACCAACTAAACATATCCTATTCAATGCGTTCACAGTCTCTTTCACGGGCATCATTTGTAGTTGCCTATTCACAAACTGTTTGCTCAAGCATAGCGTTTTCTCGGAGTTCACTGTGTGCTTTTTACCATGCACAAATAAAAATGTCACTGAACTTTTGCTGTGTAATTGTAACAATGAGCACACACCAAACCAACAATTACTAAAAACACACACAAAAACTGATTTTGCACGGGCATTTTTTGCACTAGTTCACCCAATTTCGGCCTTTTGGTGATATATGCATGATCAGATAAGTTCAATATTAATGTTGCTTGCAGTTCTGATGTTGCTAGGCAACCACAGACAGCCTGCAGTAACTCAGGCATACAATTTTCAATCTGCCACAAACTTCACATGTTTGATAAGACTCCTGTCCTGAACACATGCCAATGCTCATTATGATTATAGCAATAGCACCACCTGCTGGTAGCAGGAAGTGTGGCAAATACAAAACGTGCTCGAAAAATCATGAAACTTTGCACACGCTTCAGAAGTGGTGACAATTTACGTGTGATGTGGTTTTAAAAATTGGGTGGGGCAAAATGGCTTACTTATTGCCCCTACATTTTGCCCCGGCTCGACGTTTCACGTACAGGTATGAAATTTGGTACACACATGTAAAGACCCAATACCTACAAAAAAGTCTCTTGGAGCATAGCCCTAAACACAACAGGAAGTCAGTTATTTTGAACTTCCTGTCAGATTTTGGGCAGTTTTTGCCATTTCCTGATGTTGTACTTTAACAAACTCCTCCTACAGTTTTGATCTGATCCTCTTCAAATTTGGTGAGTGTAATCTTAAGGCCTTTCCTAAAGGTGCCGGGTGGCGGTGGCAGGGGTGCGAGGGCCCTTTTCATCGCTGCTTGCAGCTTTAATTATTATTATTATTCTTATTTTTCTGTCAACCTTTCGGGCACTTTTGGGGCCTTTAACATGCTCGAAAACTCTTGAAATTTTGCACACAGGTCAGAACCTGCGGCCATCAGGGCCGGGCTGAAGCTGATATCCGGGCGTGGCAGGGGGGCTCAACAGCGCCCCCTTGAACGGGGTCCAAAAACTTGGTCCATAAATCAGACACGCTTGCATGTAATAATATGAAACTCAATACACATATAGATCTCATCGGGCCAAACAACTTTCGTACTTTTACTTTTTACGCCAGCCCAACAGGAAGTCGGCTATTATGGGTTGTTTGGAAACACATGCTGTGGAATTTAATGTACTCCTCCTAGGGAATTCATCCATTCGCCTCCAAACTCAGTCAGCATGAAGTCAAGACATTGAAGATGCTAAATTGCGGACGGATTTTTGATATCTCGAACGGTTTGGCCGTGGCGAGGACACGAATTTATGGCGAATAATGGAAACAGGAAGTGTGTTATAACTTCTGCATACATTAACTGATCTTGATTAAACTTCAGCAGTGTGTTCGTTGTAAGAGGCCGATCACATGGATGTGACTATTGTGAGTCAAAGTTATAGCGCCACCAACTGGCAGCAGGAAGTGTGTCCCTTTCAAAATGCTTTGAAATCACCCTCTTATTTTTACCCGATTTGCTTCAAACTTTACGTGTATAATGTAAACACATGGCAGATGTAGACCTGTGAAAGGATTTTTGATATCTTTAATACTGTTGCCATGGCAACGCTTTAAACTTTAATATTCTTTTTTGATGCTTTTGAGACTCTTAACATACTTGAAATTGGATGAAACTCGACAGACACATCACACTTATTAGCCCGTAGACTTGTGCAAAGTTTCAGAAACGGGCGTTGTGAGGGGCTCAGTAGCGCCACCTTTAGTCATAAGTGGGGGGGTTAGTTTTATCAACAGCAACAAAACTTGGTATGTGTATTGTTCTCATCAAGACGGACAACTTTCTAATTTACATTAACGATCTCCGACAAACAGGAAGAGAGATATTCTGGTTTGAATGTGGATTTTCTGAAGAATTTTCACTCCCTCTCTTTGTGTCTCTGTGTGTGTGAGGGGAGGGGGGGATTTGACTATTGCTTTTATATTGTTAATCAAGGTTTCAGGGACTTTTGGGGTCCTTAACGTGCTCAAAAACTCTTGAAACTTTGCACACAAGTCAGAAACCCCTGCCATCAGGGACAGGCTGAAGCTGGTACCCGGGCGTGGCAGGGGGGCTCAACAGCGCCCCCTTGAATGGTGTCCCAAAACTTGGTCCATAGATCAAACACGCTTGCATGAATTAATATGAAACTTGGTACACATATAGATCTCATCGGGCCGAACAACTTTCCCCCGGTCAAGTTTTACGCCAGCCCAACAGGAAGTCGGCTATTATGGGTTGTTTGGAAAACGCTTGCTGTGGAATGCGAAGTACTCCTCCTAGAGAATTCATCCAATCCCCACCAAACTCGGTGTGCATGAAGTCAAGACATTGAGGATTCTAAATTGCGGACGGATTTTTGATATCTCGAACGGTTTGGCCGTGGCGAGGAAACGAATTTATGGCGAGAAAAGAGAAACACGAAGTGGAATAACTTATGCATACATTAACTGATCTTGATGAAACTTCAGCAGTGTGTTCGTGGTAAGAGGCAGATCAGATGGATGTAACTATTGTGAGTCAAAGTTACAGCGCCACCAACTGGCAGCAGGAAGTGTGTCACTTTCAACATGCTTTTGAGAAAAGTGGGCGGGTTAGTTTTAACTACAGTAAAAAAAAAAAAGTTTGTATATTGTACTCATCAAGCCGGACAACTTTCTAATTTACATTCATTAATTCCGGCCATCTGGAAGTCAGATATTTTGGTCTGAATGTGGATTTTTTGGATATTTCAGACTCTGAGTTTTTAGTTACTCCTCCTTATACATAGGGCTATACTGCCCTCTTGTGTACAAAATCAGGTAGGCCTATTGTATCTATATAAAAATATACTAGGTAATATGTGACTTTGAGAATATTTTACCACCGGTTAATCGACGTGTGACACCAGTGGCGGCTTTTGAATCACCAACTTAAAAATGAAAGTAAAATATGTTCGTCCGCACTGACATTGATAGTGGTTGAGCAAGCATTTCAAATGAATTCCTATGGAAGTAGGAATTAACTGAAAAACATTCCTCGCTCGTTCCTCGCCGTGGACGCGCACCGTTATGAATGCCCGTGCAGCCGTGAGCATTTTAGTTTAATTTTAAAATTACCGCCTTTCGGGGGGTGGATTGCTTGAAATTATTTTACAAAAGCACAATGTTGTGTTTTATTGCGACTGTACACAAATATAAGTTAACACTTTGCAGTTTGAATGTCGTCCTGTATAATGACGGAGTATGTTTTTATGTGTCCACTGTTCAAACGCGCCCACGCCACACACACACACGGTTTACTATCTTTGTGGGGACTCTCCATAGCCTTAATTTTTTTTATACTGTATAAACTGTATATGCTATCTCCTCACACTAACCCTACCCCTAAACCTACCTATCACAGAAAACTTTCTGCATTTTTACATTTCCAAAAAAACTCATTCTGTATGATTTATAAGCTTGTTTACCCATGGGGACCTCTATTTAGGTCCCCACTGTGACACGAGTCCCCATGAGTCTGTATGCATTCAGGTTGAAGTCCCCACCGGGATAGAAAAACATGAACACACACACACACACACACACACACATTCCAGCATTGTAATCTTGATTTCGCAGCCTGTTCATTATGGCCTTCATAAAATATAATAATAAAATAGTCAACCTAAGATATAACAATTACACTGCTCTAAATAGTCAGTAGTACAATTCATACATTCACAGTAAGCACCGCTCCACTGTGGTGTTTCCAAGCACATTTTTGCGCTTGTGAAGAGGATGATTTTTTCCGTCGATATTGGAACACGAGTGAAGAACAAAGCCTATAATAAAGAATAGTTTAGCATCCAAATACATCGCAAATGTTGAAACATTTTGATTCTAATGAGTGGGTTACGTGAGCCCAACACTGCTTTCTTTCATTTTTATTTTTACATTAAATTTAAAGGATTTGTTGTGGAATATTTTGAGTGTATCATAAAATCAGAATAAGGTAAGTCAAGCAATATTTTTGGTCTTTAATATATATATATATATATATATATATATATATATATATATATATATATATATATAGCTGCGAGCAGCGATGAAGGGCCAAAGCCGGCGGTACTGCCACCCCGGTGGCTTTAGGTAACTAAAGGCACCGGGGTTGCGGTGCCACCGGCTTGGGCCCGTAATCGCTGCTCGCAGCTATATTTTTTATTGTGATTGTTTTTATTTTTAAATTATTTAATTTAATTTTATACTTTTATGATTTATTATAGACCAACGCTACTTTTGCGTCATCGAAGGGTAACGCCCCTTTTTGGGGGAAAACAAACGGATTCCCCTAAGAACAGAACTCGCTCGCTCTAGACCTGCAAAGTTTCTTGATAGCAAAAATCGCACAAACATACACTCTCTTTGGACTATTCAGACATCTATCACTATCTCGTGGAATCACCAAGTAAGTAGCCTATTTTTTTTATTTTTTTTGTCATTAACACACTCACAGTATGACAAACTAGACGATGAGGCCATGTCAAGAGGAGTCGGTGGTTTACTTGGATCATATTTCACTTGATTTAAGCTATTGACATAGTTTTGTTGTCGACTAGCTATAACTTACTAGTTAGAAAGACGAAGCTGCTAGCAGCTACGTGATTAACGTTAGCTCTCACTAGGCACGCTACCTTGGCTGTTAACTGATTTTACTGCTGAAATAGTGGCAGGCTAGGACTAAAGTGGACTTGGCTGGTTTCTGCTAAGTGTCTAGAAAGTGCAAGGACTTTAAAAGTTGTAAAAAGGTTTACAGTGTACGGCAAAATATGTATGGGACCTATGTATGGGGCATGTTTTTCATTGTCTCTACCCCACTTAAGGTACGGACTATTTATGTTTTTAGCATCTGACATGTTCTGTACAGTGTTTGAGGGTTTCTTACTAGTATAGCTAGTCGACAACAAAACTGTCAATAGCTTAAATCAAGTGAAATATGATCCAAGTAAACCACCGACTCCTCTTGACATGGCCTCATCGTCTAGTTTGTCATACTGTGAGTGTGTTAATGACAAAAAAAAAAAAAAAATAGGCTAACGTTACTTACTTGGTGATTCCACGAGATAGTGGTAGATGTCTGAATAATAGTCCATATTTGGCCACTGCGTGGGGTCATTAATCCAGTTTTCGACCATTTCAAAGGGACACCTCTGTAACTCCCTATCCAGTAGCTTCTTTAAATACCGCTCACGGTCCTCGGCCGGCAAAGAGAGTGTATGTTTGTGCGATTTTTGCTATCAAGAAACTTTGCAGGTCTAGAGCGAGCGAGTTCTGTTCTTAGGGGAATCCGTTTGTTTTCCCCCAAAAAGGGGCGTTACCCTTCGATGACGCAAAAGTAGCGTTGGTCTATACTACAGGGCCGTTAAATGCTTGAATCTGATTGGTTGACGAACGTTCTAAGGTGTGCATTATTTTCAGGGAAACGCACAGCTAAAGTAGTTCCAGGCAGGTCTTGACCGCATTACAGTTCCATATCACTTCGCGTAGTTAACTGTAATAACGGAAAATAGGATACAATTCATAACAAGAAAAAACATTTAGCCCCATGCGCTTGATCTTCAATTTTCAATGTCTTGCTTCACAATCAATGGAAACATGCAGTTTAATTTTAATAAATAAAGTATATTCCTATTCCTAGTCCTGCAGCACGGATTTTTATTGCAGATAATATAACAAATAAATAATTATTGATAGGCCTTACTTGTTAAAAGGCTTTTTTTTTCTCATTTATTTGGCTAGTCTACTGCATGTCATCTGTCAATAATAGAAAAAAAAAAAGAATGAACGAATTAATTAAAACGAATTGAATTAATAAATAAATATTGACGCACATGCTTTTCTGTCTCATTATTGCAACATCTCTCTCTAATAACTGCATAAAGCCGAGCCGAGGACACTAAGGCCGGTTATGAAGTAAGGGATAATGCCCGACGAGGTGTCCATTAACAGAAATTAATGGACGACGTGGAGGCGTGAACCGTCCGACGCGAAGCGGAGTCCATTAATTTCTGTTAATGGACACCTCGAAGGGCATTATCCCGCTTATACCATGGTCACTTACGAAAGAAAGAAATATTTAATCAATTAATAATACTTTAATGTGTTTTAGAGTAAAAATCGTGAGGGTTTTTATTTATTAAGTCGAGCGCACTATTTAATATCTCCCGTATACAGGCGTTGCCAAGCAACGTGGCCACAGCGACCCGACCGCAGCAGTTGATCAGTGAGTTTGAGCCAGCGCAATCATTTAGAACTGTCATCAGGCAAATTGCCTTTCCTAGGTGTACATTATCACTTTTTAATGGACACCCTGCAGCCAATCAGAATCGAGTATTCACCCAGACCATGGTATAATGTAATTTGATGACTGATCATGCCCAAACGCGTGTTCAGCGCGTTCAGTCTGTGTTCAAAGTCGGTGTTTAAAATATGCTGCGATGAAAACAGTCAGAGAATGTGTCAGCTAGTCGTGTGTTCCAGCATTAGTCTCCTATCAGTGGCTCAAACCTCCGTTACTAACTCTAAAATGACTTGGAATTAGCAACGGAGGCATTGGACTAGATGCGTAAGAAATTAGTCCTACATACAAGAGCGTTTTAATGACAAAAACTTTACAAACGTCTTGAAATACATAATCTGAACAATGTTTCAGGTGTGGTAACTGTAGTAAGCGGAATAATTGACTTCAGGCCGTTGAATTATTAGAAAAATAATGCACACCCCGAGGTGTAACGGCCACTCCGCTTCGCGTCGTGACCGCATTACCACCTCGGGTGTGCATTATTTTTCTAATAATTCAACGGCCTGTCGTCAATTATTCCTTACTTAAATGTGCAATAGGCCTAATGGATTATGATAACTTGTGTGACTGGGGAGTGTTGTAACACTCTCAGTTTGATATCTAAATATTTATGGTGATGTCATCAATATCGTACACTAGCATCACCTTTTTGATCTCACAAAAGTGGCATGTGACTGTAAGCAACATTGTAGATTTTATGACCAAAAAACAAATGACCGTATTATAACAGTTAGGGCTTGCATAATCTAGCTATTTCTCTAGTTTAATTTGATGCTTTGCATTCAAGCTAACTTCAAATATGCTAAAATAGTTAGATAAAGTATGGCTGTTAGGGGGTGGGATTGTTTCAACAGTTCATTAAAATAGTGACCAACCTCTTATGATAATTATGATAATATGAATCTTTTTTTTTTTTCACATTGAGGGATTTATGTGGTAAATATGTTTCCATCATAGTTTATGCACGTCTTTTTTATAGGATAAACACATTATCCAGCTCAATTGAGCACTTGCGATTTTTTTTAGGGGTTTTTTTTTTTTTTTTTGTACGTGTGAAATCCCAAAATTCACAAAATAGGTGGATGGCAACAGTGACAGAACTGTTATGTGACAGGAATACAGTACAGACACACAAACAACAATTGTTTTATAATATATATAATATAATACTTTTTTTTTTTTTTTTTTTTACTTTAAATTGTTCACGTTATTCAAAACGAATCATTCTTTGTTCTTCAATGACATTCTTGAATAAATGTAGAATATGTATGGATCTTATTTCAGCAAATGACCTCTCTACAACATCTCTCCCCGGCCTGTGTTACAGCCAGTCTATGGTTACAGCTCACCCCAGTAGTGAGGTCGGTTGTCGAAGTGGAGTGTGGTCCACTTCTCATGTTTATGTTCCCTTCCCTCGCTCACTTACTCGGATCATGTGTGTCATTGCTTCGGTTGCTCGAGAGAAACACGTATCCAGTAATCAAGCAATCACAAGCAACTGTGATTGGACCATCTCAACCATCGGTGAGAAAAGTAACATATACCACGTGACAACTCCTCTTACGTGATAGGACACTGGCAGGTGCTGCTAAATAATAGCAAGTTTAACAGACGTTTAATAAAAAATACCCATATAAATAAATAAATAAAGAGAAAATTATAGATTAATAATGCTAGTTCTCCAGTAACTTTGCAAGATACCCCGGTGTACTTTGAACAGCTTTTTTATTCAGTTGAATGAAATACAATTTTGTTAATACAGAAGGTAATCCAAGATCCATCTCATGTGATTTATTCAAACTTAGTTTAATTTAATAGTCATGTCTCAAATATTAAGCTCTAAATTTACTGAATGACAGGGGGTAGCAGCACTCTGCCTTTATTCTTGTGTTAAACATATATTAAAATATAATGCATGTTATATTAAAATATTCCACCTAAATGATATAAATACTTTAGTCTTATGTTAGTTACATTAATGATCAGGTGAATAAAACAGTCACTTCAATAATGCAGATATTTTACCACAGGTTGACATATTAGCTGCATAGAAGTCTCATACATTATTATGCTGACCATAAATGTTACATTGTAATTGCAGAGTTTCTCTGCATGCTTCATGAAGTCATACACACATATTCAGAATTCACATTGTCATGCACATTTTGAAATGGCCAGTAAAACGGTGAGGTTTTTATATGGCAAAATACTGGCAGGAAAATGATCTGACGACTGCTATTCGACAGTAAATAAAATTGCTGGTCTTGCATCATTTATGTTCTTACTTCTCAACTCATAATTATCATAATGTAGGCTAACAAAGTTATCTTCAAATCCTTGAAACCACAAGACTCCACTTAAACAAATCCAACTGGCCAATTTAGTTTCAAGAACAAGGAACGTCACAGAAACTGGACACAAATCCATGTCTCTGTTTATGAGGAAAGCTGTTCATGGGACTTTTGAGTGGTGCTATGTATATTCATAATTTATACAGGCATATATATTTGCACTGTGTAGTAAAATATTAATATTAAAGATATTGTATTTGAAAGTTTTGTCCCTTTAAACTTAACAATATAAAAAATGTGTTTGTAGACTATAAGACAGAAAACTAGTCATGTTAGTTTGCCTTGATTGGGACTATAATGAAAGCTTCCTTGGTCCATGTTGCGCACTGGGTCTGAATGTGCGTCTCTCAGTGAAGGATGGCCAGCAGGAGACGCTTGAAATCTCCACCGCACTCCGAGCTGATGGCCTCTTTCAGAGACACATCATATTTCTCCAGGTACATGTCTTTGATGGTCTCCAGATCAATCTACTCAAGCAGAAGAGTGTCCATTACAGGTTGTTCTGTAAGACGGTCTAATAATCTAATCTCTGATCTCTGTGTAATTACAGTACAATGCACTTCATGCTAAATATCAATGTCTATGATCAGAATAGCATATTATACTAATTATAGCATTTGCTACTGTGCACGGTATGTAAATGCATGCAATATCTGGAATACAATACCATTCATAAGTTTGTTTTCTTTGAAAGAAATTATTACTTTTATTCAGCAAGGATGCATTCAATTGATCAAAAGTGGCAGTAAAGACAATGGGCCCTATCATACATCAGGCACAATGCGGCGCCAGGCGCGACGCAAGTGTTCTCTGCTAGTTTCAGCCTGACGCAGTTATCATTTTCACGTCCTTCGTCCACGTTGTTTAAATTGCAAATGCATTTGAGCCCATTTGTTCGCCCATGGTCGTGCTGGTCTGAAAACGAGGTGTGTTCTGGCGCATTGTTGGCGCGTTGCTATTTTGAGGCAACTGAAATAGACTGCGCCAACTGAAACCTGGTCTAAAGTCAATGGCGCAATATTTTTTTATTATTATTTAAAGAGCACGTTAGTAATGTGCGCCTATAAGCGGGTCCACAATACGTGTCCACTCTGTTTATTACACACACAGGGACGCGCAGCAGCACACAAACATGCCAAATATTAAAAATAAAAGGATTACAATGTAAAAGATTAATATTGTGTCCATGAAGATATGGTTGAATCTGGCTTGTCCCGTAAATGGTCTGCTTGCGCACTTGAACCTCACGCACGATGAGATCCGTTTCCTCTCTAGAGAAGCGTTCAGTCTTTCCGCTTGTAAATTCCACCATGTAAATAGCAAATCCGCCATGGCGCAAGCGCAACTAGCTTTTAAAGGGAATGGGAGATGAGACTCTGATTGGTTTATTGTACATTATTCCCAAAACACACCCATTACTCATTAAGAGAATAGGGACAACAATTAAAGACCATGCGCTGGGTGTGCCGACCAGTATTCCTGTCGTTAAACTAGTAAAAGTGGATTCAGACGCCCTAAGTGTACTTGCGCCATGCACTTAGATTGTTAAAATAGGGCCCATAATGTTCCACAGCAAAGCAGCATATTACAATGATTTCTGATTGATCAGAAGACTGGAGTAATGATGCTGAAAATTCAGCTTTGCATCACAGGAATAAATCACATTTTTAAACTGATTAAAATAGAAAACAGTTATTTTAAATTGAAATAATATTTCACAAAATATTTTTTTTTCTGTATTTTTGATAAATAAATGCAGCCTTTGCTGAGCATATGACACTTCTTTAAAAAAAAAAAACATTTAAAAAATCCTACCGACCCCAAATTTTTGAATGGTAGTGCAATATCATTCATGACTGTTAATATTCCAAAGTTAGGAATAAAATGAAAAATACTGGATTTAAAATGCGTACCACTGTTTGAAATATTTACTGCATGCTACTTTCTAAAAATGTCAGCATTTAATAAATGCTGTGCAGGGTGCAGTACACAACACTCTAGTATTCCATTCTGAACACACCCAAAATGACTAGTAATACTGATAGAAGGCCCGTTCACACCAACAACGATAACTTTAAGGATAACAAAGACACAGTTCTAAAAATCATTCTAAATATAACAGAATACCAGAGTCCACACCACAAATGTAACAATGGCACAGAAACAATATACCGGTAATTGAAATCACTTTCAGAATGATTTTATTTATTTTTTCAGCTGATGAATGATAAAAACAATGACAGACAATCAAGAATTCATCCTGCCTTGAGCAGCTTAGAATAAACAGAAAAATATTGTGCGTTGGTGTGGACGCGTCGCTAATGTACTTAACTAGTTATCTTTCTTGGTGTGAATGGGCCTTAACACCACTCGCATACAAAATGAGGAATGGTATTATACCTCTGAGCGACACACAATGATGCGGATGAGAGTGTCTTCATCAGTCCCGGCACCTTTCATGGCGGCGTTCAGCCTCCGGGCAAAGAATAGCTGGGGGTTCTTAGCAACCCTCACTATGGGTTAGATAGAAAGTGTTAAGCAAGTGAAGAATTGCTATGCAAATAATCAAAGCTGGAATTTTAACATAGCAGTTTGGCTTTGTTCTCATATCTCGTGTATTTGCACTTTGAAGTTGTGAAGTTCATTTTCGTTCTTCGTTCTTCGCGTAGGGGTAAAAATAAACTATTTACTTTGCAGTGGTATAATGTAACCGAACATCCCGACGCCACACACACTGCTAAGACTGACGTGAATATGTAAATATGTGCTGCACACTTTCCTTTCAATAACAAATAAACAACAAAAATGACAGCGGTGAGAAAAGCATCTGATCATAGCGATGTGTAGATGTTTGCACCAGCTCTGCAATTCAGCACTCCATTTATTTATATAGCATGTTATACAATAGAATAGATTGTTCAAAAGCAAGCAGCTTTACAGTATTAAACATGAAAACACAGTTTCAGTGTCTCTTTCAATTAGAACGTCCAATTTCTACTATAAAGCGGCTCTCCAGTGTGTTCATGTTTTCACTTGCGGATGTCTGACCTCGACAGATTGTGCAGAAGAAATGAAGCGGAGAAGATTTCCACCTCAAAGAAGGCGGAGTCTCATAGACACACCTACCTATTACATCATCGCCACGGACCAATGGTAGTTTGAAGGTATTTACCAACCAGAGACAAAAAAAATCTGTTTCGAACTCCCGAAACAAACTTCGTTTTGGCCTGATTTTGTTCTAAATGTCCTCACACCAGTTTATTCTTCCATTTTGCTTTATAAGTATATCAGGGCCTTTAAAGTCAGCATGAAACACGAGTTACAACATATCCGAGTGAAACAACTACTCGAATAAGATTTTTTTTTTTTTTTTTTGATTTTGTCAATTAGGAATAAATTGGATTGTTGTAGTTTGCTATTGTTGTGATCTCATGTGAGTGACAGGTTGTCCCGCCCTCGCACCCGAAAATCAAGTCATCAAGAAGAGAAGAGATGTTGTTGCAAGAGGGAGGGGGAGTTATGTTACAAGGACACTTGAAAAATAATGATGTGCACTGATAAATCATTTATAATAAATACTGCAACATTCCATTAAAAACAAAACAAAAAAAACCCCAATAACTGTCCATTTTGATTTCATGGTGAGTTTAAGTCTTAGTCAATTGGGTGAATTTAGACACACTACAAGCTGTAGACACTTTTTCAAAGATTTCTATTTCAAAATCAGATGTCATGTGAGTTCCTTGCTGTTCATACTACAAAAGGCCAGTGTTTACAATACAAACCAAGTGTGACGTAGCAGTCCTTCAGAGTTCCAGAGGTTTCCTTATCAATCGCATCCAAAATCTCAGTTCCAGAAATCTGTTGGAGAACAAGAAATACAATCTAAAAGTAATCCAGAGCTACTACAAGAAAACTAAGAACTTATTGTACTAAATTATTACTTTAGATGGATAGTTCCCCCCTTAAATAGAAATTAAGTCATCATTTACTCACCCTGGTGTTGTTCTAATGTTGTATGCCCTTCTTTCTTTTTCATACCACAATTAAAAAAAAAAATGTCCTGCTCATGCTCGTCCATATAATGGCAGTGAATAGCGACCAACATCAAGTTTTAAAAAAGATGCAATATCACAGTATGATCCCATGCGACACGTCGTATATTCCAAGTGTACTAGAAATCCCAAAAAAGTATCCGTATACTTTCTTTCTTCACTTGGTTGAATATCTCCAGACCTGAACTCTGGTTGTCAGATGACAGTCAGAATGAGAGTTGACAGATGTGAATAAGAATATATTCACCTCAGAGAAGAAAGTACATGGATTGTATTTTATGTCGTGATTTTATTCATCTGTATTTCTCGCAACTTGTGTGCTTTTTCTGGGCGAGTCGTAGTGACTGTGGCACAAAGAGAGTCTGAAGAGTGCGCACGTCCCGCAAAGAGGAAATTTTCGTTAAATAATACATTACATTTTGGTTTGTTTTTCACTAAACCCTATTATATTAGCCCAAAACACTTGGAATATACTACACGTGTTGCATGAGATCATTCTATGATACTTTTGCATCTGATACTCTTGTAGTCTGAAAAAATGGGCAAATTGCATTATAACAACACCAGGGTGGGTAAATGATGACTGAATTTTCATTTTAGGGTGAACTATCCCTTTAAGCTCATAGAACAGAATAAAAACTCACGGCTTCATAGGCTTTGAATGTGGCCTGCAGTTGTAAGTAGTTCCTGGTGGCCAGAATGAAGCTGAAAGTTGACTCGTCTGTGCCAAAGCCGCCCTCTCCAGCCTTACAGATCATTAAAACATATATTAATAAACTGGAATAAGACTGGACATGGGACTAAATATTAATATCATTATGTTGTCATAAAATATCCCAGGGGGATCTCATTCATATTAACATGTTTTTGTACATTGTAGCACACATACATACATTAGATAGACCAGGCTTTCCCAAACTGGAGGAAACTGCACTAAATCATAATAAAATATATACTGTGTGTATATATATAGATATATAGATATATATATATATATACAGTGAGGAAAATAAGTATTTGAACACCCTGCTATTTTGCAAGTTCTCCCACTTAGAAATCATGGAGGGGTCTGAAATTGTCATCGTAGGTGCATGTCCACTGTGAGAGACATAATATAAAAAAAAATCCAGAAATCACAATGTATGATTTTTTAACTATTTATTTGTAGTATAAGTATTTGAACACCTGTCTATCAGCTAGAATTCTGACCCTCAAAGACCTGTTAGTCTGCCTTTAAAATGTCCACCTCCACTCCATTTATTATCCTAAATTAGATGCACCTGTTTGAGGTCGTTAGCTGCATAAAGACTAGCCTGACGTCGTCATACTCAGATTCTAGTCAGAATGTGAGTCTGATACTGGTCCACTGAGCTTTGATTATGGGGCGTGTTTCAACCGAACCAGGAAAGAAAATGCCTCTGCACTCAATTGGATAGACCTACAACCAATCAGAGCAACGGAGTAAGTTTTCATTCATGTTTCCGATCGACAAATGCCTTGATCACGGTTCTCTGTTCCTCTTTTAAAATTAATGCACTGTCGATATCTTCTATAACAGACGCGATGGCGGAATCTACACATAATGTTTCATAAACAAAGTTCGGCAGGAGCACGTTCACATAATCAATCCAATCAACTTATCATCAAACACAATGTCTACACTATCAGCATGAGAGGAAGCATATATTCACTCTGTCAACTCACCGAACATTCCTTGACAGTTTTCAGCATCCCTCCACTCACTCTCAGCTTGTCCTTCCACAGCCAGGAATACGGGGGAAGTACTTTGGGTTCGGGCCGAATACCGAGCCGGAGCCCGAGCCCGAGCCCTCTCCTCAGACAGCACGCCAAATATGCATTTATTCTATCTGACTAATTTGTAAACGTGAACTCGTGAAATCTCAATTCTCCAGCGGCAGTCATTTGAATTCAACCCAAGCGCTCGTTGATGACGTGGATGATTACGTTACCGTTGCTCATCTGTCCATCATCGCATAAAGCCCGCCCCTGACAATTTGATTGGTCCGAACAATTTTTGTTCGGGCATAATAGCTCCTCAACGGAACGAGTCCAGACCGAACTTCCCGACCTAAAAATTTTGTGGGCGGGGCTAAGTTCGGCTGGCATCCAGGCTACATAAAGACACCTGTCCACCCCATACAATAAGTAAAAATCCAACTACTAACATGGCCAAGACCAAAGAGCTGTCCAAAGACACTAGAGACAAAATTGTACACCTCCACAAGGCTGGAAAGGGCTACGGGGAAATTGCCAAGCAGCTTGGTGAAAAAAGGTCCACTGTTGGAGCAATCATTAGAAAATGGAAGAAGCTAAACATGACTGTCAATCTCCCTCGGACTGGGGCTCCATGCAAGATCTCACCTCGTGGGGTCTCAATGATCCTAAGAAAGGTGAGAAATCAGCCCAGAACTACACGGGAGGAGCTGGTCAATGACCTGAAAAGAGCTGGGACCACCGTTTCCAAGGTTACTGTTGGTAATCAGTGTTGGTCAAGTTACTTGGAAAAAGTAATTAGTTACTGATTACTGATTACTTCTCCAAGAAAGTAATCCAGTTACTTTACTGATTACTTATTTTCAAAAGTAATTAGTTACTTTACTAGTTACTTTACTAGTTACTTTTCAAAAACATGATGCACAAAATGATTACACTATAAAGCAATAGAAGTTCAGCCTAATTCTATTCTTTCTGCATATTCCATCATCTAAAATTGAATCAAATGAAACATTCTTTTTTAAAACTTGTTTTATTAGTTTCAGTATTTTAACTTTATGCACATTGCATCAATGACTCACTCATTAAGATGGTCGCCTGCCGCCTCCTACTGGCGGTTCATAAATATTTCTATGCACAAATAATATTTCTTATTTGTATATTCAAAAAATATTTTAAATAATCTAATTTCATTATTTAATGCAGTTTATTTGATTGCATGGTAACAGCCCTTTAGCATCTTATTATTCTATTTTAATTTATTGATCAAATTTAAGAATTTTAAATGAAAGATGAAGCAAACGATTAGGGAAAAATGCCCTTTATAACGGTTAAATATCATAAATATGCCGATTTATATATGTTAAAGCTGACTGAACTGATGAGAATACTGATTCGGAATAAATTATATTTACAACACACAAAAAATCACATTTTTTTCCTGTTCAAACAAATGTTTTTACTCAGACAAGTGAATGACCGACCGAAGGACAAATGAAAAGGCTTAAATGTTGAGCCCTGGTATATATTTTTTATTATTATTCATTTATTTACCCATAAACCTGTCTTTAGGAAGCCATAAGTTACAGTGGCAAGAATAACTTTGTGAAACCTTTGGGGGTGGTGGACAGGGTTTACATTAAGACAGGAGTTTGCCTTAATCTAGTTGATCATGCATTTCTTTTCTTTTATTCCACAGTTGATGTGTGCAGTTTTTTATTGCATTAAAATAATTTTCTCTTGTTTTGTTTTTTAATTGCAGTCTTTTTCTTCTGCCATTCATGCTTATCAGCTCCATGCAATCTTAAGCTTTTCTTGGTTCAGCTGCACACAGTCTGAAAAGGTTTTTTGGCAGTTTGCTAAAATAAAAGAGCCATTCTAAGAGCCATCGTTTAAGCTGTTGACTTTTCAACCTTGAGAAAGAACGTTAAACGAACAACTTAAAAAGGCATGACAAATCATGACATAAGACTGACATCACTCACAACGTACAAATGCATTATCCCTCATGAACAAATATAACGTCTGATGTTTGCATGCGTACATACCAGTTTACCATTACGACATCGTTCATGAATAAACATGACGTCTGAACACGGACAAACGGTGCGTGTTGACGCGTCAAAATTCACGCGTTTCGTTTAAAGACTTTTGAACGCGATCGCTTGCCATAGTGTTTACCACTGACTTCGCGGCGCTCATGTCATTGTCACTCACGAGTCACGGCTCACGTCGCGAGACAGTCTCGCAGTATAACGCAGTAACGCAGCCTGCTTACGGGGAAGTAACAGTAATCTAATTACTGTTTTTGCAATTGTAATCCCTTACTTTACTCATTACTTGAAAAAAGTAATCGGATTACAGTAACGCGTTACTTCTAACGCGTTACTGCCCATCAGTGTTGGTAATACACTAAGACGTCATGGTTTGAAATCATGCATGGCACGAAAGGTTCCCCTGCTTAAACCAGCACATGTCAAGGCCCGTCTTAAGTTTGCCAATGACCATTTGGATGATCCAGAGGAGTCATGGGAGAAAGTCATGTGGTCAGATGAGACCAAATTAGGACTTTTTGGTCATAATTCCACTAAACGTGTTTGGAGGAAGAAGAATGATGAGTACCATCCCAAGAACACCATCCCTACTGTGAAGCATGGGGGTGGTAGCATCATGCTTTGGGGTGTTTTTCTGCACATGGGACAGGGCGACTGCACTGTATTAAGGAGAGGATGACCAGGGCCATGTATTGCGAGATTTTGGGGAACAACCTCCTACCCTCAGTTAGAGCATTGAAGATGGGTCGAGGAGATGGGTCAAACTCCGTGTTTCTCAGCGACAGCCCAGAAACCTGACTGATCTAGAGAAGATCTGTGTGGAGGAGTGGGCCAAAATCCCTCCTGCAGTGTGTGCAAACCTGGTGAAAAACTACAGGAAACGTTTGACCTCTGTAATGTCTCTCACAGTGGACATGCACCTACGATGACAATTTCAGACCCCTCCATGATTTCTAAGTGGGAGAACTTGCAAAATAGCAGGGTGTTCAAATACTTATTTTCCTCACTGTATATATATATATATATATTGTATTTTATAAATATATTATTTGTTTATTTTTTGCATGTCATATGACCATTAACTGACATCAGCGAAATGTGAACATATAAATGTATTAAGTGACTGAAATATTAAGTGAAAATCTCAGGAGGTACATCATGTGAATATTTTAGGTCTGAGGGGTTCGGGTGTCAAAATGTTTTGGAAATGAATCTAAATACGGATAAATATAATACAAGAATAATAATAATTAAATATTATACACTACTGTTCAATACTTTAATTCAGCTAGGATGCACTAAATTGATCAAAACTGGCAGTAAAGACATTTATAATGTTACAAAAGATTTCTATTTTAAATAAATGCTGTTCTTTTGAACTTTCTAATCATCAAAGAATCCAGAAAAAAATAGATTTCCACAAAAATATGAAAATCTTTTCAACATTGATAATAATCAGAAATGTTTCTTGAGCAGTAAATCAGCATAATAGTGATCCGTAAATCCATTCAAAATCACCCTACAAATGCAATATTCTATAAACCTCAAATGATTTGTAACCCTTATCTGTCTCTAAAGTTATACATAACGTATGTTTTTAAAAAATCATGTTTTAGATGCTTCCCACACATTTTATATTGTGTTTCCAGACGTGTGCTAGAACCAGGCTTCACGTATGAATATCCATAAAGTGAGATGGTGTTGAATGTCCCCTACTTCAAACAGTGAGACGGCGTCTTGCTCTGCCAGTGCTTCGTCCACCTCGTAGCTCTCGTCTCTGTTACCCTACAAGAGAGAAAGTATTGACCGAGAGAGTGAAATCCAATCTGAGTCACGTCATTGAATCCTGCCTCCACTTATCTAATGAAAGGGGATCTGAACCACTGCCAAGCTCCTCCGCCCTATAAGGACATGAGGAAAAGGGAGGGGTACTAAACACAGGCTGACAGCGAGCTCTTCGTGTCGCCCAGGACTGCAGTGTAGTCATTTTGTAAGATGCAAGCAACCATTTTGATTCAGAATGAAGAGGATTTACCTGGAGAAGAAATGTTAGTAGTCGCCTAACATCCCCACTGGTGTCTCCTTCAATGTCTGCCTCCAAATCCCTGTCATGCACTGTAGACAACAACACACAGTTGGTTTTTCATTTGATAAAACAATAGAAAAACTGTTCAAGATGAAGGAAAATATTTTTCCCACCTCAACAGTCTCAACAAGTCTTCACCCGGATTTTTTCATCCGTTGTATTGTCTTTTGATTCTTTACTAAATTATTTGAAACATCATGAATCTAAAATCTATGGAAGCTTGTTTCCGCCACAGAATAAAACATTTTAAGAGATAATTGCGACTTTTTATCTCACAATTGCGAGTTTAAATCTTGCAATTCTGACTTTATTTCTCAGAATTGCGAGATATAAAGTCAGAATTGCGTGAAATAAAGTCGCAATTGCGTCTTATAAAGTCAGAATTGTGAGATATAAAGTCAGAATTGCGTGTTATAAAGTCAGAATTGTGAGATATAAAGTCAGAATTGCGTGAAATAAAGTCAGAATTGCGTGTTATAAAGTCAGAATTGCGAGATATAAAGTCAGAATTGCGTGAAATAAAGTCGCAATTGCGTGTTATAAAGTCAGAATTGCGTGAAATAAAGTCGCAATTGCGTCTTATAAAGTCAGAATTGCGAGATATAAAGTCAATTCTGACTTTATATCTCACAATTCTGACTTTATAACACGCAATTCTGACTTTATATCTCACAATTCTGACTTTATATCTCGCAATTCTGACTTTATAACACGCAATTCTGACTTTATATCTCACAATTCTGACTTTATAACACGCAATTCTGACTTTATATCTCACAATTCTGACTTTATAACACGCAATTCTGACTTTATATCTCACAATTCTGACTTTATATCTCACAATTCTGACTTTATAACACGCAATTGCGACTTTATTTCACGCAATTCTGACTTTATATCTCACAATTCTGACTTTATAACACGCAATTCTGACTTTATATCTCACAATTCTGACTTTATAACACGCAATTGCGACTTTATTTCACGCAATTCTGACTTTATATCTCTATCTGATATCTCTATTATATATCTGTAAACTCGCAATTGTGAGATAAAAAGTCGCAATTATCTTTTTAAATGTTTTATTCAGTGGCGGAAACAAGCTTCCATAAAAATCTGATCAAATCCTGGTAGAAATTTTGTAATGTCAGAAATATGAAGAAAATGTCACTGACTAGATATATTTAAAATAATGTCGGCCACTTTTTACAGGTAACATAAGACATTTGGCATTACCAGGACCCACAAATATTACACCATTGCATTATTAAACATTGTATTCAACATTATATGTAGTATTTTAATGTAACACTAAACTCTGTAAACTTTTCATTTTCATGAAAATTTTCATTTTGGGTGAATTATACAAAATACATATTGTCACTATCCATGATACATATTGATGCATTTTTGTATTGCGATATATTGTGACATGATATACAGTATAGTTACACCCCAAACATTTACTAATACATTTTTAAATTAAGTTTTAATTTTTATTTTATCTGTTAACCTTAGTTAATGCACTAACATGAATGATCAAGGTACAGTTGTAAAATATATATTGCATAATGCATATAGTCCATGTCAGCTAGCTAATACGTCCTTGTCAACAAACGGGACTTGCAAAGTGTTACCTATGAACTTTACATACATGTCTCTATGTTATAACTAAAGAAGCACACATTTGACCTGTAATATTTTAATGTTTAAATTATTTTCTATAGAATTTTGTACTGTAGAACTTCTCAGTTCTTGTAATTCATATTAATATATTTATTTTATTTAGCACATTTTCATGGTTCAGTACTGTTTTTTTTTATATTTGTAATAAAGTTCAGCACTGTTTTGCTTGGATTGTTATGTTTGTAAAACTATCAGTTGATTAATCAGTTATCGGCACGTACGGCTTAACTTAGTAATCACTATCGGTAAAATCTCGGTCGACCTCTTATGAAAGGTAATATTCAAAAAATCATAATATGGGCACTACAAGTTTTCTCAACAACTGCTTATTATACAGTGTTGAAAGCATCTTGGTTGAGTCATTCTTACCGTAGGTGTAGGTCTCTCGGTAAGTGGCAATATCCTGTTGGAAAACAAAAAGTAGGAAATGACTCACTTCAATTTCTAAATCTATTTAACTGTAAACATATTAGTAACAGACAAACATTTTTGACGAACACAGGAACTTGCAGAGGCTTTCAATTCAAAACAAACTGACATACAGCATTGGTAGCAGTGCACAGGATCTCCACCAGGACGTCCTCGTCGGTGCCAGCGCCCTTCATGGCCTTCCTGAGCTCTTTAACAGCAAACACGTGAGGAGGATCCAACATGGCGATGATGGCATTCTCAAAGTTACCAGTCAGCTCACTCTTCAAAACATCCACCAACTCCTTCATAGAAAACATTAACCTTGAAATGCATTCTCTTTATTCTTAAAATATATTTTTTAAACTATTTCTTTGACAGGATACCTTCATTTTCAGAATACTCACATCATCATATTTCTCAAAGTATGCTTGTTTGATCTCCATTCTCTGAGCTGCACATCGATTGGCTAGGATTTCTATGATGGCTTTCTCATCAGTTCCTTGAAAATTTGATAGAAAATGTCATTCATATGTATCCACCGGTTATGAAAATATCCTATAAATAGCAGACTAACTACTGCATGTCGAACTGTAATTGCATTCTATAGACATACTGAATAAAATATAAGACTGGCGTAAACATCTCACCAAAACCTTTGCAGGCTTTGCGGATGGCCTTTATGTCGGCAACTACGTCGAAGTCTTCATAAGGAAAAACTGTTGGCTGTTGAATAAAACCAAAGATAATCATTTTCAATGTTCATTGTGTTTCACAGTTAATTACAATATGTATTAGAAGGTCATTCATGTTTTAGCATTCAGCATTCAGTGAATTTGCTTACTATGACACTGGCAGTCATTATTATTGGATGAGGACATTTATATGTGCCACCAGTAATACCATTAAATATTGATAAAACATTTAAATTTAATATAAGAAGTCAGACTGTTGCAACTACTCCTCTTTATGGGTGTGCCGGTTTCAGAATTGGTGATGACGGTTATGACGTGAGGGGGGTTCGTGACGTTCGTGACGTTCGTCTGTTACAGGACAACTTAGTTTGTATAAAATTAATATTTGTGTAGTGTTCAATGTTGTTATCAATAGAGATACGCGGATGGGGGTATTAGTTCATCCGCAACCGCATCACAAAACTCATCACGTTTTTTGACCAGATTTCAAAGCCGCACCCGCCCGCCATCCGCTGATTGTTTTGCGGTCTATGGACGATGCAATGCTCTGCTGATGCGAGCCGCAATAAAGCCTTTGTCTGTTCTAGAAAGGATGCAGCAAAGATATTTACTGCTAATGTATGAGGCATAGGCCTACGCTGAGTTTCATTCATTTACGATGAGATGCGCTCTAGTTCAACTTCACAATGCAATGCAAGTGAACGCGCGCATCGGAGCCTCAATGTCACGGTTATATTGTCTCCTATATATTTTTATTTATTAAATACATGCAATTGGTTGATGAAACATTTATTAAAATTAAGATACAATTTGTACAAAACGAAATTCGCTTTAAAGAAATGCTTTCTACAAAGCAAAACTTAATGAAGTGGTAAAAATCATGTGACGATTTAAAAAACAAAACTTCATTAAAAACCATGTCTCCCGATTGCAAATGTTCATTGCTAATGTTTATTATTGCAAATGTTTTTCATTTGTTTAATAAATCTCATAATGATGGCACTATATCATAGCTTTTATTTCTATCTCAAATGATTGGTGGTCGCAATTGGCAAAGAATCAAATACAGTTGAAAACGACGTAGACCATTAATAACACAGACTGTTAACAATTGTTTTTAATTAATATTTAAACATTCTCTATGATAAAAAAAAAATGTTTGTAAAAAATATTTTAATAACACGGTTTTGGCGGTTATAGAGTTGTAATGACGGTGTTCAACTATAACCGTCGGTCTCACGGTTATATGCTAACCGTCACACCCCTACTCCTCTTACGTTAAAAAATAAATTGTCACTACTTATTATTGCTAAATAGTTTTCCCTTAATGGAAGCAATTCTTGGAGCTATCAGTAATGTGTTTAAAGCAAACCACTGTTATGATACTTCAATGAAAAAAATGTTTCTCACATATTTTAAAGATTTAAAAGTCCTAAAACATTTATTACTGCTGCAATGCAGTATATACATACCATATATCCCCAAAAAACTGCCATTATAAAATAAAAATATTATAAATGAGCACCACCAAATCTAACCATCAATCAAGAGATAAATTAGATGTAAATAAATAAATACTAAATCAGCAAAAATGATCAGAGAAATCAGTACAGAGCTGAAAAAACAATGATAAGTCAAATTTTCTTATTTTTTCTTTTGCAAACAAAGTTAAAACAGTGTAAATACAGCTGGGAAACAGCAGATAAAAAGCAAATTTAATAATATGCATGCCCCAGTGCATGATGGGAACACCAGTATCAGAAAGTCGAGTAGGTTTTACTTAATTTTATAATGTTGATATTTACACTTTGATTTCTACAAGCTTTAGAAATTACAAAAAAAAAAAAAAATACATTTGTTTTTTCAGTATTTACTTCACCACAGAATAGCCTAAATATTCAACAATATTATTGATCTGCCTGCACTGACATCATTATATGAGAACTGAACTGAGCTGGACGATGACATCACGGTTTTCTCCAGAGCGGCTGTATAGATAAATTAACTAAATGAATAACTTTTTTACAACAAAAATGAACCATGCTGAACTATGACGCTTTCTTCTAGATCTGCCATACAGCAGAAACAAACTCTGTTGCATTATTTTCCTGTTATCAATGTAAAGCTGCTTTGAAACAATCTGTATTGTAAAAAAAAAAACTATATAAATAAAGGTGACTTGACTTGTGTGTGTGTGTGTGTGTGTGTGTTATGTTATGGGGGACCAAATGTCCTCTCAACACAAGGAAAGTAATACCAGTAAATTTTGACCTTATGGGGACATTTTATTTAGTTTTTATAAAAAATCATACTAAAATGCAGAAAGTTTTCTGTGATGGATAGGGTTAGTGTAAGAGTAAATAATATGCAGTTTGTACAGAATAAAAACCATTACGTCTATGGAGAGTCCCCACAAGGATAGTGAACCAGACGTGTGTGTGTGTGTGTGTGTGTGTGTGTGGTTGTGTGTGTGTGTGTGTGTGTGTGTGTGTGTGTGTGTGTGTGTGTGTGTGTGTGTGTGTGTGTGTGACTGAAGAGGTTAGTGAGCTACTATTCCCCTCAGTCTCCCCCATATGAACAAAAGGCCGGCTCAGGAATGCTGAGACTGTGGAAGCGCCCCTGTCCAAACACACACACACACACTGCAACCCAGACCGAGGCCCTGCACTGGCAATATGAAGAGCTCAGAGTCTCCTCCCAAAGCATTTCCTCTGACTCATTCATAACGGGATTCTAATACAGTCCTTCCCTTTACGATTTCATATAACCTTATAATCTAAATCACCGTAATACATATACGAAAAGTGGAAAAATAGTTTTTCAACATTTAACAGTAAAAACAATCGTGGATAATTACAGTTTACACGATAAGGGCTGTTTCCCAAAAGCATCGCAGCCCAGATCAGACATCTTAACTGTCTTTATTCTTGTATTAATTTTTCTTTCCTTCTCTTTAAAACAGATTTAAGTTGATCGATTAACGTTATGCGACCAGTCCCGTATCAAACTCAGCGCAGGATGCTACACTAACACACTCTCTCTCTCTGTCTCTATGTGGCGTGTGTAAAGTGTGCATTAGCAGGAAAAAAATGAAATGAAAAACTCACTTGACAGTTTCCCATGGTGAGAGTTTTTGGTGTTTGATGATCAGATGATCTGACCGCTGTCCGAACTGCAGGCCACACACGCGCGAGAGTTTCGGTAAGTGACGTCAGCACGCAGGGAAATAACGGGATGGATTTCAAACGTGCTCGTGAGAGGCAGCATAAACAGGTCTGGCATCTGCAGTTTTGAAAACCATTACTATCATCTATACATTATTATACATGACCTCTCCATACATTATAATTATTATTTCCAATTCTGTCTTAGTATGCATTTAAATCTCCCAAAATCTTACGTTTTTTTTTTCTTTCTTCCAGGCAGTTATAGTTAAGAAAACATCTCATAGCAAGAATACGCGTTACCTAACGTTAGACCTAAAACCTCACATATGACAAACAGATACAATTGTTTGGAGACACGAGAACTTATATATAAACTTGTATTTCTTTAACACATATTCTATAGATAGAAAGACTAATTAAGGGCGCCCCCTACTGAACAATAATACAAATTTCAGTAACTTATTTCAGAGTGATGACATATAAAATCAAACACGTTTAAATGCTTTATTTGTTTGTTTGTTTGTTTAGATCAAATTTACAGATGAATGCTGTAAAGTGTAGAACAGTATAATTTAGAGATCAGCAACTTCACTGACAAGGAGAGGTTCAGTTCTCTATGCATCGATTCTCCCACACAGCTTGATGAAACACTCAAAGCATGTTATCTGAACAAGAGGTTACTATTACATTTATGTTGCATGCATACGTGTTAAACTATTGAATGCATTCAAGCGGTTTTCATCACATTTGTGTCATGATGAAGAGAACAAAATCTCCATTATTTTGCTTTATTATACCCTTTCTTTTTTGTTGAATAAGTTTAATCTATCACCAGTTATCATTATTTAATCACTAATTTATAATGATTATTATTGTTCTTCTTCTTATTATTATTATTATTAGCATTTGTACCAGGGCTCCTGAAAATGGCATTTTTAAAAATACTATAACGAGAGAAGGTGATTTGACAAATCTGCAATAATAATTAGGCTACATATTTCACTGATAATAAAATGATAAGCTAAAAAACATCTGAACATTCACAAAACAGATTTTCAGAAGTATTCCCATTGACTTGAACTCAAAAACACACTGGATTATTGTTGGGATGTGTTTCTTTTACTTCAGTGAACAGGAAATGTGTTCCCTTTCGATACTGTTTACTCGCATTGTCTCAGTTTTAGCTAACACTTATTGAGGAAAAGTTCTCCTCTTTTCTCCAAATCCTAAAGCCTGATTGGTTTACGTCTGAGCAACTGCATAGACAAATGGCATTTCATTTTTGCCAAAAAGGGCGGGGTTGACTACCTATATAAGTCATGCAGAAACGCTGTCAGTCAAAATCTTTCTCCTTGAGCGCGCTGCTCTGAAGAAGACTGAAGCCTCTCTCTCACCTCTTCTCGCAGAGGAATGAACACGATGCTTTGCAAGCAAGCTGATTTAGCATCTCCCCTGCGGCCATCCGGCGACTTAAATACAAAAGCAACTTCAAGAGCAAATTTCCAGCAACGTTGTTACAAATGTCACGCCGTAAATGCGGCTAGTGGAGGGCTCACCTGCCCTCTCTGGATGAGCACTCTGAGTGTGCCTCTTTCCTGGGCCGCGCCCACGCCGAGGCGGCACCTCTGGACTAAAGCTGCCAGCACTGTGAGAAGCTGAACCTCGTGCTCTTCAGCGAACCTGCCGCTCCCTCATCCCCTTCCCCTCTTGAGCCGAGGCGAAAGAAGAAGTGGAGCCGCCAGGCTGAGCAGCGGGGCGGAAGCGAGCTCACGTCGGTCCAGCGCCCACGTGCCTTGCTCTCCCCTCAACACAACAAGTCCCCCGTTTTCTTCACCCGCGAGGATCAATGCCCCTCATCTGGCGCGAGTGGCTTGGTCTCATTTGGTGGGTCTGGGGAAGAACTAGACTCGAAGTCTCTGGCTGCCTCTGACTGCAAAGAGTGGGCGAACTTTGGTGATGACTCTGCCCCTCTACCGCCTAAACAGAGACGAACAGCCTCGCATGGACTCAGAGCTGTTGCCAGTCCTCGCTAAAGCCTTCGAGGAACTCGGCTTGAAATGGTCGGCCCCAGAAGAGCCCACTAGACGAATGGTTCCTGCAGCCGGAGCACCACCAGCGGGCCTCTTGTCGGCATACAGCCCCATTCTTCCTGGAGGTCCGCCAGGAACTCACCAAGACATGGCACACCCCCTACTCTGTGTACGTCCACTCTTCTTCTTCAGCTGCTCTCTTCACGGTTGACGGAGCCGAAGAAAAGGGCTACACGAAGCTGACGCTGCGCATCTCTATCGGCCCGCCCACGGCCTGGAAGACCAAGGCTAGCCACACTTCCAAGCTCTGCAGGACCACATCAGCGCTCGCTTCCAGAGCGTTCGCCGCTGACGGACAGCCCGCCTCTGCACTACACACAATGGCGGTACTCCAGGTTTCTGCCCCCATATGGACGAGTCTGGACCTGACCTGGCTATGTTCAAAGAGCTGTGCAGTGCAACGGATTTGGCCCTGCGTGCTACAAAAGCCCCCGCACAAGCCATCGGCCACGCTATGGCCAGCCTAGTGATGTTGGAGTGGCACTTGTGGCTCAATCTCACTGAGATTAATGGCGCAGACAGGACGGCTCTTCTTGATTCCCCCGTCTCCCTCCCTGTTTGGCTCCACGGTGGACGGCTTTGCGGAACGCTACATCGAGGCCCAGAAGTCATCGCAGGCAATGCATCACTTCTTGCCTAAAAGAGCCAGCACCACCACTGCCTCCAGTCGCTCCAAGACGGCCCGCCGACTCAGCAGCGACCCAAGCCAGCCTCAACGACCATCCAGCCCCAGCCGAAAGCGGAGCCGGAAGTCAAGCCACGCCTCCGCCTGATGCCTCAGGACAGAGGAGAAAAGGGTTAAGTCCCGTCGTGGCCGGACTCAGCCTGTAGGACTTCAACCATTTACCACTCGACTCTGTGCTTGGCAAGCCATCCCCAGAGCGTCAAGCTGGATTTTGGGGATAACAGAATGAGGTTACTGCTGGGAAAAGGTACAGTGGAGAAATTTCCCATTTCAATGCAGATAGTCAGGCTTTTACAGTCGCTACTTCCTCGTCCCCAAGAAGGATGGCGGCCTCAGGCCCATACTCGATCTGAGATGTCTGAATCGCGCCCTCATGAGATGGCCCTTCAGAATGTTAACTTTCAAACAAATCCTTGCGCAAATTCGCCCCGGGGATTGGTTTATATCAGTTGATCTTCAAATGCAGATAGCCCGCCGTCACAGACCGTTCTTGAGGTTCGAGGGGGTGGCGTACCAATATACTGTCCATCTCTTTAGCTCTGCATACTTTTACGAAGTGCGTAGACGCGGCTCTCTCCCCTCTGAGACAGACGGGAATCCGCATACTCTACTATCTCAACAATTATCTGCTTATAGCCCAATCAAAAGAAGGAGCTATGCACCCATAGATCCCAGCTCCTCAGCCATCTTGAGGACCTGGGCTTCAGGGTCAACTTTGGCAAGAGCTTGCTGCTCCCCGGCCAACGAATTTTATTCCTGGGTGCAGTCTTCGACTCAAATGAAGGCTAGGCTCTAACAAGAACGCACCTTGAAAATCAGGAGCATGGCAACCTCATTCAAAGTGGGGTCCTTTCACCCCCTCAAGAGATTTCAGAAGAGGCCTCATGGCAAATTCAGTGAGTAACGTTGAATGAATGTAAATGATCTATGTGTGGTTTATGATGTCACATTTTCATTTTTTGTCACATAGCAGTTTTTTGTTTTGTTTTTTGTGATTTATACATCCACTACATTCACATGTCAAATCAGCATCTAATTAAATTTGTTAGCTTAATTTCATTTTTCTTTACTTTTATAGGATGCAGCCTATGACTGTTCATATAAAAATCCCCCTCCATTCTTCAAACTTTTTTTGCACAAACACCTTTTTCGTTGCATAAGGAACTGTGTTAAGGATCTTAATTAACAAATTTCACATACTATTTAGAACTTAGATGTCACTAAGATGTTGGCATGAGACGTTTTACTAAAGTTATTTAGTTACTAAATACCATGATTTAAAACCAACAAAATATCAAAGTATAATGGTTATAATTTAATGTTGTGTGGACTTTAGCATTATGATGTTTATCAGGCATTGGGTTTTGGTTACCTTATACCTCATGACTAAATGTCGGTGTTTGATGTCAATAGGAAATATACTGTACCTGTACTAACAATGTTGTTCTTTTTCCACTAGATGTCAGTACACTATAAAAGTAGTAGAATGTTTAGAAAAACATCTGGAGCAGAATTGATGAGGTGTCCTGCCTTATTAAGTGTTATTAGACTTCCAGATTAATTTGCATATTAACTGTCGAGTTAATATAATCCCAAATCAAAGTCATTAATACACAGTCCATTTTATATTACACTGTAGGCTAGAAAGTTTATTATATGTAAATATAATTTACAGAAATAAATATTTAATGAATAGATATTTAGAGATTCAGTTTTTCTGTGTACTTCAAGTATACATAGCAAAAGAAAATAGTGAAACATGCACCAAATAAATGCACGAAAGAAGCTTCCTAAAATATATATACATTTTTTTTTTTTTTGATAGAAAAGGTCCACTGATAAATGTAAAGGATAGTAAAAGTCTTTGGACTTAAATCTGTCATAACAATTAAAACAAACCTTTATCTGATGATGTTTGGGGTGCAGGCTATTGTTGCAAGATAATGTATACTGAAATAGTGAATCAGTTTTATTACAAAGCCATTGTCTTCAGCCATAAATTGTGGAAAATATGAATTATATATGTTGTTACAATGCTATTCTTTGGCTTAGTGTGTGAATTTAATCAGCACAGTGACAGCAGATGAAATTATCTGTTTATATAACACCAGTGCTAATTAATTTGTGTTGTCATTGACAAATAAATAAATATACAGTTTATATATATACACTGAAAAAATGTTTTCATTCATCCAATTAAAAAAATGTAGGGTAATGGTTCACATCTATATTTTATAACTTGAGCCAATGAAAAATACATAACTTGCCCTAACCAATATTTTCTATGTATTTTCTTGGCACAAAGTATATTTTTCTAAGAAAGTTGAAGAAAGTCAATTAATTTAAATTTTGCTTTTGATCTAAACAAAAATATATAGATTTAATCAAAACAAAAATTCACATTTAAGAAATATGTATTAGACATTTTTTGTTTTCTCCAATCAAATAGATATAGATTTAAATATACAATTATTTCTCATTTTTAAAACTACAAGTAAATAGAAATTATTTATTTTAAACAAACAAAAATATATGGATTTAATAAAACATGTTTCCCATAAGGAACATTTCTTAATATTTAATCTTGTCAAAAAAAATAAATAAATAAATAAATAATTTATTACATCGATATTTATTAACTTATTATAGCTACATTACTTCCACACATCCAGAATTTCAGTCCTCAAGTGTCAGATTTTCAACTTCTAAGAGCTGGCAAACACTGACAGTAGAAAACAACAGCCTTAACCGAGAACAATGCAGTTTCATCACTACTAGAAATGCAGCTGTAGTCAGTATCTCACTATCTCTGTCCTCATTGTATTTTATGATGCTACAAATGATATCCAACTGTAATAAAAACATTGTTGAAAAGTCAGACATTGGAATGGAACTACAGTTGTTGCTATACACCGTCCCATTTCGTCTCAACCATAGCCAGCCACTCAAACATGACATCATTTACGGGAGTAAACTGGGATGTGTGGGAACCCTGAATGAAGCTCTATTGTAGAGCTGGTCATAGAGCCTCTTGACTTTGTTGGTCATGCCTTTTGGGTCCAGCTCCATGATGACTTTCTGGATATATTCAAATGTCTTGGGATATTCCAGACTGAAGGCATAAAGAAGGCCCAGGAGAATGGCAACAGCATTTGCGACAGACAGCAAGTCGCTCAGAACCTCTTGTTCCTCAAGTATGATGCCAATGTTTGTGGGTACAGCATGTGCTTCTCTGATGACGAAGACTGCCATGCTTTCTTGCTGAGACTTTTTTCAGCCTCTTCCTTCTCCGACACCTGGAAAAGAATTTAAGAAAAGAATAAGGTATCCATACAGCTTGGGTTTCCCCCCAGATTAACCTCTTAGCATTTCGACGGCCCGCAGGCTAATACCGTATATTCTTATATTCAGGCCGGCTAATACCGTATTGGCCTGAATATAAGACCACCCCCTATTTTTCACTCATTTTTGAAAAAACAGCTTTTTGAAGACCAAATCTTGTTTTTATACAGAGTATTATTTCATTTGAAAATTTAACAAAAGTATGTTGGTTCTCTGTTTTTAGATTTCCCTATGACTGTCAGCTTGAAAGGAATGCAGCATGTAATGTGAATAGGGGTTTATGTAATGTGAATTTGTGGTTAAATGGTTTATTGAACAAATTGTGTCTCTGTCTTTAATTTTTTATCAAAAGTTTCTTAAGGATAAAAAAACAAAAACAAAAACACTGCTAGTGCTGTAAACTATAGGTAGCCCTATAATAAATAATATCAAAGGTTAAAGGTCAACAACAGAGCCCAAACTACTAGCCTAAATTCAGTTGCTATTTATTTTTAGATATAATAACCAACACTCAAATAACAAACTGTATACAAACACAAACTGCACATAAGGCTGCACATAATTTTATAATTAGCATTAACTTCTAACTAATTATAAAATTATGTTTTTAATAATAATAAACTTTATTTTCTATAGCGCCTTATGGCATCTCAAAGCACTTCACAAGAATAGAAACAAGATAAAGCATACAATTATACAAACAGTGCGTTAATGAAAGAAAAAAAAAAACAGATAAATAATAATAATAATAATAATATGGCAATTACAAACAATCATATAAAAGCTACCCTAAACAAATAAGTTTTAAAGGACGATTTAAAAACACTAAAGGATTCAGCTTGCCTAATCTTAGCTGGCAGGGAATTCCAAAGTTTTGGATCACCCGTCGACTTTAAACGAGTAAGCGGAACAATTAAAAGGACAGCTTCTGAGGAGCGGAGATCACGTGCTGGTGTGTAAGGGGTTAAAAGCTCAGAGAGATAATGAGGTGACAGTCCATGCAAAGCCTTTTAGGATTTTAAAATCAACATGGAATCTGACAGGGAGCTAGCCTGGGAAAACCCAGACAACTTCCGGCAAATTTAGATTTGCTCTGCAAGTAGTCTGGCAAAGAGCTCATTCAAGCCCATTTCCATGGCCTCGAAATCGCGGCACCAATCAGAAACGTTGAGGCGGGCTTTACAAGATGACGATTGCTCTGATTGGTTTTAGGTCTAGCCTATCCAATTGCGCCCAGAGGCATTTGAGCGACGTCCACTCCGTTGGTGAAGCGCACCAACTTTTAAATGCATTATTATGTTCAAATTGCAAACACATGAGGACAGTCTCCATGAAAGACCCACGGGCAGATGAACGTGCTACTACATTTCTCTCCGAAACGGTAGGAAATTAAATTAGATTTAATAGAGGATTTTAACTGTGACAAGATGATTGACAGGGCAGTTTACGTGACAGGATGCACGCGACAGATCCGTCCGATAAAGATGACGAAGTAGTATGTCCCAAAGCTTGCCTACTTTTTTGCTGCACATTCAAAAGTAAATACATTTTCTTCACAAAAAGAGTACATACTTTTATGGCGTAGTGTAACTTTGGGACACCGCAAATGGCTTTACACGATGCCGATCGCTCTGGTTTTAGGAGTTTTAGGTCTATACAATTGCGCCCAGAGGCATTTGAGCGACGTCCGTTGGTGACGCCCCTTTGGAAATGAGTTATTAATGAAGCTTTGCCAGACCATAACTCAGTTACTACTGAGAATGGTCTGGTTTTAACCAGGCTAACAGGGAGCCAGTGTAAAGATTCCAATACAGTGATATGATCCCTTGTCCTGTTTCCAGACAGGATTCGAGCGGCAGAACCAACTGTCATTTATTAAGGGTAGCTTTTGAGACCCCGGCCAGCAAAGCATTGCAGTAATCAATGCGAGAGAGAGAATACAAAGATGTTAATTAACTTTTCAGCCACTGGGAGTGACAACATGGGACGTAATCTTGCAATATTTTTTAGATGAAAAATGATGTACTGACAGTGCTCTGAACATGAGGAATAAATGTTAAATTAGTATCAAATATCACCCCCAAATGTTTTTATGTTGTTTGAAATTGCAGTGTAGAACCATCTACACTTATAGTTGGAGACCCAGCCTTCCGCAGCTGGTGTGGTGAACCAAAGAGCATTACCTCCGTCTTGTCACGGTTTAGACATAGAAAATTCCTAGACATCCATTTTTTAATCTCAGAAATACGGACACAACCACATTAACATCAGGTTTTGAATGTATATAAACCTGGGTGTCATCTGCATAAAAGTGAAAACTGAGACCAAGTGATCTTAAAAGTTGACCAAGAGGATAAATGATCAATTTTACTCCAATTCGTTGTTGAAATATATGTCGCATAAACTTACCAGCGCACGGGACTCTGATTTTAGCTGAAAGGAATTGTATCTCTATTTGAAATTAGCCTTCAGACTGTTTTCAGACATATATCTAAACATAGTCTGATGGCTAATTTTGAAGTGGAGCCTTAGCTAGCATTTTCACATGTCTAAAGTAATCTTGTCTAACCAGGAAATCTTTGATGAGGTCCTCTACTGCTTCTCCCATGCAAGGATGAGACATTTAAGTGCAATATCCCTCTTTGTAGCGGTGTCAGTATCCTGCATCAAGATAGTAAAAATTAATATAACTGGTTAAGTCGATCCATTAATTTACTGTGAGTGTGTCAAGGTTTGTTAAGTGTGAGATTGAGAGATAGTTTATGTAGGAATGAATGAATGGGAATGGTCACACATGCACATGGATGCATTCGAAAGTAGAGACATTCAGGAGAGTATGTGGTAAGAAGGGTAGGGCCGGACATTATGGTCAACAATCTTTATCACAATAGACGTTATCAGTTGATATAACAATCATTACAATATGATTCAATAGTGTGTCAACCCTATTAACGCCACGAAAAAAAACTTTATTTTATTTTTGTACTGCCCCCCAGTGTCCTCAGGCTAGTAGCCTACTACACTTAAAAACAAAAACAAAAAAACACATGAATCGTTTGGCGCCAATGCAGCAATATTTCTATGCATACAAGCCATAAATAAATAACCATTGTGTGTGTCGCCAGTCATAACTGTTAGCTCATTCACTTAAGTTAGTTATTGATCAGGTTAACTTCTACAGTTAACGTTATTCTTAAGATGCTGACTCGAGATACGTTCAATGATTAAAAGTTCACGTTAATTAACTTACCATTGAAAAATCAAAATAAGCCACGGGTAAACTTATGTTCCCTTTTGCAATTGGTCAGGAACGTTGACATATCGTTAAATTACCTAGTGTAAACTAAGCTAGTTAACACCAAGTTAACATTTTCAAACGAACGTACATACTTATCTACCAGAGAAAGTCAGCAGAGCAACATGTCTGGCATAAAATTTACAGGCTACTTAAAGGGTTACTTCAGGATTTAGCATTAAGCTTTGTATTAGTAGAAAACCTGTAGTATTTTCGAATTACCGTGCTTTCCACCCTCATATCCCCCTGAGAGGAGAGATTTATGTATTTTTTGTCTGGAAAAAAATCCTCCGATGACGCAAAAATCGTCATTTTGCGTCATCGGAGGATTTTCTGGCCAGAGGCTAAAGACTACAGCCAGTAGATGGCGTTGTTCCGCATGTTTTCAACCCGCCTATAGAGGGTGGGATCTCACTCACAGAATGTACACAGTGTCAGCCGTCTTTCTTTGGAAGCTAAGCTAGTAGGCTCTTGTTCTGTGGAGAAAGCTGAATAGTAGGAGAAAGCTGAGTAAGTAGGGGTAAACAACAACATCCTCCTTTTCCCGGACTTGTCTGGCCGGCGAGATCGTTCAAAATGTACGGGATTCAGCTTTTGATTTCTGCGGTCGCCATTCATTGTTTACATGCACATGCCCCTTTTGTTTCAATCTAACAGAATTCATTCCGATTGGTGAATCTGAATGTAGTGTTTACATGAACGCTAAACAAGTGATCGGTTGATGTGCGTTTTACCATTGCTAAGAAAATTCCCGCTCCTCCGTGAGAGATGAGATACCCGGCGCGTCTCAGTAATGACGCCACCGGCTTCGCGCCGTTCTCCCGCGGCCGTCAGCCTCGTCCTGATCGCCACAGTAAACATAATGAATGGCGACTGTAGAACGCAAAAGCCGAATCCCGACCTATTTTAAATACACATTCATCTTCCCAGAGGTGAAGTATCCCTTTAATACAGCAGCACATTTAAATGGTTGTTTGTTTCACTTCAGTTTATCCGCGATGCAACCGATGATTCTCTCCGGTGCAGGAAAGTGATCCACGGAACGTAGACTTGAAGAGTGGTCTGGTGACTGGTCGAGATTTGTGTTTAATGCCTGTGCGCTGGCTTGTGTGTAACCTTGAAATTGTACATTATTCGAAAAACAAATATTTCTTAGTTGAGCTCTTAATGAAAAATATTTAGGCCTATATTTAACGATGTTTTGAATGAAAAAAATATTACCTGAAAAATAAAACAAATAATGGTAAAATTAATTGAAAGACACATTTTTTATTGGATGAGGTACTCACCGCTTGAAAACCTTTTATGCATGTGTACATGCATTCGTATGTACAATTACAATTAAATATTTGAAATGACACAACATTTTGCAAATATGCTACATAAATAGTCAATTTGGTCAAAGCTGCCTGGATCCGACCATTGGTTGTTGACTTTGATTTCCGTCCGCTGCTTTTTTTGGGGTGGTGACCCGTCCACTCCTGCACTGTCCTGTTGAAGGAACAGACATAATCATGTAACGCTGACCATATTTAATGAGTGATTCTTAAAGAAAATCTAAAGAAAAATTGCTTCTACCATTTCGATATGAGGCATCTGAATTGAAAAGGATATGATTCGCATCCCAGATTAAATTATTAAAGTATTTAGTTTCCAAATCTTAGTAAAATTGAGAGATAGGAGGGTCTAAGTTACCAATGCTCTTTTCCGGGTCGGCTGGGACCTGGGCTGAAGTCTGTTCCGAGTTCTCCAGTTCGGTTCTGAAGTGGTTATCTGAGGGGCTGGATGGTTGTAGCGCCTCAGTTCCACACACAGGTTTTGTGGAGGTGCCTGACACAGACCTGCGTTGTCCTGTTGAACAGATATAATCATGCAATGCTGGGCAGGTTTAATGGTGGCTTCTTAGACTACATCTAAAGGCGTATCTTTTTTTTTTTTTTATCATTTTGAAATATAAAAGGATGTAAATTGAGGACCTAGAAAACAAATAATTTAAATAATAAATAATAGAAAACTTACAGAAGCTTCTGTGCTCCATAGACTCTTACTCCATCTGGACATGGGTGCTCCCTCGGGAGAACTGGGTGGTTGCTGTGGGGAACACGGTGGAGCAAGTGTTCTCTGTGGGGTCTTGGCAGGCACAGACACTCCCTTTTGGATATTCTTCTGCCTCACTAGCTCAGGGTTTTTAGGATCTCTCCTCTCTGAGAGCTTGTCTGGCATTGGTGCTCCGTGTGAGGAGCATGTGAGCACCTTTGAGGAAGCCTCTGGTGGTGGTAGAGACTGGATGGGTATGGATGTTTCTAAAGCAGCCTTTTTCAGATGTTTAGTCAAATGTTCAGAGGTCCTGAGTTTTCCTCTTTTTTGGGACCCTATGGGCACAGGTGCTTTCTTTGGGGACACAGCAGGCACAGGTGCTTCCTTTTGGATATTCTTCTGCCTCTGCTGCTGCCCCCACTGTTCCCTGAACTTCTCCCTTTGCTGCTTAGGGATCCTGAGGTTTGCGGAAGACTCAAGCACTGGTGCATTTTGCAAATGCTGCCTCAGCAGCTCAGGGTTTTTACGATCTCTCCTCTCAGAGATCTTGTCTGGCATTGGTGCTCCATGTGAGGAGCATGTGAGCACCTTTGAGGAAGCCTCTGGTGCCCTCTGTAGAGACTGGATGGGTATGGGTGTTTCTAAAGCGGCCTTTTTCAGATGTTTAGTCAAATGTTCAGGGATCCTGAGTTTTCCTCTTTTTTGGGACCCTATGGGCACAGGTGCTTCCTTTGGGGACTCAGCAGGCACAGGTGCTATCTGTGGCTTTTTCTGCCTCCAATTTCTCCTCTGGTCCATGGCCCTTGTTGTATCAGAGAAACTTGAGTGCTGAACTTTCTCCGATGCATCACTGAAGACCAGGGATGAGGTGAGGTCCTCTTTTTTAGCACTGGGAGAGTTCTGCTGCTTCCACTGCCTCGTGGTCTTCAGTTCTCCCTCCTCATATTTCCCATCTGAGAAGCCGGAGTGCTGGGAATGAGCCTTCTCAGATGCATCACTGAAGACCAGGGATGTGGGGCATGATGTTTCTCCTTCCTCCACTGTTTCCCACCACTGGTCTGAGATGAGGTCCTCATACTCAGGATACTCAGATATGGGGTCTGAAACTTCCATTATCGCCCACCAGCGCCCCGCAGCAAGGGCCGTAGTGAGCTCATCTGACAATTCAGTAGATGAGGACTGCTCTGCACTCTCAAAAATGGTGGGCATGGTTGACATACTCATATTGATGTTGGATATGATGTAGAAAATGAACTAGAAGTGAACAATACTTTTCGCAATTTATATCTGTGAAACACTATGAAAGAAAGAGAAAGGGAAGAGATAATTTGAGTAAACATACAGTACAAGAACCTGAAAGCTTGTTGTCTTAAACCCAATGTAAACTTATGTTGTTCACATTCTGCAATTTTTGTCATCTAAAGTTCCACGGACATCTGCGTGTAGCCCAATTTTTGTGTTTGCACTAACGGTGCGTGCACAACAACGCATACGCTAGGTGATTGTTAAGACAGAAGAATGTTGACATGACTCTGTACTGCTCTTTGACATCTGGTAGAGTATAAATAAGAAATTGTGTGGTGTTAAACTGGTCCACCAACTAATAGCTGTGCAGACATGACTGTGCGCAAGATAGAGCGCGGAAAATCAAGTATACCCGAGCCTTTAAATTTCTAAAAAAAATTATTAATAATAATAATAATGTATACAGTGTATGCCCAGTGGCGATCCATCAGAAGAGGTAAGGGAGGATGAGAGCCTCCTTATTTAAAATGAACAATGAAGCTAAAAAAGTTCATTGTTATTTTTTATCAATTTCCCTACTAATATGCACAACTCAGATGCACATAATGTAAATGTATAGCCTAGTAATTTTTTTATTATGCCCGGTTTTCGAGGTAAATTTGATTGATTAAACGAACGCTTAAGGCCAATAAGCTTTCAGTATCACTTCAGTGTCATCAGATCTGCTATCATTTTGTCAATGAAATATACATTAACAACAATTATATATATATATATATATATATATATATATATATATATATATATATATATATATATAAAGATTTGATCATTATTGATTCACATATCATCCTCTCATTTCCACACAAATCACCAGTGTAGCCTACCATGCCTATTTATTTATCTAAATATAGCTACAGCAAATCGAGACAATAACATTCCACAGTTTAAGCAGATTCTTCTGCAAATTATGAAAAGATTAAAATTCAGATCCCCAAACCCTGTGTAAAAAGCATACTCACACAATCGCCGACTCGCTACAAGAAGAATAAAGCCGCTGCACTGTTTATACTCACGATCATTATGACGTCACAGTCGACCACACGAGTTGACGTCACAGTCGACCACACGAGTTTGTGAGGGATGGGAGACCTAGGATGTTTCGTTGTATTAAAAGTGAACCTGCAATACAAACAAAGACTGACTTAGCTTTTTTAATTCATGATTGTTCACAAAAACTAGCGCTGTTTATTGTTTATTTGTAGCATTTGCAGCTGGTGCATAAATGGGAGCAAGTGAAGCTGCGGATGGGCATACATTTTGTTATTAAGCATAACAGACCACTGAAACAAAATTAATTAACAGATATTACAATAAAAGCACATTTCTGAAACAGAATATAATTCACAAAAAAGTTCCTGTAGGCTATCCTTGTTTTTTTCTATTTATGACAGTTATTTAAAAAAGCAACAGATCAGACGAGAAAGAGTGCTGTTCCGAACATCGGCAGATCGTTGATTTTATATTAAGTCGTAAATATTACATGACTTACATTTTGCTCTATATATCGGCAACGAAAATAGTTCCAAATAAATCTATAAATCGTTGCGCATCTTTGAGAAACAGTTTCCCTGACTGAAAACTTTCCATACGTTTAGCGGCTTTAGATGCTCTCTGAAGCGCAGACAGAGGAGCGAAACATAACGATGTCTCTTGTAAAAAAAAACCTGCTTCTTTCAGCAGGTTATTTTCGCTATTGATTGAAAATATGGAGAAAATTCGGATTTCAAACGCAACGCCGAGTTTATGAAACTCAACGCTGATTAAGAAATAAACCGATGGTGCAAATTAAGATTATATTTACAGTGAATTTAGAGAATCAGTATGGGCTGCTGGTGGTGCTTGAGACTCTATTTGTCATTTTGTGTTTCTGTGAAAAAATACTAACAATAATGAGGCTAAAAATAGGATAGGCTACGCTATGGGGGAAAGAGGTTGCTAATACAATGGATATTATGTAGCCTACAATAACAAGTTTAGGGAAAGAAATAACATTACAATGTCTAGAAATCAATTTCAATAGTAACATTACATTGGGTTTAATTCGTCTTTTAATGAGATCTACAAATAGCCTATTGTTAGAGCCAAGAATTTTCACGGGAATAAATGCATATGTAACCAGCAGAATAACTGCCACAGCATGTTTGTCCTTCTGTTCTTACCGTATCCCTCTTCCTTTCAGCCACGCCCTCTAGTTAGCTTGTAAGTGGCTAGTCATTCATTAGCGGCAGTGGCATATTGTATAAAACCGGCATATCGGGTGGCAAATAAAGTAATTCCTTGGCTCATACATCCTCTTTACACTGGGTACGCTGTGTTGTTGCATATGAAAAGATGTCTGACTGTGTACCAGACGCTTCCGGGTAGCATATGGTTGATCTACCGAAGGTCTCAGCCGAAGACACTGCGCGCAGTCTGTTATCGTCTATGGGGATACGAGTTGAGGTTTTCATATGGGGAAGGTAACCAGGGTGTCCCATTTCCGTGTATGTTGAGTGTGACATTCCAAGAGGTTTGCATACGGGGAAGGTAACCTGGGAGTCCGATTTCCGTGTATGTTGAGTGTGATATTCCTAGAGAAATATTGTCACTGCTGCTTTGCCTCCTGTGAATTTAATGTAATTGTAGCTTTTGCCTCATTTTGTTTTTTTTCTTTTCGTTCTTTTTGTTATTTTGTGTTTTAGTAATAGGTGTGGTATTGGCTGCCCCAGTATTTTGCTGTGGTAACGCTAACATCAGTTTTGCTTATTTCTTTATCTGGTTTATTAGGTTTAATAGTAACATCAATCTTTTCTTCTCTGTTCCGGAGAACCAGAGTGTTGAAGCTGTTTCGTGGGATAGGTCGCCGGATTGAGCCCTCTTCACACATTGCGCACCGTATTTGTAGTGGTAACGTGCACTTCACTATTTGCAGTGATCACACTTTGTAGTATTTGTGCCTATGAGTGTGTGTGTGTGTGTGTGTGTGTGTGTGTGCATGTGTGTGCGTGTGTGAATAGGCCGCAGATTCAGCAGCACGGGTGGTGTCGACCTCACTCCTTTTTCAGGACAGGTAACCTCTCCTAAACAGCTGATCCATTTAATTATTATTTGCTTTCTTTTATATTCCTGGTGGCAGCCACTACCTCCCTCTGGCTGGTCTAGGGGGCTTAATTTGTATCGCCCCATACTATTTGGAGAAACAAACCCCAGACTGTTTTTATTGAATTATTTGTTAATAAACATGTTTGTACTTTCATATTGAAATACTACGTCTCTGTCATTACTTCAGTATCTGTGTGTGAGAGCCCTCTTGTCTAAATTAAGGTGTTGGAGGTCTAAGTAGCCTACATCTTGGTGTGAAAGGCCCCAGGTGGCGTAGTTGAGCACCTTAGAGTCAATACCTATATCATATGACTCTTGCTGGTCACAATCTGGCGTAGTCGGCAGGATCAAGTATACAGAGACGTGTATTTCTTTTTCTTTCTTCTTTTTTTTTTTTCTTCTCCCCCCCCCCCCCCCCATATGTTTATGTGGTTATAATAGAGGCAAAGCAGCAGTTGGCACGTCGGGGGACCTGAGAATTCTACCTGGAGGCACCGCATCACCACACCCTCTTGTGGCCACCCCCAGAAAGTAACCTAGCACTCCGTTTCAGTTATGGCTGAAGAGTTACAGGAACTGAGGGAGCAAGTGCGGCAGCTTCAAGTGGACAAGGAGAGATTACTGTATCTCCCTAGGGAAAGAAAATGTCCTATGTTCAGGGGCAGATCAGGTGTTGGTATTGATGAATAGGTAGAAGAAGTGAATGCTTGTGTGCGTGCAAGGCGTTTGAGTTCACGTGACAAGGCCTATTTTATGTTTGATCATTTGGATGGTGAAGCAAAGGATGAGATACGCTATAGGCCTAGGGAAGAGAAGGAAGACCCAGAGCAAATCGTATCTATCCTTAAAGACCTTTATGGATGTTCAACATCTTATGTTTTTTTACAAGAGCAGTTTTTCTCCCGGAAACAACTTGATGGGGAGTCCCTACAGGAGTATTCTCATGCTCTCCTCTCTTTAATGGATAGGGTTAAACAAATTTCCCCTGAATCAGTGCCCCAATCTGACTTGCTGCTGCGTGATCAGTTTGTAGAGCATGTCATTAACTCTGATCTCCGTAGAGAATTAAAGCGTTTGGCCCGTCAGACTCCAGGGCTGTCCATGTTGGAGGTGCGAGCTGCAGCCATTCGGTTGGAGCGGGAGGGTGGGCCTAGTGACGTCACTAGAGGTAGAAGTTGTTCAGTCCCTTCTCTTTGTGCTATGCAGACCTCTAAAGGCCAGTATATTCCCTCCCCCACTGTGAACCCGGCTAGTTCAGAAATGGCAGAATTGAGAGCGATGTTGTTGAAACAGCAGGAACAGATTAATCTGTTAACTAGAAGTTTGTCTACTTTGCAGGGGCCTGTACGCCAGGTTAGGTCTAGCCGCCCAACCCCTGTCATTTGTAGGCGATGTCAAAAATCTGGCCACTATGCAAGAGAGTGTGACAACGAGCGAGTGGTTCCAGCACAGCCCTTAGCTCTTCAAACTCATCGTCAGGCTGACTCTATTCCTTCTCAGATGTCGGAAAACTAGCTCCCTCCAATGTGCAGAGCCACACGTTGGGTAGGGGTAGTATGGGCTCTCAGGGTCAAACTCCGGCATGCCATACTGTGTCATCTCTTGTGGGACAGTGTCCCAAGGTAGCTGTCAGAGTAGGGGGAGTAATTGTTAACTGTTTATTGGATACAGGGTCCATGGTGTCCACTATGGTGGAAAGTTTCTTTCTAGATAATTTTCAAGACCAGCTTCAGCATTGTCATTGGTTGCAGCTTCGTGCTGCAAATGGTTTAGAAATACCCTACACAGGCTATGCAGAGTTAACCGTTGAGTTGCTGGGAAGGGTAATTCCTGATCGTGGCTGGTTAGTAGTCAAGGATCCCCCAGGTCAGCCCCTTCCATCTGCAGTGCCCGGCGTATTGGGAATGAATATAATCCGAGAATGTTATGACGAACTATTTGGCCAGCATGGCCCCGCTCTGTTTGATATCCCACCAGTGGTTTACGCTTCACCTCCATGGCAGAGAGCCCTGCAGCATTGCCACCTAGCCCAATTCAATTTCCCTGGGACTAAGATAGGGGTTGTTAAAGTTCGGGGTAGGAGGCCCATCCATATACCTGGGGGTACTGTCAAATTGGTGCCTGCCACCTGCTCTCCTCAGTTTTGTACTGCTCCTGCTGTTCTTCTTGAACCAGATACCAATTCGTTACCTGAGGGTCTTCTTGTTTCACCTGCCCTAGTTCATGTAGAGCAAGGTACAGCTTTTATTCCTGTTGTTAATGTTGGACTGACCCGTGCTACACTTTACCCCCGTAGTTTAATAGGTGTGGTGGCTCATGTCACAGTCGAAAGCCTCCCTACCGGCATTGAGGTTGTTCAGGGAACTGATACTGTTACGGCCACTCTTAACTCTCACACTGGGCAGGTCGATAGCGTGAAGGAGCAAATTCGGGCTATTGACCTATCCGTGCTCTCAGAGTCTGAACAAGAACATGTGAGGGCCTTTTTGTTAAAGCATGTGTCTGTCTTTTCAGCTTTTGAGGGTGATCTTGGCTGTACCAATCTGCTGTCACATGACATTCCCTTATTAGATGATCAGCCTGTTAGGCAGAGGTATAGGCGTCTCCCCCCTTCTGACTATGAGGCTGTGAAGGCCCATCTACAGCAGCTTTTGGACAGCCAGGTTATCCGGGAAAGTAGTAGCCCCTATGCCTCTCCCATTGTTCTGGTGAGGAAGAAGGATGGCAGCCTTCGTATGTGTGTAGATTATCGGCAACTCAATCGAAAGACACGGAGGGATGCCTTTCCACTTCCCCGCATAGAGGAGTCCTTAGACGCATTGTCTGGGGCACAGTGGTTTTCCACGTTGGATTTAGCTAGTGGCTATAACCAGGTACCAGTGACTGAGAAAGACCGCCCAAAGACTGCCTTTTGCACGCCCTTTGGACTATTTGAGTTCAATAGAATGCCTTTTGGGCTATGCAATGCTCCAGGCACCTTCCAGCGGTTAATGGAAAGGATGTTTGGAGCCCAAAACTGTCAGTCCCTCTTGTTGTACCTGGACGACATCATTGTGTTTTCGTCCAGTGTGAATGACCACATGGCCCGTTTAGACCTGGTGTTGAGCCGACTCCAGAAAGAAGGATTGAAGGCAAAACTGGAGAAGTGTTGTTTCTTTAGGAAGGAGGTCCAGTATTTGGGTCATTTAATCTCCCATGAAGGTGTGTCTACGGATCCAGCCAAGGTGTCTGCCGTTGCCAACTGGCCTCACCCTACCAATGTTTCAGAGTTGAGGTCCTTCCTTGGATTTGCAAGTTACTATAGGCGGTTTGTGGAGGGATTTTCAGAACTAGCAGCTCCACTACATCGTCTGGTAGCTGATTTAGCAGGGACTAAGATGAGGAAGGGCCACGGACCACGGCTGGATGGAGCTTGGACAGACTCTTTCGAGCAGAGTTTCCAGGAGTTAAAGAGGAGGTTAGTGAATTCACCTACCTTGGCGTTTGCTAATTTCACTCTCCCCTTCATCCTTGAGGTGGACGCTAGCCATATTGGTCTTGGAGCAGTGCTCTCGCAAGAACAGGATGGTAAAATTCGCCCAATTGCCTACGCCAGCCGGAGTCTTAGCCCTGCCGAGAAGAACTATAGTTCCATGAAGTTGGAATTTCTGGGTATGAAATGGGCAATGACAGAGAAGTTCCGGGAATACTTGTGGGGCCAACAGTGTACAGTCTGAACTGATAACAACCCTTTGAGCCATCTGGATACAGCTAAGTTGGGCGCGACCGAGCAGCGATGGGTAGCGGAGCTGTCTGCTTATAATTACACCATTCGCTAACGCTCCGGTCGTTCAAATAAGAACGCAGACTCTCTGTCCAGACAGCCTCCTGTAGAACGCTCCAACTCTGTTTCAGGGCCATCAGCTGCAGGAACTGCTCTACCTGTGCCTGTGCAACAAGCTGCCCGACGAGAGGGGTGTCTTCAGGTGACCCAAGAGACCATGTCTGTCTTTCCTTTTCATACCGCTGAGGACCTAAAGGCTCTACAAGAGGCGGATCCTACTATCAGTGCTTTCCTCCCATTCTGGCGGATGCAGCAACTACCTAACTCTACAGCCCGGGAATGCCTGCCTGGGCCAACCAAGGTACTATTTCGCCACTGGGATCGCCTGGTGGAAAGCGCTGGTTTGCTGTACCGCCGGATTCACCGGCCTGACGGGGGTGAGGAAATTGATCAACTCCTGCTGCCAGGATGCCTAAAGGGTGAAGTACTGAAGCAGCTCCACGACGAGCATGGTCATCAGGGCATAGAGCGCACCTTCGAGTTAGTGCGCCAGAGGTGCTATTGGCCAGGGATGAAGGACGACATTAAACAGTGGTGCCTAGACTGTGTGAGATGTACACTCGCCAAGTCCGCTCACCCCAAGCCCTATGCGCCAATGGGACATCTGCTAGCGTCCCGTCCCAACCAGATCCTAGCAGTGGACTTCACATTCCTGGAACCTTCCAGAGATAGTAAGGAACAAGTTTTAATTATAACTGATGTGTTTTCTAAATTCACACAGGCAGTGCCTACCCGGGACCAGAAGGCGGCAACAGTGGCTAACGTGCTGGTTCGGGAGTGGTTCTTCCGGTACGGGGTCCCTGCTCGTCTCCACTCCGACCAAGGCCGCAGTTTTGAGAATGCTGTTATTTATCAGCTGTGCAGCCTATATGGGGTCCAAAAGACTCGGACAACACCCTACCATCCGCAGGGAAATGGCCAGTGCGAGCGGTTTAATCGCACAATGCACGATCTGTTGCGTACGCTCTCAGCTGAACAGAAGAGCCGCTGGCCTGACTATTTACCTCAGTTGGTGTTCAGCTACAACACCACCATCCATCAGTCAACGGGTGAGTCCCCACATTTTATAATGTTTGGTCAGGAGCCTCAACTACCTGTTGACTTCCTTTTGGGCAGAGTACCAGAACCGGAAGGTGGGAGAGTGAGTGAGTGGGTGCAGGAACATCAGAGACGTCTAACCGTGGCCTTCCATGGCACTATAGAACGGTTGCAGGCGGTTGCCGCACGGAGGAAGGAACGGCATGACCAAGGAGCCCAGAATGTGCCATTGGAAGTAGGACAGTTCGTTTATCTCAGAGACCATGGAGTGAGAGGGCGCAACAAAATCCAGGATGCCTGGAGCCCAATCCTACACCAAGTGGTCCGAGCCCCATCCCCTGGAGGAGTGGTTTACTCCGTAGCCCCCGTGCACAACCTTAATGTGAGCCGACAAGTACATCGGATGATGCTAAAGCTTGCCCGTCAAAATCACTGCCCAGAGCCTCCTGACGTACCCTTGGAGCCTCCGACCTCAGCTGATCAGGAGATTGAAGATGATCACGTTGGTCAGTGGATCCTGGTGAGGGCACCCGGGAACCAGACACAGCCTGTCCATCATGACCCAGTTGCTTCCCCTCCTGAATTGTCTGGTCCAGCCAGCCCCTTGGTGCAAGTTGAACAGCCTGCTCCGGTTTCAGTGACTCCTACAGAAGATTGCCCTGATGACGGTGTCCTAGCTCTACGCAGAACCTCCCGGACCACCGCCGGAAGACATGGGAATCTCCATAACCTCCCAGTGTCGATGGTGAGTAGGGCAGACAGGGCTATGAACTCCCGGGTACCTGGCTCTAGTAATATGGTCATGGGGGTTTTCAGACCCTGGCGTTAATAGAACGCAATATGTTTTTTTTTGGTTATACATTTTTTTTTTTTTTTTTTTTTTTTTATCTGCGGGACGCTGATAAAGAATGGGGGGGTAGAATGTAACCGGCAGAATAACTGCCACAGCATGTTTGTCCTTCTGTTCTTACCGTATCCCTCTTCCTTTCAGCCACGCCCTCTAGTTAGCTTGTAAGTGGCTAGTCATTCATTAGCGGCAGTGGCATATTGTATAAAACCGGCATATCGGGTGGCAAAAAAAGTAATTCCTTGGCTCATACATCCTCTTTACACTGGGTACGCTGTGTTGTTGCATATGAAAAGATGTCTGACTGTGTACCAGACGCTTCCGGGTAGCATATGGTTGATCTACCGAAGGTCTCAGCCGAAGACACTGCGCGCAGTCTGTTATCGTCTATGGGGATACGAGTTGAGGTTTTCATATGGGGAAGGTAACCAGGGTGTCCCATTTCCGTGTATGTTGAGTGTGACATTCCAAGAGGTTTGCATACGGGGAAAGTAACCTGGGAGTCCGATTTCCGTGTATGTTGAGTGTGATATTCCTAGAGAAATATTGTCACTGCTGCTTTGCCTCCTGTGAATTTAATGTAATTGTAGCTTTTGCCTCATTTTGTTTTTTTTCTTTTCGTTCTTTTTGTTATTTTGTGTTTTAGTAATAGGTGTGGTATTGGCTGCCCCAGTATTTTGCTGTGGTAACGCTAACATCAGTTTTGCTTATTTCTTTATCTGGTTTATTAGGTTTAATAGTAACATCAATCTTTTCTTCTCTGTTCCGGAGAACCAGAGTGTTGAAGCTGTTTCGTGGGATAGGTCGCCGGATTGAGCCCTCTTCACACATTGCGCACCGTATTTGTAGTGGTAACGTGCACTTCACTATTTGCAGTGATCACACTTTGTAGTATTTGTGCCTATGAGTGTGTGTGTGTGTGTGTGTGTGTGTGTGTGTGTGTGTGTGCATGTGTGTGCATGTGTGTGCGTGTGTGAATAGGCCGCAGATTCAGCAGCACGGGTGGTGTCGACCTCACTCCTTTTTCAGGACAGGTAACCTCTCCTAAACAGCTGATCCATTTAATTATTATTTGCTTTCTTTTATATTCCTGGTGGCAGCCACTACCTCCCTCTGGCTGGTCTAGGGGGCTTAATTTGTATCGCCCCATACTATTTGGAGAAACAAACCCCAGACTGTTTTTATTGAATTATTTGTTAATAAACATGTTTGTACTTTCATATTGAAATACTACGTCTCTGTCATTACTTCAGTATCTGTGTGTGAGAGCCCTCTTGTCTAAATTAAGGTGTTGGAGGTCTAAGTAGCCTACATCTTGGTGTGAAAGGCCCCAGGTGGCGTAGTTGAGCACCTTAGAGTCAATACCTATATCATATGACTCTTGCTGGTCACACATAGATCCGCGAACATGTTGCTGGTAATGGTCTGGGCCGGGTTTCCCGAAACCTTCTTAATACTACGTCGTTCTTAAGTTACACCTTAAGCTATACCTTATCGCTAATACGTGTTTCCCGAAACGTTCTTAGTTAAGTATACCTTCTGTCATACGTTCGTAAGGTTGGTCTGGACCACTCTTGGCCCGGTTTCCCAAAGCGTTCTTATCTCTAAGTAGTTCTTAACCTATTCCTTAACCTCTCTCTTAACCTTATGGCACGATTCCAGAAACGTTCGTTCGCTAAGTATATCTTCTGTAAGTCACACTTTCGTAAGATTGGTCTGGACCACTCTTAGCTTTACCTTATCACTGTTGCAGGTCTATATGAATATAATTCTGAAGTTTTAATACACCCAGACAGTATTAAATTAGGCTAATTCAAGTGTTTTCATGCAAAGAATAAAATTGTCATTACACTGATTGTTGTTAGGTTTTTAATTATATTATTATACAATATTATTAATTTAATTAAAACGCTCTTTTAAAGGCCAGTGAAAGCATAGGCTACTGTCAGTTAAGTCCTATTCGGACGCTAATATTGTTTCTCATGGGCTCGTCCGGTATTTTAAACATTTACAGGGGTAAGTCGGTGATTTTAGTGCCGTCCGAATCCATAATATCAGTGTTTTTTCTCACCCAACCCGTGTAAAAATCCCTGGCCAAATTAGTACCTACTGTTTTTTGACAAACAGGTTGTACGTTAATTTAATTGCCGTCTGAATCCACATCTCTGAGTTTACAAGAAGAGATTCAAAATTCACTGTTTAAATCTTTTTTGATCACTGCCAAGCACCGTATATGTAAGATTCATTACTGAAATGCTGGAAAGTATTTACAAGAACAATATTTCATCGCAGCTCCACCTCAGCGAACAAAAATGGGAAAGAGATGAAAGCACGTAAAATTTTTGAAATGGTTATTGTGGCAGCAATATATGTTACAAGTTTAAAATATGTAGGCTTGGCTATTATAGGCTATTATAGTTTGGATTATTTTTTATAATATCCAATAGTCCTAATAAATGTAATTTCAACTATTTCTGAAGTGCTTCTTTTATAAAGAACACCACTTTCTAGCATAAAGCAGTGAAACAGCGCCTGGACAAGAGAATAATTGATTCTCGAGCCATCGATATCAACCAATTCAGCACCATCACCACGGACAGCGCCGGGTAACGTCGCACATAAGAAGGTCTTAAGCAGTTTCCTAAGGTATGGTTCGGGGAAAACTCCTAGAAATGGTAGCCTATAGCCTGCCTTTAGTTAAGTTATACCTTATCTTCGTAGTGCGCTAAGAGACAACGTTATCGGGAAACCCGGCCCTGGTGGTTAGATTTTTTGCCAAGCGTGTTAAGGTTCTAATCCGCTCTCAGGTTTTTGTTTTTGTTTTTTTTTGTCATCAAATCCGAATATGTTCATCAGTGGTTACAGTATAAAGCAGGGACACGTTTGTGTGCATTTTTGTGATGATTTCACTGGAACGAATAGGGATTCTCCGCAACGGCGTTAAGTGAAGTGCGCATCGATAGGCTACTGACAGCAGCGGCAATTAAAGCACTTGATTTAAAAAACAACACATTTTAGCTCTAGATCGTCTCTTATTTAATAACGAACTAAATGAATGCTCTAGCTGCTTGTTAACTGGATATGTTTTATTTATTTGTATTAGGTAGCTAGCGCGGAATGTAACAAGTAGGCTAAATAAAAGTAGGCCTACAGTTTTCTCATTTAAAATGTAGCCTACTCAAGTTAAAGTAAAAGTAGTCTACCCACATTTAAATCTTCTCTTAAAAGTACAAATTTACCAAAAAAACACTCAAGTTACACCTCTGCTTTTCAGCACTGCAGGGTTTTTAATTCCCACTGTACAAAAAAAACAAAAAAACAATGGCAGGGCTTGTATTATTTGGTAGCCTATTGTCTTATTTGCTTATTTGGTTTAAGTAAGGAATAATTGACGACAGGCCGTTGAATTATTAGAAAAATAATGCACACCCGAGGTGGTAATGCGGTCACGACGCGAAGCGGAGTGGCCGTTACACCTCGGTGTGCATTATTTTTCTATTATACTACAGGGCCGTTTAATGCTTGAATCTGATTGGTTGACGAATGTTCTAAGGTGTGCATTATTTTCAGGGAAACGCACGGCTAAAGTAGTTCCAGGCAGGTCTTGACCGCATTACAGTTCCATATCACTTCGCGTAGTCAGCGGTAATAACGGAAAATAGGATACAATTCATAACAAGAAAAAGCATTTAGCCCCATGCGCTTGATCTGCAATTTTCAATGTCTAGCTTCACAATCAATAGAAACATGCAGTTTAATTTTAATAAATAAAGTATATAGTCCTGTCTATATTATAATCAATAGAAAATTAAACTGAATATAGGCTAAATAAATGGATAGTCCTGCAGTACGGATTTTTATTGCAGATAATAATAAATAAATAATTATTTATAAAAAAAAAAGCCAGGGACACACTTTAAGGCCGGTTATGAATGCAATTTGATACTTATGACTGATAATGCCCAAACGCGCGTTCAGCGCGTTCAGTCTGTGTTCAAAGTCGGTGTTTAAAATCTGCTGCAGTTGATGAAAACACTCAGAGAATGTGTCAGCTAGTCGTGTGTCCCAGCATTAGTCTGCTATCAGTGGCTCAAACCTCCGTTACTGACTCTAAAATGACGTTTTGGAATTAGCAACGGAGGCATTGGTTTAGATGCGTAAGAAATTAGTCCTACATACAAGAGCGTTTTAATGACAAAAACTTTACAAACGTCTTGAAATACATAATCTGAACAATGTTTCGAGGTGTGGTAACTGTAGTATAAGCGGAATAATTGACTTCAGGCCGTTGAATTATTAGAAAAATAATGCACACCCGAGGTGAACGGCCACTCCGCTTCGCGTCGTGACCGCATTACCACCTCGGGTGTGCATTATTTTTCTAATAATTCAACGGCCTGTCGTCAATTATTCCTTACATAATTCAACGGCCTGAAGTCAATTATTCCGCTTATACTACAGTTACCACACCTCGAAACATTGTTCAGATTATGTATTTCAAGACGTTTGTAAAGTTGTTGTCATTAAAACGCTCTTGTATGTAGGACTAATTTCTTACGCATGTAATACCATGCCTCCGTTGCTAATTCCAAAACGTCATTTTAGAGTTAGTAACGGAGGTTTGAGCCACTGATAGCAGACTAATGCTGGAACACACGACTAGCTGACACATTCTCTGACTGTTTTCATCGACTGCAGCAGATTTTAAACACCGACTTTGAACACAGACTGAACGCGCTGAACACGCGTTTGGGCATGATCAGTCATAAGTATCAAATTACATTCATAACCGGCCTTAAAGTGTGTCCCCGGCTTTATGCAGCTATTAATGCAGTTATTATAGAGAGAGATGTTGCAATAATGAGACAGAAAAGCATGTGCGTCAATAGGCTATTATTATTTATTTATTAATTCAATTCGTTATAATTAATTTGTTCATTCTTTTTTACATTATTGACAGATGACAGTAGACTAGCCAAATAAATGAAACACAAAGCCCTTTTAACAAGTAGGCCTATCAATAATTATTTATTTGTTATATATTATCTGCAATAAAAATCCGTGCTGCAGGACTATCCATTTATTTAGCCTATATTCAGTTTAATTTTCTATTGATTATAGATAGCCTAGGACTATATACTTTATTTATTAAAATTAAACTGCATGTTTCCATTGATTGTGAAGCTAGACATTGAAGATCAAGCGCATGGGGCTGCATGTTTTTTCTTGTTATGAATTGTATCCTATTTTCCGTTATTACCGTTAACTACGCGAAGTGATATGGAACTGTAATGCGGTCAAGACCTGCCTGGAACTACTTTAGCTGTGCGTTTCCCTGAAAATAATGCACACCTTAGAACTTTCTTCAACCAATCAGATTCAAGCATTCAACAGCCCTGTAGTATAAAATAAAATAAAACACACTTTCGGAACGCTGTCTTACTGAAATACAGTGAATTATCATCATTTGTGTAAAATCCCGAGTTTGTTTTTATTCACCAATCCTAATGGAAAAATGAAGAAGCATAAATTAATGATGTAAAATTACGGAGCCCTGCATGACATTTGGAAAATATTGTCTTTATCAGCCGCCCTAAAAGGCTATCTCTCCTTGAAATGCTAGTAATTTAATGCAGTCATGCTCATTGCTCACTTAAAGTGGCACTGACTTATCTGCTGGGTAAATTAATAAATATGAATCTCAAACATTGTATCATTTATATCAGCAACATATTTCTTTATATCTCCCAGCCCTTAACTGCTCAATATTAAAGCTGCTTTAAAACGATATGAATTGAGCATTATACGAATCATTTTGACACTTTGATATAGACCTAGGTATATATAGGCTATTCAGCCTATATATCGTGGCCACGAATGAAGAATAAGTTCAGTTTTAGCAGTAGCCTACGGCTATATTACATGACGGTCTGCCTGAAGGGATTGTTTGTTGTACAGTAACTTCATCTAACTTATTAATAACTGTTTAACTCGTATTAGGTTAATTAAAACATTATCCAATTGATTAATGAAATTGCCATGGTTATCACTTAGTATTTCTGTAGTACGGCCAAACAGCGTTAGCCTGGAAATCCAGACCTAAATCTAAAAGATTAATGGTCTGGCGTCGACTAATGAAAATCGCCCATGCAGCTCGAGGGGTGGCACCACGCGTGCATTTGAAAATCTCACTGCACGCAATTGGATAACACTACGACCAATCACAACAATAAAACCCATAATCTTAGCTACCAGCGGAGCTAACTGGTAGATTATACTCTTACCGTATCCGGTCGGCAAAACAGCAAAAACGTCTTTCTTGCAAAGGAACGATTGGAGCGGCGTCTTCTGTTCCTCTTATAGATAAAAAGCCAAGTCTAACTCATTCATTGTAGCGGTCAAAGCCGTTTCAAACAACTGGTGTTCATCCATAGCAATCTTGCAATGTTTACTAATGACTTCGACGTCATAGCGCTGTCATCATCTCGCATCTGGGCCGCCTATATCAGATAACCCGATGTGATTGGTGCAGCTCAGATCGAGGGGCAAATTTAATGAGCATCATTACTCGACACCAGAGTAACTCGCTGAGCAAATTGAACTTGTGCTCTCGCGAGAACTCTGGATTACCAGGGTAAAACAGCGTAGTAGATCATTCATAAACTCGTACATAAAGGAATGCGCATACTCATGCCTCAAGCGTCCACGCCAATAAGATTGCTGTATTAAAAACCAATGAAATTGGGGGGTGGGCGGAGCGACACGTGTAGCCCCGCCTTAATGTGTCGCCCCGCCCCAATCGTCCAGACTGCACTCTGGGGTTACTCAATTCCTTAAACATCGTATATCAAGACTGGATGAGCAGGTGAACTCGTGAAGCTTTACATAAGTCCATGTAAGATTTGTTTTTAACACAGTTGTTTACATTGCACACTGTTCAGTATTCATAAGTGAATATTCGGTGAATAAACGTACGCTGTGTGTGTGTGTCGTGGGTGGAATAGTGGAGTTGTGTAGCGTTGGTGCTGACAGCCAGGCGCTGAGGAATTTCTCATGGTAATGATCCTCAGTGTAGAGAGGGCCTTTAATTGGGTGAATATGTCATAAGGCCTCACAGTTAATCATAGCAAATAGAGGATGGCTGAGAGGAAGTTTGGGTCGTTTGGGAAATGGTGAAGAATGTAGGCTGTTGTAGATGGGCTTTAGCAATGTGTGCCATAATTGGTGACTGAGTTTTGTAGATAACTGGGTGTTTCTCATTTATGTGATGGAAGCAAGAGCTTTTTGAAGCCTTTAATGCCTCTTATATGATAAAGAGTGCCATTTTATTTATACTAGCAGCATAGACGTAACACTGTAAGCCTGTACCATAAATAGTGACTCATTAGATGGGATTTGTATTTAAAAGAATTATGAATAAAATTAAGAAGGCATAATTGACATGCGTCTTACATTTAACTGCTACTCTTATTCAAACCATGTAATCTCTTGAAACTTCAGGCAAAGCAAAGAAAAAAAATAAATGTACAATACATACCATTACACTGAGTTGTCTTGAAAAGGTTATAATCATAGACTGTAAAAAAATATAGATGCTAACAAATCTGAATCAACAAAAACAAAGCCTTTGCTCATGAGTATCAATTAGGCCTAATGTAACCTTCACCCAAAGAACCAATTTTTTAAGACGATCACTTGAGCCATAAATGTCATGTGACTAATTACTCTGAAAATTATGCTGATTGGCTGATGGAACCACAAGAACACAGTAGTAAAGCTTTTACTAGAAGCAATTATTCTGAGTGTCAAAATATTACTGTTTTCCTCCAGAGCAAAGTCTCTCACTGGTAATATATCTGCTTTAATATATATTGAATATACTGTTTAGTCAGAATACATGGCTACTTCTGAAAGGTGGTCAATGGAGAAACTCGCTTTTTGCATGTACGAAGATAGTTACAGAATCTAGCAGTAGGAGCTAACTGCTGAAACTAAACTGTTTGGTATGAATAATTCATTTACTGACAGACAACTGGTAATTGATCAGTTGGTTATGCAAGTTAAATCTTTCTAAGTTGAAATCTTGCCTCATGAATTTTGGTGGCTGGGCACTCCAGGAAGTTTACCAAGGTATACGTCAGCATGACCGAATTCATATTCATGACCTTAGCCTTGTAGGATTTGTCACATCGCCTCCGGAACACCTTGATGAGTCATGAATTGTCCCAATACAAATGCGTGGCCCGCTGCACGCTGCCTAGGGGAATGAAAAGCTTGTGTGGGTGTCTTGCGCTGGATTTATCTTCTGAGCACAGCCAGAGCTAGCAGGGATTTAGCTATACCCCTGAGCTCTGTGGGCATTAGACCACCCACTGTGACAGTCAGAAAGACATTCAAAAGCTCTTCTTGATAATTTATGAAGATAAGACATCAAAACATTTAAATAGTTTGAATGTGCAATGCTTTTATTTTATAAAAACGAATATGTGACTATTTTTTAAAACTACCAGCAATAATACATCTCTGGATAATAGACAGAAGCTTAATAAAATTCTTTATTAATGAAAACTTCATGAATTAGCACCTAAAGACTGCAGGGTTTTTATGTTTCTGCATTGGAAACTGGAGGCCACATGTCAGTGGATGATGCAGTCAACATGGGGCAGCATTATCTTCTGAAACATCTGGATTGAACAGGGACTTATGTGTGGATCCTGTTTTGTGGACTTTAGTTCGGTTTTCAATACCATCCCAGCACTCCTCCGGACTAAATGAACCCAGCTCTCTGTTCCTAGCTCTTACTGGCTGTTGCCTATCAGTCAGAAAGCTGGTGATCCATTGACAGAATCTATAAGAATTGGGAAACTCTGTCTAACACCGGCACAATCAGCACTGGCGCCACCCAGGACTCTCAGATAAAAAAGGTACACAAGCTGTCACTGGGGCAGTACGTTTTCAAAAGGTACACTTTTGTACCTAAAGGGTGCATTTTGGTACATTAAAGTTAGTACCTCCTAAAGTCTACATATTAGTACCTAAAAGTGTACCGCTTTTGTACCTTTTTTTTCTGAGAGTGATTGATGTGTAACCGATCTCATGAAATGCATCTCTATAGCACGGATTGTATTTATCGTGCAATTTATAAGCGAAAATGAGTTTTTATGTGCATATAATACGCAATATAAACCCCTTGGGTAAGATTATTGGTGTAGGGGACGTGCGTATTACGCGCCATAAAGTGCGTACCATATGCACGCGAAAACTGCCTATATGTACATAAAAAAAAAAAAATACAAAAAAATAATAATAATTTCCCGTATAAATTTCATGATGAATACAATCCGTGCTATAGAGACTGATTTCATGAGATCAGGCTGGCTCGCTCATGAAGGACTGCATACATGAACGACTGCATAATTATATAAAACAAACAATTAAACAAATAAATAAATAAATAACCAAGCAGCTCAAATTTGAAAGTATATAAATGGTGAACATGAATTTAAAACAACGCACACTAAATTTGATATTTATGAGTTGAAAGTGAGATATCACCTTCGTTAAAAATACTAATGATAACAGTTAATGTCTACTGTGGATTTGACATCCTCTGACATCTCTTATATTCTTATTTTATTCTATAATACCATATGGAATATAATATCTAATTAAACCCAGAAAATAAAATTAGAATTCAAATCTAAAACATGAATGGCTTTGTAAAATCTAAATAAACACTTTGTACAAATGAAGATTCATTCAGATTTAATTTGATGCTCTTTGGAACACTCTGAAGTCATGCTGGAGAACATTATCATCAGGTTTAGTTCATGAAGATGGAGTGCTGCTGTATTTGGAGATTTTGAAATACTAAGTAGCCTAATTCATCTTTACTTCCCTACTGGTTTTGGGCATGAGGATATAAGTGAGTCATAACACAGGCCAGATCAAACCTGTGTCTCCCACTCATCCTCTCTGGAGCATGTGTGCTAAACGCTATAGGTCACGGTTATGACATCGCTAAAATTTTGATTTAATATACTGAAAATAAAAGGCTCCTCATAATTTATGACATGTATGAATCATTTATGAAATATGAAATGACCTCTGCAGTCACCCTTTAGACACAGATGTGATGCAGCAAATCTGAAACAACATTCTTCTCCATTTGTGCCAGTGTAGAGAGAGGCCAGTCTCACTATATTGATTGGCTGTTCGTTCCACTGACAGAGTGCTCTTGAAAAGAGAAATCAATGCTAAAGTGATTTGTTTATACTCTTTTAGTATGCTTTTACCTTACATTACAGCTCATCAGGACTCACAATCCAAAGAGTTTACAGCGACCTTAGGTCATTAAACCTTTAGTATCGAAGGATGGATGAAGCTTGGGCTGTAGAGTTTGTTGGAAGTAGAGGAAAAATGCTACAGTAGCCAAGACTTCAGTTTGGTCACCCCATTATCTTCCCCTGTTAATATGTAATTATGCACTGACAAAGTTTTTGTAGTATTATTAGTGGTGTTTTTACTGAAGAAAATGCATTAAAGGCTCACTGATGTGCCTTGGATGCGCAGCTTTGTATGATGCATTGGGATAATTTCCACTGAAACAGGAAGCTAAGGCGGGACATATTGAATGGCTCCTCTTCCTTTATAGCCAATAGCGTTTAGTTTACCTCGCAGACTGCAAGTCGTACTTGACAGCAGCATGGAAGCGAATCCGAGCGCTGATGATACGTTGGATTCAATAGTAGAGGTGTGAATAAATTCTCGCCATTTCATTCTTAACCAACATTGGTTGCATTGGAAAATGTAAATAAAACTTGAGCGTTTGAGCAACCTAACACACATCTCCAACCCATATTGCTCTGTGACGTGTCAACGGTTGCGTTGGCCAGGTGGTATTTATAGCAGAGGGGCGGGACGCTTTCGATTCTAGAGAGCATTTGATTGGACAGAAGATGTGATGAGAAGCTGAAGATCCATTTTAGCGGAAGTGAGAGACTCTATGTTTTGAATGTTTATATCTCCTAATTGTGAATTTTGTTATTGTTACACCAGCTTATTCATAACCTTAAATCTAACATATTCATACTAAAAGCTAAAAAACTTCAATTTTGAATTTCAGGGGGCCTTTAAGAACAATCATAACCTTGATATGTAAATAAAGTATTGAGTGTTCCTTTTGTGCGTAAGCAGGCCTGAGAGAGGTGTGCTATAAGGCTTAAAGGGATAGTTCACCCAAAAATGAAAATGCTGTCCTCATTTACTCACCCTCATGTTGTTCCAAACCTGTATGACTTTCTTTCTTCTGCTGAATACAAAAGAAGATATTTTGAAGAAAGTCGGTAACCAAACGACTGATGGACCCCATTGACTTCCATAGTAGGAAAAAATATATACTATGGAAGTCAATGGGGACCAGCAACTGTTTAATTACCAACCTTCTTTAAAATATCTTCTTTTGTGTTCAGCAGAAGAAAGGAAATCATTCAGGTTTGGAACAACATGAGGGTGAGTAAATGATGACAGCATTTTCATTTGTGGGTGAAGGTGAACTATCCCTTTAAGGCCCCGAACTGGTGTGACAATTTAGAACAAAATCAGGCAAAAACGAAGTTCATTTGGAGTTTATTTTGGCAGTTTGAAACAGCTTGCAAAAGCAAACTTCCTGGTTGAACAGGAATCAAGTATTTGCACCACATTCAAAAGGCAGTTGGCTAGACTGATCTTCAGCAGCTTGGATATTGACAGAAATATGAGGAAGAACCCAATATCATCTTATCCACTTTCCCCATACTGAGCACCAAATGATCCCTGTCAGAAAGACTACAGTGTCTCCATAAAAGCTTTTCCGGAGCTGAGCCAAACATGCATATGAATATCCTAAAGTGGTTACAATGTAGAAGGCTTTAAAAGGCTTCCTTTAAGTTTAAAGTAAACAAACCTTGCAGAGAGCTAAGACTGCCAGGATACAAATTTACTTTGAGAATAGGCCATGACCACTTAGCTGGAGCCTTTGTGGGGAGATCAGTCATTATTAATGAAAGCAAAAATGCTGACAAAGCAAAACCAACCAAGAGATTTTTGCAAATGCAACATATTTGAACCGCTGTTGGCTATGATGCAATTATCACCCTGTTTACACCTGGTATTAAGATGCGTTTTGGTCGATCGGATCACAAGTAGATTCTCCCTACTCAGTGAAACACCCACTGAGAATCCTGTTAAAAGTGACACTCTCTTTCAGTTTAAATCTGCACTAAAAACACATCTCTTTGACCTAGCATACACATAACACATTATAAACTTCTAAAATTCAATGTTAGGCTGCATAGATCAGGTCAGCCGGAACCAGGAACACTCCCCATAAATCCTGATGTACTTGTTACATCATAAGAAGAATGGCGTCTACGCTAATATTAGTCTCTCTGTTTATCCCGAGGTTTACCGCAGTCCGCCGGATCCAGGCCGTATCCAGATCTGATGAAGGACCTGCGCCTGGACACGATGACAACGCAGTGCTGAAGTGTCAACCAGTCTCTCCCCTGTGAAGGCCTCCTTCCCTTCCCTTTACCTCTATACAGATAAAACATTGTCAAAATAGTTCCGGTTCACATGGAAAGCAATAAATAATTCTGTATTATAAATTTTTAAGGCCAGACAAGTAATTTGTTGAAGTCAATTTGTAAAGAAGGACTACACGCCTGCTCACATATATATTCAAACACGCATACCTATGGACTGAACACGTAATACGCATGTGTACGCCGTCAGCGTTTTCACAGGTTTGCATTTTAAAAGCTTGTGTAGAGATTAAAAAAATAAAAATAAAATTATATATATATATATATGTAAGGCCCGTGAAATTGGTCCAATCTGCCGGTCCGCCAATACACGGGGAAGGTTATCACGTGCTCTGTCCTAACTCATGCAAAGTATTGGTTGGTTAAATTTGTAATATATTAATCATATATTTACTCGTTTATTTCATCTGACTCCATAAATGAAAGGTTTTAATAATATCTGTGCCTCACTAAAAGTGAGCGAATGTTTGACTATTCCGTTTAACTCTTCAATGAAAATAATGTTAAAGTCAGTTAGAATAATCAAATGTAACAATTTATTATGTCAGGTAAATGTATCATGCCAATTTCATAATCAATTCAAAGATAATCGATACAAAACATCAAATGCTCTGGAATAGAGAGAAGATGCAAACCCAACTTTAAGAAATACGTGAGGCTGAGAGATCTCACTCCCAGCCTCACAGGCCGATCTGAAGTACAGAAAAGGCCCCGATCTCCCTGCTGTACTCCATTAAATAGCCAGACCTCTTTCACATGTAAACATGTGCTAACAATAGTAAATTTGCATTCAGAGGTACACTGTAGCACCTCTTGGGGGGGTGTGACCATTTGCTTGAGAGACCAACCCCTCCTTGTATGCTAGTTATCCATAAACCTTCAAAAACCTTATTACCTTGTGTTTGACTTATTCTGAGATGAGAGAATTGTACCAGTCGCACTGTGACATTTGAAACGATACCAAACATGAATATACTCTGTGATAATCATTCACATTAAACTATACATTTTCTTGGGTGAAATCATGTAGTCACCTGAGCATGAGAGAGAGGGGGTGAAGGGAGAGGGAAGGAGATGTAGATTAAGATGACACAGAGGTGAGACTTTCGTCTCAGTGGTGCACGAGGGCCAGTTCAAATGGTAATCTCCAGAGAGGTCCTTTTGTCCTCTCAGGGTCTGGTCACCCCCGAAACAGACTGTCCGGAATTTCCTAATTTATCAATTCTTACATATATATATATTCTTTTTTTCTTCAAGGCTTGTACCTTGGAACCTATTTCAAGGTTTACATTCTCGAGCCACCAGGCACTGTTGTTTTGCGAATGAGCGGGCCGGAGCGCATTTAGGGTTTTCTGTTAGAACGGTGTCGTGTAAGCGGACCCTAAATAAATAACTAATGATCTTTGCAACGGAAGTGAATCAATCGAAACTAGCTGGACATTAACTTTATTGTAGAGCTGCTGTAAAGCCAAAACAATCTCTGTTACTGTAATTTCCTATTATCACTGTAAAGCTGCTTTGAAACAGTCCATATTGTTAAAAGCGCTATATAAATGAAGGTGACTTGACTTGACAAGTAGAAGAGGGAGACACAATACCCATAGACACCTGGTGTTTTAATCCATCTCTTTTGTCCACTTACGACCACTTCTGTCCTGATTTCTTCGAGGGGAAGGTGTATGGATGGGTACATTTATGGCCTTTTTCAGATCTTTCGATCTAATGGACGAAATAAGCTCAAGCATTTTACATATGAACGCGACCGGAGACAACGGAATACACACGGAGAGCAGAAGCTTTCGTTTCTGCTCTGACAGCCGCAAGACCACGCCAAACGCTGTGAGTGTGTGTTAGAAATCAGGAATGGTGTGAAAACATTGTGCTTAGTCAAGTCAAGTATTCAAACTAAACTTGGGTCTTTAGTCGACAAAGTTTAAATCCCGTCTGGCTAGTGCACTTCCCATAATGTTTATGCGTTAGGTCAGTAGATGGAGAGTAGGCGGTCTTTTGTCGCTGTTCGAACGCATTCGACCACATGAGCATTTACACGACGAAAGCAATCCGGTCAAATGTGTTTTCGACTGGAAGAAGAAAGCTCAAATGTTTTAGACCCCGTTTACTACCAGGTGTAAACAGGGCCAGTGTTGTAACAAAAGTCCTAAAAGCTGTGAAAAATGGTTTAGTACTAAGTGTGTGTTCACACTTGTAGTTCAGATCTCCTAGTTCTTTTGACTTAGACCAAAATATAAATTAATGCATGTAGCCCTGGTTCACTTTGCATTCACTCTGTCATTTTTAACACTGAACCTAAAGATATAAAAGCTAATATCATAAAAGCTTTTTGCTTTGTATCTTTAGGTTCAGTGTTAAAAATGACACAGTGAATGCAAAGTGAACAAGGGCTACATGCATTAATTTATTTTGAGACAAAACTTACCTAAAATCTAAAACAATGCTGTGTGCTGGCCAGTAGTTGGCGATGTCACTTTGTAAGGAAACACCACTACCTATAGAATGGACATTTATTACGCATGAACATGTCACCGTTTTCACAAATTCGCGTTTGTGTTGTTTACAGAGACAATAAAGCTGTTGCTTTAAAAAAGGTGCACTTTGAAACCAGATTTCAAATGCTTGAGTTTTCAGGCCACCAAAACGCTGTTGACGTGTAAATTATTGGCCAAAACGCATTAAAAGTTTTCCGTTTTTAGTGTCGTGTAAATCGCCCCTTAATGTCCTGGAATTATCAACAGAACTTTTCTTCTGTATTGTGACATATTGAAGGATATGGATTGTGAGAAAAAAAGAAGAAAAAAGAAAAAGTAAGACAGGGACTTGGTTCTATCTTTTGTTTGTCAGTTGATTGTGGATGGCCAGGTTTTTGGACTAATTGAATGGTGAAGATATGGAAGAATTGTTCACAAAAATGGCGACTTTAAATGTGTGAGTGAATCCTCAAAATGATTGCTCAGAGTGTGTACAGAAAACAGGAGACATGTCTTGAAATTGCGACGATTGAAATAATGATAACCAGTGAAACATTTGACTTCAACCCAAATAGTAGAGCTATTTTTGACCAAAGGAATTTTAGTTATCTGCAGAAATATTATTGTCCAGCAACAGTGGAGGGACAGTTTCAAATTTTGTGTCAAGACGCACACCTCTCATCGATTACAGGTTTACTTGAAATTCTAAGTCACGAAATAGCCTGTCAATGGAAAGTTCTTACCTCCAGGGCAGAATACCTCCAATATGTACTCGTTTTCAATGTAGATGCTTTATGTAAACCTTTTACAAAAAACAAACAAACAAACATATTTTCATCATTTTGATTCATTCAGTCAACACAAAATTGCTTTTTGTAGAAATATTTATTGCAGAGGAGGTATTTTTATGTACATGCTATCACAATATTACACAATATAAATCTACCAAATATCTCCATATGTGTATGCTATAAGCTTGTCATAGAGCATTTAATATAACAAGCACATAATACAGTGGGTAGGGTACAGTTTCACTCACTATACAACTTGTAACAGTCCAAAAAAGATCAAAGATTCTTTTTAAAGTTCTATCAAGGGCAGTGAAACATCAGTCTTACTAATTTCTCATTATCATGCAGAAGCAACGAGAGTTAGAGCTAAGACAATACCGCGTTAAGTAGTAGGAGTGTTCCCCCAACACGTGACACGCGGGGCCCAAGTAAACGAGCTAAATAACCAAAATCAATTCATAAATAGATAAATAATTACTTTTGTAAACTCCAAAAACTGAACTAAACATTGCACTAAGACAATGTAATAGGCAAGGTTACCATTAACATTAACAGGTCATGAGCTGAGTGCTTACATCATACTACATAGAAATCAACCTGCAGATGAGTAAAACTTGTAAACTAGAGGGATGCACTACGATACAACAACCATTCCCAGAAACATTCTCTATGTAACAAAGTTGGTCAATTTTACACATCCATCTAGGCATACATTAAGAACGGACTCTGGAGAGTGTATTATTCTTACCAGAGTATGAGATGACTAGACAGTTTAGGAGCAGTAGATCTATAGGTTGCTGAAAGATCCCTTTAGTGTACCAAGAAATCCATGAGCACATATCCCGACGAGGATAGCAGAAATTCTGGGTTCTAAATTATATCAATTTTGGAAGGTGGTGATACTCTCTTGATTGCTGCTTTGTAGTCAATAAAATACTACCTGGGTCATTCTTACTCCGCTGTACAGTTTGTATCAAATATTAAACTCACAATGTTTAAAGATGGAAATAATATATGATGCATTTTTTGAAGAAAAGGTTCTAAATGGAACCTTAAAGGGTTCAAAACCTTTTAAGAGTTTCAATCATGGGATTGATTTTTGGATTTACTTTGAATTCATTTAGTTTTAATTCATTTTTGGAAATAACCCATTCAACATGAAAGTATTATGCAATTATTAAATGCATTTCTTTCTTTTTTTGGTATAAAAGGCTCTTTAAAATTGAGTCAAGAACCCTAGGGTTCTATATAGAAACCCATTGAACCTTAAATTCTTTAGTGATAATTAATCATGTCAAGCTTGACCAGAGCATATTTCTGAAAGTCTGGTAAAATACTAAAAGTAGTGCAGAACAGAAATGACCCACTGTGTTAATATAACATGGGAAGATACCCAGAGATCATTGGTAAATTTACCCCACTTAGAGAGATGGAAGTGTGACATCATTTGATTCTTTCACAGAATGTCAAGAATTATATATTTAGGTACTTGTTTTTTTGTTTTTTTACCTCTTTGGTTCACATAACATATGTACATGGTATAACCTTTTCTTCTGTATTCTTGCTAATTCATAGTGCGCACATACAAAACACAAGAATCTGTCAATACATTAAAAAAAACATTTAGTTACTGTAAGATTGGGTCAAAACCATTGCAATTGCGATATGTCAACATTTATATGAATATTTCATTACTGGGCATCGTACTGTACAGCAGTTCATGCCTCATGTGTTGTGACACCATTACCTTGACATCATTACAGATTACCAATGACCATGTGAGAAGGCATACAAGATATGTTAACATTCCAACAATAATTTAGATAGATTGTTGAATTCACATCAGTTGTCTCTGGGGATGTTTCAAAATGTTCTTCTAAGAAATCGTACAATTTCCAAAAAAACAATACAGTAAAAGCTAGATTTTTATTTGTAAACTGATGTAATCATCATAAAATGTTAAAGATACCAGACACATGATAAAGAAATTAAGGCTTGGGTCAGAATTTGATATGACCTAGACTGGAATTTGATACGTTTTGTATATTATCATGAGTGTTCTAATTGTAAAAGATAAAAAGGAAAGTCATTATAGATGCAGAAACCTAAATGATTGTGCCCTACGCTGAGAGAAATTATATCTATGGTCCCATGAACTGAGTAGTGGATTTTTCCCCCTAGCATACCCCATTCAAAAAGCATTTACAATTTTGTAACATTGCTAATATATAAACTAAACTTCATTTCTTTTCAAAAATAAGATGCTGATTTTCATCAATAAATATTTATGGGCTATGACAAAGGTTTCACATCTCCCAATACAAAGTAAGACTGGTACAGGACTATTTAAATAGGCACATTCAGGATAATATATCAGCAAATTTGGAAGCATTGGAAATGTTTAATTTTTTTTTTTTACTAGCTTTCTTTCTAGTCAAGAAATCTAAAAAAAGTGTTGCAAATGTGCACATATGATCTCACTGCGGAACAGCATAAAACACCAAGGCCAAAAAGACAAACAAGGGAAAATATGAATGGAGTTATGTCCAGTTTACATCTGTCTTTCTTCTTTACTAAAGTGCTACAGGGTAATTTTCTAGCAGCCATATGAATTCGGCTCACTGTACAAATGTAGTGGTACTCTATTATGCTGTTGAGGTTTGAGTTCTAAGATTTATTGGATTTTACCGCTATCTTTGGCAAAAATGTTTTACTCAAACCAAACGATAATGTATGAATCAAATCAAAACAAGGAAATGGATCAGGCTTACTCCATGACACTTCATGCATGGTCCACACCCTCAGGAACTCAGCCACAGTCAAGGAGGGGCTACAGATGCAGCTGTTATGAGGGTTCAAATGTTAATGAGTATACATGTGGTGAGTATAGGCATCTTGTTTACATTGCACATAAAGAGTTGCATAATTGTAAACTACCGTTTCTATTTAAAGGTTCAACCAATACTTTAGAATCTGGAATGCCTGGTGAGTTGTTGCATTTTTGTATTTTTTTTTTTTTTAATTTTTTATTCCAAAAAAACACAAAGGGAAAACAAAAGGTTGAAGAGAAAGGCAGCTTGTGCGACTTGTTGATTTTCTTCTCCAAATCACCAAAAAATCTATTAGAGTTTATATTCTATGGTGTATTTATGAAAGAAAAAGCACATATAATGAGAACTAACTAACGGTTCACTCAGGTAAAGTGTCATGCTTTTTTTGTTGATGCTTGGTCGTCAAATTCCCAAGGACAGACATCTGCCATTTTAACACCACTAGTAACTCTGCCTTTGGAATTTGAACTTATCTGTTTGCTAGTAGATGGACTGTTGCTCCTGTTGACTTCTTTACTAGTTGCGGCATCTTCAAAATCCCAAGGGCATACATCTGCTTGCTTGCCTTTTGCTAATGCAACATTTGGGCTTTTTTGTTTTTCCATTGAGGCAATTTCCTGACTACTCTCAACATCCCATGGACAAACTTCAGCCAGTGCAGACTGGCTGACAGGTCTTTCTTTCGCCTTGCCAGAGGTGAACCTGTCTTTTGTGTTTGATTTCTTTTTGTCATCATCTGGATCCTTTGTTTTTTCTCTTTCCATCTCTAATTTTCTGACAGGGGAAGTTCCCTTTTTTATAGCAGGGGTCTCCTTTGTTTTAGAAACCTGAGAGGAACAAGGGGTCTTTTCAGAGATTGGACCCGAGACAGTCTCATAGTCCCATGGACACACTTCTGCTTTAGGGGGCGGCTGCAGTGAACTGCCTGTGGATTTAGTAGGTTCGGGGAGAACACTCTTTACTTTGCCCTCTGTAGGTGTATTACCCTTGCCCTTGACTTCAGTAGGCGAGGAGCTTATTTTGCCTTTGATCTCAGCTGGTGTGGTGCCCTTTTTTGGTCTGCTCTTATCAGGGGAGCAAGCTGAGTCCTTTGGCTTGCTCGACACTTCCTCAAAGTCCCATGGACAGATGTCAGCTTTAAGAACCTTGGGGACCTCTCCGGAAGCCTGGGGTTGGGATATGGCAGGCTTACTAGTGGAGTTAGGTTTTGACACCATTGCCTGACCATGGTCCTCATGTCCTTCCTCCCATGGACATATGTCTGTTCTGTCTGCAACTTTCTGGTTTGGATGCCTGGCCATAGAGGGTGACTGCTCTGTGCCTTTTTGCTTTTGCGACTTTGTCGCTTTGTTGCTACTTCCATGGACTGTGGTGGTCTGCTCAGGGGCAATGGACACATGTTTCTGGACCTTGTTTTCAGAGGGGGTCGGCAAGTCCTCCAGTTCCCAAGGGCACACCTCTGAAAGGTCATACAGATCTTTCCCCTTGGCTGTTTCTGAGCAAATGGAGGGCTGGCTTCCGCTCATTTGTGGCTTCATTATACCGGTTTTGGCAGCTGTCTGCTTGTACTCCACTGATTGGCTGACAATCATCTTTGGATAACCCTCCTTTTCTTCAGCTTCAGCTGAGGTCTTGACATCCTTGTTCTTTTGATTAGCTTTCTTTGTTGAATCTTCCACTGCTTGGGCCTTTCCTGTTAGACCAAGTGTTTTCTCTTTGGCACTGGCAATAACGCTTAGAGATTTCTGCAGCATGGATGTTCTAGGGTGAATAGGTTTCTTATCAGCTGTCAGGTTGTGAGCGCTAGCTGACTTGCACACCAAGGGAACTGACTCTGTTGACTCACTGGCTGCATCAATCTTCTCAGAGGACTTTTTGACCAGCTTTTTGCCCATTAAGGTTTCAAGGAGGGAGCCTTCTGTGGTTGCGACTTCCATCTTGTCAGTCATCGAACTGCTGGAATCCTCACTGTGGTCTCGAACATGGTCATAACTGCTGTGGGACTTTTTAAGGGAGAAAACTTTGCTCTTCAAGGATTCATCTTTGGCAGGCTTAACAGAGTGTGAGGGGTCAAAAGGGTTCTTTCTCAGGACACAGATGCTGTTGCGGGTACCCCCATGTTCACCCAGGTCCTTGTCCTCACGGCTACACTGACGACCCATTGACTCTGGAATCTCAGTTATGCGGCGCATAAGAGAGCGGCCTAGGCCCTTTTTGGAGCTGCGCTTCTTCTGCAGGTGAGGATTGTTGGCCAGCATCTTTTTCCTCTTATATATCTCCAGCTGGGAGTAGAGTTTCTTCAGCTCTTCCTGTAGATTTAAAGACAAAATGGGCCATTAATTCACAACATACTGTATGTCTACATGTAGAAATGTAAAAATAAAATGATTCTAGTTACACTGAAGCAGACGCTCTATTGCACAGAAAACATGCAGAAGTCATTATATGCAACTACAGACAGTGCCTCGAAGACGTTAGACCAAACCAACATGCTGTTTTACACTAATTAAAGACAGGACAGTCTGGGACGGTGTCAAATATGAAAATTTTGTGTTTTATTGTTAGGTCTGAAACAGCCTCTGAAGAACTTTAAAGCATTTAGAACAGCCATGTCAAAGTCAATCAACAAATATTATACCAAGTGCAGAACTTTATCCTATTAGCAAAGTGCCCTTCCTATGAACAAAATGTGGGTCTTCTGTGAGAGACTTCTTCAGCTCTAACAAACAAACAAAAACCTCTGCTCACGTTGGTACGTTTTTCCCAAAGACTGTCGCAAGACCTTACGCCACAGCCATTAATAGAACTTAGCTGGCCCATTTCCTCTGGTGTCTGCAATAAAAAACTGCCATGGCTCAGTATCTTCATCGGTTATAGGACAAGGGGTCAAAAGTTATTTGCAGATTATGAAATTTTAGTTAATTACTAAGGCAGGAGAGAGTCAAGAGGAAAAAGAAGCAGGAAAGAAAACAGGGCACCTACCCGAATATCCTCTGGATCCAGACTGTGCTCACTCCAGGCAGACGTGATGCTGCTATTCAGGTATGACCCAGACCGCCCCATGTCCAATTCATCTTCATAGGCCTCTGTAGCAATGTCATCCCTTAGATGTGTGCCCGCAAACAAGAACTGTGGAAAAGGCATGGATATTTAAGAGATTCTGTAAAATTTGATTTTAGCCCCAACAAATTATCAAAAATGAAAGCTGATTGGTGGGTTTACCTTTGGCACAAGCAGTAACCCCAAAGTGACAGTCACTGTCAAGTGTGTATGAGCAAAGAATAGCATTAGCATCCAATCCGGGTGCAGCTCAGGGGCTAGAGTGAACCTGTGGGTGGATTTACAGAAACATGTATAATCACCTTGGCAAAAGGCTGAACAAAATAAAAACCATTACAATTTCTGTACAATACAATTTTGGGTACTTCCCAAAAAATGTAATTCATTATCATAATTGGATCGTGGCTGAAACTTTGAAAAATCTGCGCAAGATGAGACATTCCTATGTTTCCAGGGTCCTGTGTTACCCAGATTTAAATGGCACATAATGAGCACAAGACAAAGGGTCCTATGTTACTAAGGTTAGGGTTGAAGTAACATAAGGACAGAGTGAATATGCAGAATCAGAATTTATCTTTCTCTCTACTTTTGTCTGGTACATGTGCATCATAGAAGTGACTCTGGTCACATTCAGAAACCCAACTTCTTCATTAATTCAACTTATTTAATATGAACGCATACATAATTAAATAAACATACTGATGCAATTGTGATTGAATCATGACATTTCAAAATATGGTATCGCCACAGCCATCGTCGGTGATGAGGGTAAATGTTAAAACTTTGTCCAGCTTTGTGTTTTTGGGCTGTTTACACTGTCACATGCAATAAAAGAGGGACAGGGAGAGAAAGAGGGCCTGCCTACCTAACACAGCACCGAAGGGGGACTTGCGCTAAGGAGTAGAGCGTGCAAATTCTTTTGTATGCACACTGCAACTGTCACAATATGATGTCACACTCTGCGAGTATGTTTTAAAAACAATAATTCAACATATAAAAAACACTTTTTAATAGTCCACTAAGAGTTTATTACAAATAAATTACTAAATGCTAAAAATTATTAAATCTATATGAACAACAATTTGGGTTGCATTTACAATGCTGTGAAAACGGGGTGTGCTACAGCCCCCCTACTGTAATTCCTGCGCCCATGAGACACGCTCAAAAGTTAACTCTGACTGCTGATTAGCATGTAGCAAAGCTAACACGTCGGTACTCTATCTCCTATGATTCCCTTAGTTGAAAACTTGAAATAATATTTCAGCAAGATGCATCTGTTTCGTACCACTACTGTTTCTACTTTTTTACTGAATAAAAAGAGATTTATTGTCACTATTTCCTTCAGCTTTGTCTGCCATCTTTGGATGAAAACAACTGAAATTTGAAACTGCAATGACCACTATGGCTCAACACGTCAGAGCTTGTAAACTTCTAAGCCACTGCTCCAATATAGCAGGTTTATATTTAGATTTATGCTGTGTTTTTCTTCAGGTTTATCTGTGCTTGGCCTGCTGGGAGACTGTCTTCACCTGGGACTATGTTTGCTGTGAAGTTTGCAGCTCTGCTGTGTTCAGCTCTTTTAATCTGGTTGGAAATTGATGGTCCCTCTGAGATGACTGATACACTGAATAGAATGGACATGTCCGTACATATGAAGAAAATAAGAACCTTCAAAAAAAAAAAAAAGTTTTCCTCTTACTGTTGTTACATCACCTTCTTAGATTGCTGAGGTGAACTGTGTATATGCTGAAAACTGTGTGTGTATGCAAACACTGGCTGCCACAATACATTAATTAATGTTTATGATGAAAGGACATGGATGCTGTTACACAAGAATACAGATCCTTAACTAACACTATCCCATGGCTCTGTACTACGATTAATTACTGTAGAAACAGAGGAGAGCGCACCAAGCAATGCAATACTTCTAAAAATCACATGACCTGCCTTTGAAGTCAACCGCCTTTATCTTGTGTAAAAGTTCAAGCTAAGTCCCTGCCTGAATGAGTGCCTCATTACCGCTGAAGTTATTTCATTCACTCCACAGCCCTAAACTGATTTTTTTGAATGCAGTGGCGGTCCGTCGGACAAGGGAGGCAGATTTTCCTTAAGATGAATTAAAAATGAACATAAGAACTCAAAACTAAAACAATTATTCCAAACACATGGTTTTACCACAGCCCGAAATGTAGAGAAGGCTGACAGCATTTAAACAATAATATCAATAGTAAACTGACCTATCAGAATGGATATTCATTTGCACTTTATTTCAATGGTCCACTTTAGACATTCTACTAACTATAAGTATTTTTGCAACTACATGTCAACTAACTCTCATTAGAGTATTAGTAGACGGTGCAATTAATATCTGTTAACATATTTTTTTTTGATGGTCCCTTAACAGACATTCTACTGACTATAAGTAACTTTGCAACTATATGTCAACTTATTTTATACCGGAACCCTAACAGAACATCAGTTTAACAGAACATCAATTTATATTTGGATCTGTACCTCACACACAGCTATCAAATGACTTGGAATACAGAGCACAAGTCATATGGACTACCTTTATGGTGCTCTTCCATCCTCCCAGTCAAGTACCGTTCAGGCTCAACCCTGCTTAGCTTCAGTGGGAAATCAGGCAAGAGCTGCTCACAGTGGTTAACTTAAACAATGTGTTGAGATCAAAAGCATCCCATGCTTCAAAAGCATCTCATGCTTCAAAAGCATCCCATGCTAAGGACCATCTTCCAAAACACAACATATGATATGCAGCAGGGGTTTTTTTTTTTCAGCTGGGAGTCCATATACCAACAGCATCTGGCTTTAAGTCTAGTGTATTCAAGTGAAGGCAAGTGCGAGAGATATTGACTTAAAGGGGACCTATTATGCAACATTTACCTTTATATTGTTTTTGAACATAATTATGTACCCGCACTGTGTGTACACAATCGATACGCATGTAGGGCCCTATTTTAACGATCTTTTTTGTTTTTTTGTTGGCCAATGGCGCAGTCTATTTCAGTTGCCTCAATGTGTGAACATGCCTGAACACAGCGCATTCTTGGCGCATTTTTATTTATTTTTTTACCAGCACGCCCATGGGCGCACAAATGGGTGCAAATGCATACACAACGTGGCGCAGGACGTGAAAATGATAACTGCATCGGGCTGAAACTAGCAAAAAACACTTGCGTCTGACAGCCAGCTTGTCTAAACAGCATGTTTTTGCTTTCACTCAAAAATGGGCATTTACAACATGGTACAATAAATTATCTGTGGGGTATTTAGAGCTGAAACTTCGCAGACACATTCTGGGGACACCTGAGACTTATATTACATCTTGTAAAAAGGAGCATATTAGGTCCCCTTTAATAATGATAAGACAGGGATAGGAGGGAAAGGAGGAAGTCCTCGATGGCAGTCACTCACCTTAAAATGTGGAATATGAAAGAGAGGATGAGCTCATTGTGCACTGCGATGGCCATGTAGCGTGGCTCATGAAACGCTGAGGGGACGGTCCTCACAGCAAAACAAAGATACACACCCCACAGAAGGAACAGGAACTCAGCTGTTTGTGAGAGGTAGTAAAGAGTTAAAACCCAAATGACATGCCAGTTCCCAGATCAACCAGAGAATGATGTGGATGTCAAAACCTTTCTGTTACAAACCAATATAGCGCTAGATTGAAAATACCAGAATGATAGAGAAAAAGACATTCAATGAATGCAATAAAAGGCATCTAGATTGCTTGTATTCTCTGGACACTGTTTGACAGACAATTACAAATGAAGCTGTGGAAGGTAGTCCAATGTTTTAAACTTCCCCATCCCCTATTGGCACACCCTATACAATGTCATCCAGTCAGCTGGCCTTACATCAATAAACATGTGTTCCCCCAGTGAAAATCTGTCATCATCAATGTGACGTTTACTGATCCAGGTGTTAGATTGGGCACATTTTAATTTGCCATGCTTGAGAAAAATACATCAGGATAAACATTTGTGTTGAATTCAATTCGTCACAGCCTGGCTGATGCTTCCTGTGAGCTCTGCTATATGTCTGCAATTAGTGCCAAGCCAGACTTGATTAATCACTTCCTTGGCTTGTATTTCAAACATAATGACCTGCAATGGTCTACCACGATGGCTATGTCCGGATTAGCATACTACCGCATTACTCTTACAATTTAGGCAAGATGCACTTCATTTGTCAGGACTCAGTATCTACAAGAACAGATTCTAGTTTTGTCATCACTTACTGAAAACTCAAGCACAAAATACTTATAATCAAGTCATAAGATTATAATAAGTCATTTTTGTCACATCAAAGACTATCACAGATGTTACAGATTACAAACTGTCAGCAAACAGCTATTTAAAGGTTGAAAGGTTCTTTAAAAAAGAACTACACTTTAGCACACTTTTTTGAGTGCTTTTTGACCCACTTTAGTAGGACTTACTGTAAGTTCATCTTTAAATATTATCACAATTACTTGTAGTGTCTTTGAAATATAGTTAAAGTGTTCTGCCGAATGTTCACATTTATGGTAAACAAAATGATGTTGTAATATAGTACATTTAAAACATATTAAATGTAATATTGAATAACAAAATATAGTTAAAATTTATTTACATGTTTTTTAATTAGTCAAATAAGTATCCTTCTATAAAGCATGTCAAAGGTACACTTAAGTGCCCTTTTATTTGATATTTTATTAAATACTTTGAATATTTGAAGTACACTATACTGTAAGTGCACATTTCTATACAATTAAGCACTTTTCTTATTTCACGGGGGGGTTGATTAGACAGTTTGCGTTATCATCACACAAAGTGGCTGCAGAAAACTTATCACATTAGTTGTTCATTAGTTGTGAAAGTGTAAATTCACTTTCATTATATGGAAATGTGCAGTGTGAACATTCTACTAAACATCTGATAAAGTCATTCGGGGTTTAGAACAGTATGAGTTTGAATGATGCTGTAAGTTAAATTTTTCTGTAAACTGTTCCTTTAAACAGTGCCTTGAAGAGATTCTCTCTACTTTCTATCTTTAAATAAGTATCCATTTTTGGGAACATTTCATCCAGACTCTTTGATTCTGTTTGATAATATATTCAAGCTGGAGCTCATTAAAATGCCAAATAGTCATAAAGGAAGCTCTTAGGTAACAGATTCACTCACCCACAGCAATCATGTAGTCCCAGCGGTCCAGCAGACACATGCTGAACTGCAGCCCATCAGTGGTGAAGCCCACACTGATGAGAGCGTGATGTCTGTTTGGATTCTGACAAACAGCGGAGGTCCAGGCTATTGCGAACCACAACACAATCAGCAGGATTATACACAGTAGACGTAACACTCTCCAGCTGGTCATGTAGGGGATCCGTTGGGCTGTACGTGACAGGAACACCTTGAGAACCCTGGAAAACAATGAAAACAACCATTGTATCCAGGGCCTAAAATGAACACTATATATAACAGTATATGAAATGGTGTCAATCGCCAGTTGGCTGGTAATATTTTTTAAAATTCCAACAATGAAGTGTTGTGAAAACATAAATGTAAACAAACGTGAACGCCGCTGCGTCTCAGACACACTTTTTCACGTCTTTTTGCACTTAAACGGACAAATTCACAAAAAGTTTACAAAATGCCCATGTTAGTGAGTATTCTAGTAAACATAGTCGGTTATGTCTTGAGTGAACATTAACAGTAGGCTAGAGAAAGATGTGTACTGGTATCAGTGTATTGGACCTGTGAATTAGGTCTTAAAGTGACAGCAGCCTAATATGTCTGCTATACTTTCTGGGTTTTTAATATTAATCAACAACAAAGAACCAAGAAAATCATTCACTGCTCAAGACTGAATAACTTTTGTAACTTTAATAAGGATTAATCTACTTGAAAACTACTGTTCCTTGTCTTTAATATACTGTATATATATATATTTTTTAAAATGTATATTAGTTAGGCTAGTAGTTTGAGCTGTGGTATCAACATTGGAATAGAGAATTGTGAATTTTCACTGGTATCTACATTTTTGGTGTCATACCTGTTTTTGCAAAAACAGTTTCATGGCCGGTAAAGAAAATATTTATGGCTGGTAAATTTTCTCAAGTCACCGGCCATTGACAGGTGTGGCAAAAAAAGTTAGTTTTACGCCCTGATTGTGTCATACCTCAATATTGGAACTGATGTGGACTTAAAATAGCACCTTGTGGAAGTGTACAATTGTTGACATTTATAAAGTCTGCATTTGTAAAGCATTTTACTTCCATAATGTGGTGTAATTTCGAGTGAACATGATATTCAACGGGATTGATTGAATAGGAAATGTGGGCGTTCGAGAGGCATGGAAAGTTATTATTTAAAAAAAAAGTTTGTTAAAGTGTTAAAATAACTGATAATGTCATGAGTGTGTATTACGAAAGCAGATGTAAATTTGTATTTTATTAGGCATAATACTATTCATTCATTCATGTTACTTCACTGTGCATGAACTAATGTTAACGAATAAAACATTTGATGTAGAAACATAAACTAAGATTAATAAATGCTGTAGAAGTATTGTTCATTCTTAGTTCATGTTTACTAAAGTAGTTAACTAATGTTAACTAATGAACCTTATTGTAAAGTGTTACCATTCTTTCTTTCAAAATCAAATCAATCAAACGTATACATTTATGTCACCCTGATAAAGTGTTGTCTACTCCCCACAATGTTTAGTAAAAAAAAAACGAAATGTGTTCATTTTCACCCCAGTGAAGTATCATCCATTTCTGTCCAGATGCAAAGAGAAGCCATTCCTTTCTGATGCCTTAAATACGAATGCCATTAGGTCATTTCCAGCGCATAACATACTGTCAAGCCCACATTATCTTCTGTAAATGTTCGCAAAGATCCTCCACATATCCTCCTTCATCCCATTCTTCCGGAGACCAGGCCCTCAGACTGTCCACAGTTCATTTTCTACTTTTGTTGTCCAAACCATTCAATAAAATGTAACACACTGTGGTCATATTGTCCTAAGTACCTCCTGTTATGGTTTCCCCAACATAACATTTAGCAGTGTAGCTTAACGATGTAGTCAATCTTTTTTTAAAACGTACTTTACCCCTGATGAACTAGCCGTGGAACATGCAGCCCTGACACTTTATAGGACGTTTACTTTAATGGAAAATTAGGGATAATACAAACATTAACTGTGCTTAAAAGGGTATCACAATTAAATCAGGAGAGGCTAATGCTGCAAGGTCATACAGGAAATGAAGTCCATATAAGAGTAAGAAAAAGTGCATTAGAGGGTCGCTCTAGATATGCTGCCCTTCTTTATAGCATCTTAAGTCTTTATGGAATCATAGTCTGTATTGAATCTGAACTTTTTATTAAATATAATAGTGATGACAAAGCTAAAGTATAATGTTTATTTAATGACTAAAATCAAGGAAACAAGCAATACATGCTTCTAGATATCTCATGTACCCTTGTGAAAAAGTAGACTTTAGCACACTTTTAAAAGGAGTTCTTAAGTGCACAATCATGCTTTTTCGAATAATACCTTTCATGTAGTGTGTAATTCAGCTGTTTGTGAATGTTAAAGGTCTGCAAAGTTTTAAAGATCAAAATGCACAACATTTTGATCATTGCCTTTAGCAATTCCAGTCTCACTTCCTGTTACAAACCTACATAACAATGTAAAGAATTTGCATTATGTCAGCCTATGGTTTTCATTGGCTGAACGTGAACAACGTCTACTTTGCCCCGCCCTCAAACCCTGAAGTTGTAGCTGAAGCCTGGAAGAATTAGGTGTTGTCGACATGGTGAGAAGATGCTGTTTTCTGAGCTGCGAATCCACTTTGCATTCACTTTCAAAGGGTGAGGACTCAAATTGATATGGTAAAACCGACACCATCGTTACAGTTAATGTCACTGTGTGTACACGTGCTGAGGAGCTGAAAATTCAGATAAGGTAATAGGCATTTGTTTTCCAATTCGAGCTGTAAGCGGTAGACCAATCACAACAGACTGGGCCGTCTGACCAATCAGAGCAGAGCAGGCTCGCAGAAAGGAGGAGTTTAGAGAGACTGAATCTTCAAACTAACCATTTTCAGACTCTGATGTGAAATGTATATTATGAGAAAATGAAAGTGTTTTTTTGACCATTGATATATGTAAACCTATTGTAGGAGACCTTTAAAACAAAATTAGAAACCTTTAAAATAGCATGATAGGGACACTTTAAAAGAATATACTTTATTGCAATCTGAAAGTAATGTTTTCAGACACTTAAATGCATGTTAATGACAATTAAATAAAAATGTACTATAGGTAAAATTATATTAAGTGCAGTTAGCTGATTTTTAAAGTGTTTTTTGACCCACTTAAATAGGACTTTATGTACTTTATCACACTACATTTACAATTATAATCAAGAACTTTGTGCTTTATCTGCACAGTATAGTTTTTCTAAATTATACTTTTAAGAATTGAAGTACATTAGAAATGCACATTCAGTACAATTGAGGACCAAGTTCAGGAGGGTCAGAATATGTAAATTGTATAATAACAAAAAAGCAACTGCTCTATTTAGAAAACTGTTACGAGTCTAATTAAAATATATATTTTAGGAAAAAAATATATTATTTTAATAATATTGACAAAATATATAATTATTCCAAACAGAAATTAATTTAGAATAAACTTTTTTTTTTTATATGCCCACAACAATGTGTCAAAAATGTTAAGTTGCTATCAATATTTTTTATTTTGGTTTAGCACTAATTGAAGCCAATGAGGAACAGATGAATTCTAGCTAACTGTTCAGTCTCTTTCGCCCACTATCCAATCTGCTACCTAAAACCTATCCAGCCTTATTGTTTTTTTCAGCGTTGATTCTGAAATGGCAAAGATCTCAGCAGGTTCCACCTCATCTGCCATATTAGGAAAGTACAAGTTGTGACATTTAATAACATTGTGGTCCGTGAGTCATCCAGAATGTGTGTGTGTGTGTGTGTGTGTGAGTGTGTGTGTTTGTCTGGAGCAGCGTATCTATTTCTCAGAGGCATCAATCTCAAAACTCTCAGAGATTACAATGTGTCATTCGCCGCTCACAGACTGCAAGTCGTTCTCAATATCTCATTCTAGCCATTCCTAGGATTAAGATTGGTATCAATCAAGATAATTATCACTAAGACTGTGACCAAAATAATAACAACACTGCAAGTTCTACGGGTACCTGAAGAGTTTGAGGGTGACCGTTCCATAGACCGTGGCAAACCCGAGCAGACGAACCCATCGCAGCAGGATACAGCGGAAAACACTCGGCTGGAAGTACAGAATCACCACCTGGAAAACAACAAGCAAGCACTCAAATGGAATATGCATTTATTTTAATAACTAGGTGTCTATTTATTCAGACGAGAAGGAAATGCTTGCTACAAGATCCCTGCTGTTTTGTCCTTGACTGATGGTTAAAGGATAAAAAAGTAAATTAAAGTTCAATATCTGAAGGTAAAATGTGTAATTTCAGAATTGCTAGAAGCACAAAATGGAACTGAAAAAAGAAAACATACATTTCGGTCACATTTTAGGGTCCAATTCTCACTATTAACTAACTATTAACTACGACTTTTCCCTCAATAAACTCCTAATTACTGCTTATTAATGGTTACATTGTTAAGTTTAGGTATTGGGTAGGAATAAGGGATGTGTCGTCAATGTTGGCGCTAAGTGGTTGTAATGCTAATTCTCCACTGTGTTCTCTTTGATTATTAAAAGAGGTTTCATTTTGACCACTCCTTCGCCGTGCGCTTCATTGATACAGCCACAATCGTGACAATTAGTTAATACATTTATATTAAATGCAATTACTGTCAGGTTTGTGGGTGAGGAATGAAGCGAGGACTCAATTGCAGAAAGATGGGTCTTTATTCATCAAAAACAGACAACAAAAACTACCCCGAGGGGGAAAACAAGACAGACTTGACTAACTAGACTTGACTTGACTTGACTTGACTTGAAGCACACAGCATGGAAACACAGTAAACATGCGATGACGAACCAGCACAGGACTGCAAACACAGGGAGAATAAATAGGGAGCAAACAAGGCAGGTAACGAGGGATGACAGGTGACAAACACACGGAGCATGGATGTCTGAATCCCGACACAGAACCGAAAACCAAACTAGACCGACGTGCCGGGATCCAAACACCATGCCCCGCACACGTAACGAGGCACGTAGGCTCCAGCACGCTCGTAACCGTGCACTCAGACAAAGACGAGACAAAACCGGGAGTGTCAGAGCTCTGTCACAAAACCAAGAATTGAACTAGACAGAAGTGACAGAACCCTGACAATTACTTGATCTTAAATGTGCTTTATTTCACCCAATAACTGACTTTACCTGTGTACTTTAGTAAAAAATATTATAAAAACATAATGATTTAAAATATAGGCTACTTTAAAGTAAAACTTTTCAAATTAAAAGTCAAATGCAAATTATTGCAAAGCGCGCTTTTTGAAGGTGTACTCTAACTCTTTGCAAGTAAAGTTTTTAAAAAATATACTTTTAAGATTCGAAGTATACAAGTGCACACTCAACACAATTAAGTGCACTTTATCAGAAGGGGGATATTTTTAGCAACTAACGGCTTACATTTTTTGCGCCTACAAAACCATCAACCCCATCCTCAAAATTACATGATTTTTTTTTTTTTTTTGGTGCACTTACTGTCTACCAGACATTATGATAAAAGAATACTGTAACTGAATAATCACAATCACGCATTACAAAGACCGGTTTAATGTGTTGGGATAGAATAAAGTATTTTAACTATCCAATCAAATTAATTACATGTGCTGATTAAATAATTGCTATTATCAACATATTTCACTATTTGCTGAAAAAAAAAAAGCCCAGAATTAAGATAATGAAAATACATCATTGTGGCAGACGAAACACTGTTGTGACTGTCACATCTCGCATCATGAGTGCCACATTTTTAAGATGCTGTAAAACTGTCTTGAGACCACTGCATTGTGTTCAATTCTGTTATGCTTTGTCAATTTTTATAGCGGTATTTTTTCAATTAAAATATTTTATTAATTTTTTTTTTTTTTTTTTTTTTTACTGATTACACTAAAATTACATGTGGAATATACACGCCTGTCATACACCTCAACGGCACTACATTTCCCAGCATTCCTAATGATTCCCACACTCAATAAGCCATAACCTGCACATCATCATCACTGTGTATTTAAAGGGTTAGTTCACCCAAAAATGAAAATTCTGTCAGTAATTACTCAGCCTCATGTTGTTCCAACCCCGTAAGACCTTCGTTCATCTTCGGAACACAAATTAAGATATTTTTGATTAAATCTGAGAGTTGTCTCACTCCTCCATAGGCTTCTAAGGGACTGAAACTTGCTGGCCCAGAAAATGTATTAAAGACATCGTTAATATAGTCCAAGTGACTACAGTGGCTTAATCTTAAGTTTATAAAGCGACGAGAATACTTTTTGTGCGCAAAAACAAACAAAAATAACGACTTTATTCCACTTTTCATTTCCTTCTCTCTTTCACGTAGTGTTTAAGCGTAGCGCATCTGTGCACGTCACCACGTATCACACATGACCAGCGTCGGCCAATAGTGAGCCTACATGGTGACGTGCAACACAGACGCGCTACGCTTAAACACTACGTGAAAAGACCCGAGGCCCAGAGAGAAGGAAATGAAAAGTGGAATAAAGTCGTTATTTTTGTTTGTTTTTGCGCACAAAAAGTTTTCTAGAAGCCTATGGAGGAGTGAGACAACTCTCAGATTTAATCAAAAATATCTTAATTTGTGTTCCGAAGATGAACGAAGGTCTTACGGGGTTGGCTCTTTTGTTAGTACTTGTTTAATAAACCTTCAATAAATCTTGATATCAGCTTTACAACGTCCTAATTTTAACACTGAAAAATACACACAACATATTTACTGTATAATTTGTGCAAGGAACCAATGGATTACTAACATCCTGTCAACAGCTTTTTTTTTTTTTTTCTGGGGACACATGAAAGTGCATAAATCAGAAATTCGCTTTTCATTTCTCAGCTCATCACTTACAGCAAGCCTTCAACCTATAAAAAAATACAAATAATCTCTTTGATGTGACTGTGATGTGCGCTTCCATTGATCTATACATCCATCATACTTATCTGCCACCGTTCTCCAAACAAACCCGTCAGATGGAGGAATCTAACAGAGAATTCCAGCACATCACAGCACTTCCGTTGCATCCACAGAGAGAAAGAGAGAGAGACACTAAAGGTGAACTGTAATTGAAGCAGAATCTCACAGCTGTGCCGCCAGAAACCCCCCTCTGTCCCCCGCGCGCTGGCCTCCGCTCAATCTCTCTATGTGCAAACAGCGATGCGACGACACTCTGTGTAATCTATTAACAACAGTCTGCTCACTTCTCAGGAAGCTCTATTATTAAATTGATTATGGAAAAATGATTCAGAGCAGATGAATTGCTCCAGCACAGACTCTTCTGTCATAATTAAGTTGAGAAAAACTGATGACAGAGTCTAAGATACATCCGTATGGGCTCATGCAGACCCCCACAGCTCCCTCACACATGAGATGACACTAATCTTAAAGGATGGCATGAGCGAATCGTGAAGTTACACATCATCATATATTTATTTCTGCTATTTAAATTCAACATGAGAAGCAGTTCGGCATTTGCAACTCATTTAATGTTGCACAATGAGACATATTTTGTAAGAAACATTTATTTTGACTTTATTTTATCCATTGAGAATTGTAAAAAGTTGTTTCATTTTGATGAAAGATCATCTAAAAGCCCTAAACATACAATTAACTCAACATTCAAAATAGAAATTATGATATTTTTGTGATTTTAAAAGACGTGCATGCAGGTTTACCGAAGACAAATTTGTAATGTCAGGTGCATATAAGCTTATTTCATAACAGAAAACACATAATACAAACTCATCTTGTGTTTTTCAGTCACACATCTGAACATCAAACAGCTTAGACACTGACTTTGAGTGGTACATTCATTCAATTGCCCTTTCGTTGACAAGTGTTTTTTTTTTAAATATACAATATAATACATAAAACCACAAGAAAACCTTTTATCAGCCTTAAAAGAAAATATATGGCAGTATTTTTCAAAGCATTGTGTCATTGTGCCTGCAAGTCTTTCAATTGCATTTACACACGTCACCAGCAGATGTCACCTGTGTTTTGAGCGCTTTGACACAGTAAATCATTTTGTGAAGTAAATGGTTGAAGTGATTCAAAGTTGGTTTCCTGTTTGAAAAAGCTTTGTTTCTTCCATCACAATAGCTCCTTGTCAATTGTCAGTACTATTTTATGGCTTCTTTTCTTTCATTTAAAGTGTTAATTTAACCAAATATGAAAATCATCCCATAATGAAAGCCATCCTAGGTGTATATGACTTTCTTCTTTCAGCCAAACACTCGGAGTCAATCGGAGTTATATTACAAAATATCCTGGCTCTATTTTGAAGCCCAAAAAGCGCATTCATCCATCCTAAAAGTAATCCATACGGCTCCAGGGGGTCAATAAAGGCCTTCTAAAGTGAAGTGATGCATTTTTGCAAGAAAAATATCCATATTTCTAACTTTATAAACTAGAATCACTGGCTTCCGTTGGCAATTCGAGTTCCGGCTGAAGAGTGACCCTTGACCTTACGCACAACGTAATGACGAACGCAGAAGCGCAGAGGATAGAGCAAAACAAAACACCAGTCATGAATTAGAAGTCTAAAATGAGAATTTTTAAAGAGAAATGTCAGAGGAGCTTGAGATTGTTGCTTACACTACTCCGAAATCCTACGTCATACGCCGGAACTCGACTGTCTCATGAACACGCGAACAGACGTTACCAGAAGCTAGTGATTACAAGTTATAATTGTAGATATTTTTCTTACAAAAACGCATCGCTTCGTCTCAGAAGGCCTTTTTTAACCCCCTGGAGCCGTATGTATTACTTTTATGATGGATGAATGCACTTTTTGGGCTTCAAAATCTCAGTTATTATTCACTCCTATTATAAAGCTTGGAAGACCCAGGATATATTTTAATATAGCCTAACTCCGATTGTGTTTGGCTGAAAGAGGAAAGTCATATACACCTACATAGGATGGTTTGAGGATGAGTAAATTAAGGGATCATTTTCATTTTTGGGTAAATTAACCTTTAATGTCAGTTGTCATCAGCATTTGCACCAATTGTAACAATCACACCAATCGTTTCCCAAAAGCAACGTAAGCCTAAGTCGATTGTTGAAACTATTAGCACTAATGGTCTCCTCAATCTTCTTGGGCTTACAATGCTCTGGAATCATTTCCAGTATAACAATGTAACGCTCTGCTTAATCACCATATGATGAATCGTTAGAGAAATTAACTAGCTCACAACAGTTTCCAAACACCACATTAACATGGACTCATCTCTGTCGCTTGACCCACGTTGGTTCAACCATACAGACCTGTCATTAATGACATCAAGTGGAGTAATAACTTCTACTAATCAATCTATTCAATTGCGAGATCACAATTTATGTCAGATCATTATGGTTGATTCACTAACAAAAAACTAACCACAGGTTGAGAGCTGTAGTTGTGACCACACAAGTTTGCGATACTGTTTGCAAAAATCCTTTGGAATTAAGGTTTTGGCAAACACTAAATTGTTGAACTATGTTAGTAACAACAGAACTTGCAACCTTAACCATCGTTAAGAGATGAGTCCCACCGCAGAGATGAGTCCCAACTTAGGACCCAAGCAATCCGATTGGTTCAAAGCACTTTTTATGGGTAATCGCTTAAAGGTAGGGTAGGTAGGAATTTTATAAAAAACTTTTTTCCAAATTTGTTTACACTTTCTATATATATCAATACATAATTAAAATGTAAGTACTCTGAAAAAAAGAGTATAAAAATCGAGTGACTCTAGACCATTTAATCTGCATTAAACACAGCTCATTATTTCCATTCAGGACGAAACAAAGGATTGGCTTAGGCGACTGTCACTCTCTCGCAACCATGGCAACCACCCTTTTGCCACACAGGATCTGCCCATATGCGCGCGCACCCGTTTGATTTGAGGAATTCAAGAGGCACGGAACCTAGCAATAGGAGATGCAAAACTCGACGCAGGTCCTCATGTCCAAGAAGTGCTCCTTGCCCTGCACTTCGACCACCCCGTCCTCGTCCTCTACTTCCTCGGACCCTAGTTGCACGGCCGCTTGCACGACCTCCTCTGCTTCGCCCTCGACACCGGACCTGTCCTCGAGCTGACGATGCGGTACTTGTCACCGGAGTGTAACGTTAGTCCTCATCAGAGTCAACAATGCTTTCATCATGGAAACTCTTACATGCAGAACACCATATATGTTATGAATCTTACACGAAATTCATCTTCATCACAGTGTAACTGATGGTAATGGAAAAACGTGTATCAATGCAACCTGTTTTTAGATAGTGTCTTGATAGTGAGTACTAAAATACATCTTATTTGTTTATATTCATAATGATAAAGTTAGATTTTTTTTATTACATGTGATTCTGACATGATGTCACTACATGCACTGCGCTCCTTCCTCTCCGCTCGTCTCAGGTAAATAATGCGTCTTCCAGCTCAGCGGTCGGAGTCGCGCGTTCATGTGTTTTGGGGGCGTGGCTTTGAAAGGAGCCCAGAAGGGAGGGGTGGAGTGAATGGAAATAATGAGCTGTCTTTAAAACAGTCGTGAGAGGTCTACAGACACTCGATTTTTATACTTTCTTTTTCAGAGTACTTACATTTTAATTATGTATTGATATATAAATAAAGTTTAAACAAATTTGGAAAATAAGTTTTTTAGACAATTCCTACCTACCCTACCTTTAAGTGCCTGGTTACAAATCAGGCAAAATCATTTTATTATATAAGTCTTTTGAACTACGTTATAACGACCATTCATGTATTTTAACTTATATGTTTCATATGTAACCAAAGCTATAGATTGTGATATTAAGCATTTCTCGTTCTTAGTTTTTTTTTTTTTTTGTTAGCTTACATTTACAATTCAATTACTATACAATAGCAGTCTGTCTTTCTGTAAAGCTGTGAACTGTGTACTGTGAAAAGCATTATACAAATAAATATATTACTTTATTATATTAAGGTGGGACTCATCTTTATGGTGGGACTCATCTCTTCACCACACTGGATTTACTAACAGCTTGTGCCAGCGCAAACTATCTTTTGTGTTAAAAAACTATTGTCAGAATTTACTAAAGACAAGTAGTGAAAAATTTGCGCTGAAAAGACATGGATAGGATTATTTTTGCATATGTATTTGTAGGAGTTTCCCTTTCAGATGCAAAATGTATGGGAGGAGAGTATTTCAATGAATCATGCAAGGTGATTTACTAAGGTGTGTGCTCGTCAATTTACTGGTATTTGCACCATTATTTAACGCCCCAAAAAAGCATGTCTTAAACCAGACGCTAATTTGTTCTGTTCTTGGTAGATTGTGTTGTATTGGTCATTATGGAAATGATCTGACTGTGTCTGTGTTCTTCAATGTATGCGTCATCAGTAGATCACGCACAGAAGTTTCCACTCCCAAGTCGTGAACTTTCCAGTTGCATTCTCATGCTAATTAGCCCTGTTTAGTAAATCTATCCCATAGTTTGCTAACGGTGCTTTCAGGAAACAGTTGATGGACCCAATTGACTTCCATAGTATTTTTTTCCTACTATGGAAGTCAATGGTTTTGGTTACCGACATTCTTCAAAATATCTTCCTTTGTGTTCAGCAGAAGAAAGAAATCCATACAGGTTTGAAACAACTTGAGGGTGAGTAAATGATGACAGAATTTTCATTTTTAAGTGAACCTTTCCTTTAAGACAAGGCCAAATATATGGCCAAAAGGGGTGTTTCATAAAGGCACTGTAGTAAAAAGGGTCAGAGAGGGTAAAAAGGGATGTGAAAAGCTAAACTCAGATAATTGTAATGACCCCTTTAAATGCACTTTTACCGTCCAGTGGGGCAGGAATGTGTTGTTTCAAAGACGTAGTGCCTGTGTGTGTGTGTGTGTGTGTGTGTGTGTGTGTGTGTGTGTGATAGCTGTCTCAGGTCCAGTGACTAAAGTGGTGTGTGTGTGTGTGCTGTGCTTGTCAGGGGAGCATCCAGTCGGCCAGCTCTTAATTAGAACTGGGAGTACCACACGCCTCCAGCAGAACTCTCAACAGTTTTAACCAGTCACTGACAAACCATGCAAAACTAACACTCTACACCTTCTCATAAATATCTGAGGCAGAGTAAACAGCACTACTTTCAAGGGTTACTTCATTGTCAGCATAATATTCATCTCAACTAAAGTGACATCACTGTTGAAAGATATGAAACATGTACTCTGTCAGGAGTAGTGTACTACAGGAGTGACTAGAACTGCAGCATTTCAAAGGCCTTTAATGTGTCAGGACACAATTCATTACATAACACAAGTATGCACTGCATCTCAGCGTTATTGCAGAAGGAAGCTAGACCTAGCATTAACTGTCGTCATCTATTCAGTTTCCCTTTTCAGGTCAACTAATATGAAGCAGCAGTTTGAAGAGAAACTTGCTGAGCAAGTGAAAGTTAGTTAGACTGTCAACGGGTAACCTGAATAACATAGCCGATGTAGCGGCGCAGAAATTTAAAGGTAACTATGTTTCCCCCTTCAGCAATGAAGTTATTATCTGCCAGACCGATGAAAGGAAGCACATTAAATCTGTACACTCGCTTGCAGCACACAGCTGCATTTGTGTAATTAAAGTATATTCCAAGTATAGAATTCTTGCATAGTGCATATGTAACTGGTCCTACTCGACCCGCTCCGAGCGGGATTCAATTCGGCGGACGCTAAAGAAAGACCGCAGCCGGCTAGCGTCAATCGCTAGTGCTCCTTTTGAGGCCAGGGGAAGTGAGGTTTACACGGACAGCTCTTACTGGCCTATAAGTCCGTTACATATATTGTGTAGTATACACTGCATACTTTAAATTTGTATGTGAATTCTATAAACATTTCAAACAGTGGAGCTGGTTACGTGATGCAAACATCAAAATGTGTTATTTACAAATCATGCACTATGGTAAAAGTGTTTTGGGGTTAAAACATATTGTAAAATAAAATCATTATTAATTTATATCTGCCCCTGTAATCATAATTTGTGTGAAAAGGAATTAAAGTGATTGGTGTTTTACTGCCTCTAGTGTTTATTTAAAGCAGGGGTTCTCAATCCTGGTCCTCGAGGGCCACTTTCTTGCAGAGTTTAGCTCCAACCCTAATCAAACACACCTGAACCAGCTAATTAAGCTCTTCAGGTTTACTAGAGAGCTAAAGGCAGGTGAGTTTGATCAAGGTTGGAGCTAAACTCTGCAGGAAAGTGGCCCTCGAGGACCAGGATTGAGAACCCCTGATTTAAAGGGATAGTTCACCCAAAAAGGAAAATTCTGTCATCATTTACTCACCAAGTTGTTCTTAACCTGTGCGAGTTTCTATCTTCTGCTGAACACATAAGAAGATATTTTGAAGAATGTCAGTGATCAAACAGTTGATTGACTTCCATAGTATTTTTTTCAATGTCAATGGCTACCGTCAACTGTTTGATTACCGACATCTTCAAAATATCTTCTTTTGTGTTCAGCAGAAGAAAGAAACTCACACAGGTTAAGGACAACTTGAGGGTGAGTAAATGATGACAGAATTTTCCTTTTTGTTTGAACTATCCCTTTAAGTTGGAAACTGCAGTTGTACATATAGGTACGTTTTTGCATTGATCCATCACCCAAGTGTTTTTTGCTTACTTTTTCATTATGCTGCGTATTCGGAAGTTCCACTTATTTAATGGACTGCTCACGGCATACTATATTATGGCATACTGTATAGTGTGGATTTGGATATGTGGAGCAGTTATTTGCCATTTAATCCAGTTTTGTGTAAAAATGTCTTAGTATTTTGCATCTAGATGAAATGATGACATGACATTACTTCTCATTTAGTTGTCACACTGGAAATTGAAGGTCAAACAAAACACAGTGCACTGTGGGATACATTAGTAAAGTTAGCTCTGGTACATTAAACAGCACATATTTGCAAATATTGCAAATAATATCCAAACACAGACAATTCCCACGTTGTGCTCAGTCTCCAGTAAAAGAAGTACGATGATATGCCATTCTGAACACACCCATCATCCCTTGCATGCCACTCACTCCTTAAATGAACCTTCTGCATAATGGACTCACATTGATGACCGGTTGAAAGCTGATCCACACGTACAACAGCCAAAGATCAATGAGAATGAATGTAACCTGACCTCTGTGCGTGTGTCTGTGTGGTGTGTGTCGGCACCATAGCCCCATCCAAAACATGAAAGACAAAGAAGAACAAACATCTGAGGCTGTGCAATTATCAGTGTGTTGCAGATGTGCTGCGACCCCCCCTTACGGGACCATTCGTGCTAATCCGATTAGCAGAGGCATTAATGGTCGTCCCATAGCAGTGGAAAAAGACACAGGCACGTGCTTATTTTGGCTCACTAGCTCTGAGTCAGACGAGGGACGTGGCGAACTCTGGGGGGGAAGCCAAGAGGAGGCGACGGAAGTCAACGTTGCCCAGATCGGTGAGGCGAGACTGTGTTTTGCATGATGCAGGAAAGTCTCACCGCACTCGGAGCGTAACAAAACACACAACGCTTCAAGTGGCTGATTCCTCAGAGGGCTCGAGAACACAAACAAAACGCAGTTGCCGTGGCGTGAGACGACAGAGAGCCAGACGGTAACCAGGTTGAGAAAAAAAACACTGAAGCAAATCCTGAGTTATCATTTTACATTAGTGCGCCTATATCGCACTATATGAATAATATTCATATTTTTCAGCCTCTTCGCAATATTCAATCTTGTCTTAAATATGCTTACTCTGAAATGGCTTAAAGGAGACATATCATGCTTTTAAATCGTTCCTTTTTACATATAAATCATACATTTGTAGTCTATATAAAGCGGAACTGCAATGCTTGGGTCTGAATTCCTCATTATTATAGCTCCACAGGCCCCTTTTTTACCCCTTTTCTGATGTGCGTCTGAGAGCAACTCGTTTTGGTGCGGTCTCTTTAAATACAATTGAGACACTTCATACCCCGCCCCCTCTCCAGGATGCAGAGGTGACACTCGGTTCAACTCCACCCCGTTCGGCCATTTTTGTAGTTTGATAGCAGAGATACGATTATCTAGCGGCACAGAAACTTTTTATTCACACGTTATTAACAAAATGTCAACAACGGAAGACTTGTCCAGCCAGCCTTACATGTTCGAGCCAGAGTCGGAGCCGGAGCGAGATGAAAATGAAGACGACGAACCTGCAGAACGTCTTCATATGGATGTATCGCAATGGTGTGTTACTGTATTTACACATGAAACTTTGGTCTTCCGACCTTTTACCACCGTGTCGATTTATTTTGATTAATATGTGCGAGGGAGAGAGAGCAAGACAGCGTCTAGTTTGGAGACGGTGTCTTGTTTACACTTTCGCCTGGCTCCGAAGAGAGAGAGAGTGCGTGCGCGCGACCGGGTCTCTCTCTCTCTGCTCGTTCTTTCAGTTAAACATGCGCTCTGTCACAATCTACATTAGACGGTGTAATGAAGCGTGTGGGTTACTACATCCAACAACTGAACATTTTAACTTACCCTCTCGTAACTTCTGCATCTTTTAGCTTGGACTACAAAATTGCAGCGAGAAATAAAAATGGCGGTTTGCTCGAAGTGTTGGCCTGGAAGTCAATGTCCTTATTTGGCAGTTCCGCTGCAAATACTGTGACGTAATAGTTCACAAAACGTCATAGATAACAGAAAAATCGGAACAGGTTGAAAAATAAGGCCAAAACAGAATATAAAGATATCAACGAAGCACCTGAAGAGAATAATTTAAACTTTTCTGTTCTAAACATTCCAAATATACAACAAAATGCATTTAAGGGCTAAAAAAGTGGATTTAGCATGATATGTCCCCTTTAAAATTGTGATTTTTTTTTTTTCAATCAAAGGATTTGTTATTGCCAACTTGGCTTAACTATTTAGCCACCGGCATTTAAAAAAAAAAGGTTGCCAGCCACCATCAGCATTTTTGATGATTTTCACAAAAGTTTCATGGCCCCCAGAATATTTTGTTGCATGAATATCTGAACATGCAATATACCAAAGATATATCATATCTTTATATATCAATATATCAGAGCCTCAGCATTCAAACAAACAAACAAACAAAAATGTTTTATTCTAGCTTGCATGCATTCTTTTATTTTTTATCAACATTTGAATGTGGGTAAGTTTCATAAAAAAGCAACATGTTGAGCAGAAAAACGTGTTTTTTCTACATCTGACTGACTACATCTGGATTGGATTCACAGCAATGAAGATCGAGTTCATCAAGTACATCAACACCCCCAAAGCTTCACAGTCCTAAAGCTCGTCCTGGATTGACATTTTATTCGGTAACATTAGGCAGTTTTTATTATTTTACATATGCATCTGCTTACATATGATATCGCTTGTTTCTACTGCTTTTTTCTTGTGTTTTGATCAGGAGATTCAGTTATCCATCGAAATTATACTGAATACAGTATTGTTATTATTATTATTAAATATTGAACATAATTATACTTGACCTCCGATACTAATCACCCAGCACCTATTGTAACACCTTACAAACTAGCATTTTACAAAAAACATAATTAAAAAAAAAACACACTCTTGAAATGGAGGGGTTTAGCTGAATGTCAGGGCAGTCCAGAACAAAAAAAGGGGAGTGAGACAGCTCTGACATTTCCACAGTTTGCCTGGAGCACTTACGTCCGCTCTAAATATTAGTGATGAGAGGAACTTGATGACGAGACCTTGCCTCTTGCCTTGCCTTACCCAGAAAAACTGAATCTTTTGGAGAAAGACAGAGGCACAGAGGAGCTGTTGACGCATGTCTTGTCTTTGGGGAGTTGGCAGAGCTCTCATCCATCACAGAAACATGCTGTCGGGTCACACCTGTTGTGCAGCACACACATGCACTGTCAGCACTCACTAACTCATTCCATGTAACCGCTATTCATGAATCAATACATCTAAAAGACCTATAACAGGTTCAACAAAAAAAACTACAGCATTGAATATTATTTAACTAAAGCACTTAAAGAACTGCAGGTAATACATTATTTTACAGTGTCCTTGTTACACAGCACATGTAGTTACTGTAGTAATAACAATAAATTATGAATAATAATAAGCAACTAACCCTAAACCAAATCCTAACCCTATAGTAAGTACATGTAGTTAATTATTACTTAAATGTTAAACATTGAAATAAAGTGTAACCGAACTACGCTTATAGTTTCTTGTATCACAGTGGGTAACACTTTATTTTACAGCATCCTTGTTACACATCTTACATGTACTTACTGTAGTAGTAACAGTAAATTACGCATAATTACAAGCAACTAACCTTAAACCAAACTCTAACCATAATTATAAGTACATATTGTTAATTACAATTACTCATTATATATTTGTATAATAACGCTGTAACAAGGTCACCTTCAAATAAAATGTAACTCTTTAGTTTAAAGGGTCATGAAACCCTAAACCAAATTTTCTGAGATTTTAACAGAGGTATGTGTGTTGAACACCATTGAAGACAATGTTAGCATCTGTTAGATTTAATAGTTGGGGGAAAATGGTTAAATTTTAGTTTTTTTTCCGCTATTTTCATCTTCCGGGTTTAAAATCTTCATCGTGTCGACGTCACAGGCGGTGTCGTGGCAGAGCACTATAGTACTTTGATGACTCATCGGTGTCTCATTATTATTCATGTACTGAGTTTTCTTATCCAATGAGAAGACACTTTCTCTTAATTATTCATGACACCACAAACTGTGATATCGCGTAGTAGATGATAGAGGCAATGATGGGACGCGCGTTTGTTTTCGTGGTACAAAAGTTCCAGTGCGTCTTTCCCCGCAATGCTGCCAGGGTTAGACTCCAGCTGCGGACGGTTGGTTGGCCATCAACCACGGACACATCTAAACTATGTGTGTGTAGCAACCATTCAACTGGAGAATGGTGGACTTCGGCCTTGTACACCAATGCAGGTTTCGTCTTGCGAGTGATGCGGTCCCGAGGACTTTTCTATCGCTTCAGAGGTGTGTCGTGTGTGTGTGTGTGTGTGTGTCTAAAATGTAACCCTGACCGTTTTACTGGCCTTTTGTTAAATAATCACTCGTTATTAAAATTTAGATATTTCGATAATACCTCAATTGTATGGAAAGTATGCTTAATTTGTGAAAATTTCTATGTCACTGTCCATCTTTATTATGTGTGTTTAGGGGGCGCGTAGATCAAGGCTATGTACGGAACGTTTTTTTTTTTTAAGCGGAAAATTTATTATTTTCAAATATATGCATTTATAGTGTGTATAGAAACAATTTATATGTTTTAAATACAACTATGATTACTGTAGGCTAATATATGTAGCAGGGCATTGTTACTTTTGAGAAAGGACAAAAATAAGGTGTCCGTGTATTTCATTAGACTTTAACTTTGCCAGCTATATAAAAAAAAAAATCTAGCATTTCCTCATGTTTTACCACTGATTTTTAGTGACAGTCGATATGCATGGGCCACTGGCGATGACAGTTTCCCCCCCACCCCTCTACCCTCTCCCCTGCCGTGCCATACCACACCCACTCCCCTTCCTTCTTGTCACAGCCACCACGCCCATTTAAGTTGCATTTTTCAAAAAGATTGTGAGCTAGACTTGAGCTGAAAGAGGGGGGTTTCATGACCCTTTAAGATGTCTTTGTTACACTGTAATTATACATTTAAGTAAAATTAACTTGCTAATTTAAGTAATTTCAAATTAAATTACATTAAACTGGCTTAAAAAATGAGTTAAAACTTGTATAATAGAAAATTGCTTAACTTATTTTGATGAGTTAAAGCAATGTAAAAACATGTTTTCATAACTTATAGATCATTTAATTTTTTATAGTGCAGTTATTACTATAGTAACTGCATGTAACAATGACACTGTAAAATAAAGTTTTACCATTGGGTATTGCTATTTCACCTTCTATATGTAAATTACCTCTGTTATGATTGGCTGATCACCAGCGTAGGAGTGGCCAAAATCATATCTCACAATGTAAGCAATTTTATATCACAATAATTAGATTAAACCACAATTATGCCGCATGTGCTGTTCATTGTGAACATAGAAAATTGATGAAATGAATGTGTTGATATGTAAATGTGGACGTTATATGTTATATGTTTATGACATCGTTGCCATCACATTAGAATGTCCCTTAAAAACACACACGCACGCACACGCACACGCACACGCACACGCACAAACACACTTACAGGAGGGTTACAATGGCAAGCCAGAGCAAATGCCAGTACATATAAACTGATCTCTCTCTTCCATTCTCTTGTTTTAAAACTCTCCATTAATAATCAATGCTAAGTGCTGGGAATCATGGTGATTGTCCTGCTTGTTCAGGAAGATGGGTGTGGGTCATATGAGTGAAAGATTGCATTGTACTTTACATAAAATTCCTATGGAGGCTTTTAGCAACACCTTAATTAGGCAATAAGGCCATTTATTAATATAGTCACAGATAATGGCCGTTTTTTTATCAAAATATAGCATGGTCCCAAGTGCCTTATTTTTATCATATGTGGTTACAGTACATATAAAAACATATAAAACAATTAAAGACTATAATTTCATTATAATAAAAGTCTTTTTCCCCCCATGAAACAAAAAAAAGAATAAGATTTTAACGACAACTATAATGATAACTATAGCGTCCACTAAGTGCGTGCTGTAGTTATGATCAGATTGCTTACAACATTTTTCATGAAAGACCTCTATAGATTTTTAAGATAATTTTTTTTTGACCCACTTAAGAAGAAAAGTACAAATTTATGACATTTGATAATTACTTCTACTAATTACTTAACTTTCTAATTTGGTTAATGTATTTTGGTTAAATGTACTGACAAGTCATTTCCATTGAAAGTGTAATTGATGTATTTAAATATATTTGTAGTTACACATTTGTAATGTTTCAATTTAATATATTTAAAATACATTAACTTTAAATGTAATATCGTTACACACTACAGTTCAAATTACTTTTGCACGTGCTTTAGTTTGTTAGTCAACACATCAAAATAAGTGTACTTTAAAGCATAAATGCTTTCTAATGATTTAAAATGTACTTTAAGGTAAAAATTGGTGAACATTTTCGGCCTCTTTTTTGGGACAAAGAAAGTCATATTTGGATGAATGCATGAAGGTGAATAAATGAAGAGTGAATTTCAGGTTGAACTATTCCTTAAAAAGCAGGAAAATAAAGACCTATTTCCCCGGTGAAACTGTGTGAGGTACTGTCATGCTGTCTGGCTCATCTGTGTCTGTGACACTACCCTCTGGAGTGTAAACCCGAGAACAGAGTGTTCCTCATCCCTCACGCAACATCCACACAAAAACACACACTGCTCTTCAAAGCTCGCATGGGCATTCACTCACACACACTTCATTACACCCCTTCAGGGGCTCATCCACTCACAAGCCAACGCCAAAAAAAGCATTTATTATTTACCTTTACATAATAGCCCTGGTAGATTTATCCTAATGCCTCCCGCTTGCATTTCTTTTCCCTTTTTTGTTGTTGTTGCTAGTTTCAACCCCCCTGCAGCTCCCTTTCTCTTTGTCATTTTCAAAGAAGGCGCCCCATTACGTAACGCGTCGTTTTCTCTGTGCATCTTTGAGTCTTTGTGTAAGACGAAGAGAAAGAAGCAGAGTAGGAGTGGACCTGCCAAAGAGTGTTTGAACACATGCTCTCCCCCATACACACACAACCTCAGTGTGCCAAGGCAGAGATTGATAACACTGCAGTCAATCACGACGGCCGAGGAATTCACACAGCCGACACCATCAGACTCATGTGGCGGAATTCAGAGAAACCCTATTAGTGCTGTCAGTCAAAACTCAAACAAGCAGCCGTGATTGGCAGAGGAACACAGGAAACACAGAGAGTGGCAGACGGGAAGTGCACATCATGAAGGCAGCAGTAAAGATAGGCTATGTTTGACAATAGTCCTACCACTACTAATACTAATAACAGTATTACTACTACTAAATAGTCCTTTTACAGTTTCTGCAGTATTCAAAATGTGTATAACTAGAGGACACTGTGCTGAGTACAGAAACACAAAATCTTTCATCTTCAAGATCAAGTCATCTTGATCTTTTATTCCTAGAGTGATGATTGAATCCGAAGTACTATACACTGTATAATATTTTTGGTCACACTTCAGATTAGCGTCCAATTCTCACTATTAACTAACTATTAACTACGAATTTTGCCTCAATAAACTCCTAATTACTGCTTATTAATAGTTAGTAATGTGGTTGTTAAGTTTAGGTACTGGGTAGGACTGATATTCTAGATTATGGTCATGCAGAATAAGGCATTAATATGTGCTTTATATGTACTAATAAACAGCCAATATCCTAGCAATATGCATGCTAATAAGCAACTAGTATATAGTTAAGAAATTGGATCCTAAAGTGTAACCATTTTTTAGAATTCCAAACTATTTTAGAATTTGACCTAATTCCTAAATATATATACACACACTGTATATATGTAATCATAAATTTACTTTTAAAAACCAAGGAAATTTATTTCACAAAAATTGTTGATACACAAGTACCATCCCACTGTATTGTCAGAATATGACTACTACTGATGAATAAACAGTATAAGGTAAGGCTATTAAACAGCAATCCCAAACTAGTTTTTGTTAATTCAATAAAGATGACAAGTTGGTATGAGCCACCACAGTCATTTAAAATATACAAAATAACACAAAGTGAAAATTAAGTGGTATTTTAGCATGGTATATACTATACTATACTATACTTGATTATTCTAATATGAACTGTTAATGAAACATATGGACACTCATCCTGATGAATAGAATGAACCTCATTCCAGTGAGAAAATCCTTCACAGCTAACACGTTCCAGTTACGTAATTTACTGGTACTTTTTGGTAATTTCACGACTTACTAATTGACAATATTACTACGACGTTGAATGCTCGTAATTTATCTGACAGGACAGGAAAGTTCATTTTTCAAGTTACAAATACATTATAACGGTTAAGCAAAGAGAACGGTTTGGCCCGACTACAGTTCTGTACTGAGTACATCTCTAACAGGTTCAGGATTGAAAGCTGGGCAGTGATGCTGAGATAGCATGACTCAATCTTTCAAGCTCTCGCCTCATCAAGGCAGCACTTTCACAATGTGCTTTAATAAAGAACTTCCGTTTCCGTGGAGCGGTGTGGCTGCAACAGCTGGGCTGTGAAAGCTGGAGCAGATGAGATGACGTCCGTAGCCCTCTATGCAGCTGAATGCTGTTATTTATTACAGTCATGCATGATCATTAGCTGGCGTGTTCCTCATCTCCACCCTCACACCAATCTCCAGGCACTTGGTTACAAAGGCCACGGATCACGGATCGTTCAAACTGACGTTAAATGATTCCATGCAAATGTTGATGCATGATTCAGAAGTTCCACCGTCTCTCATTTGCAATTTAGCAATTGGACACAAATAGGGCTTGAAGGTTTGTTTTCTTCAATAAATGGTCAGTGAAAGGATAACCTCGGGCTAATATTGATAAGTAGCTCATAATTAAAAACATTGTTTACTTAACAAACAGGATATCAATTCAAAAGATTAATGTCATAATCACTGTATAATTTGAATTGCTAGATACAGAAGGTCCGGACATTTGATGACATTTAAAGTGTTTAATACAAGCTTGAAGGTTGTTTTCATGTTATATAAACAAAATGTCTCAAAGGGGGCATTTGTACTTCTAATGGTTTAAAAGAAAAGTAATGGGACATGAAAGAATGTGCCATTTTATAAACCCCTAAACCACACAGTGTACAATACTGGTGCTTAAAATAACTAAAAACTGTATTTTATTATCAGTAGACAAGCATTAAGATGTTATTTGTTTGTTGCTCCAAAGCATGAATGATAAAGCTGACTTAGGCAGAGATCGATTAGACAGACAGCTCAAGGTCAGTACATCAGACCATCTGCTTATTGATCCTGGATTAGTTTTCTTGGAAACCCACATATATTCCAAGAAATTGCCTTATGTTCTTGATGGCATGGTGAAAAGTGTGAGTAGATGAGTTTAAAGCAGAATTAATAATGCAAGAGGTTCCTTCCTTCAGACAAGCAGACGAAACATCATAAACATTGCTTTTTATGCATGAACGTGATTCTAGCCAATCCATTCAATCAATCATTAGGGATATTCTGGTGTAGATGCCTTTATAGGTCTTATATTGAGTGATCTAATCTAATTTCCAAGCAGTGACCTTATGCTGTCCATCCTTGATTCATAGGAAGCTTCTATGCTCTCATATACCAGAAGGACAAATGCAGGATTAGAAGGAGTGAGCACCTTTTCCCCAAACACCATAAATAATTGAGCGCTAGCAGAGGTCATTTCTGGAGCAGGTCTAATTAAGGACGGAGGTGGAGCGTGGAGTCTGGTGGTTTCTGGTCCATGAAGGCTAGAACACCACCTCACCGGGTGCTTTTTTATGTGTCGGTCAAGACATGCTTGTGAAATGGCATGCTGTAGGTTTGACCAGAAGTGCACAGTGAGAAAAGTTCGGCCTACACATTTGGCTATATTTGCATGTCTTTGCATGTCAAAGTTCTCTCATTGAAAACCTTAACTCAGTCTGCTTGCAATCATATCGTTCTCTATAGAGCGCAGTTGAAGGGTTCCTGCTGTATCAGCTTGCTGATCAACTTTCAAATGCTTGGTCAGTGTCTACATAGCAGTTGGCAGGACGCTTATAGAAACCCTCCACCTTCCCCAGCTCCACCTGTATAGATCTGCTACGGGTAATTCATGTATGCTTTTGTACAGCAGCAAATCAATCGCTTGGACTCGGAACACTCGGAATAAATTATGCCTGTAGTCATATCTGCCTGTTATATCCTTTGTTTTATATTACAAATGGGTAGCTTTAGGGGTGGGGTTGGGTTCAAACATGCCTAAATAGTGTAAATAAAATAAATAAATGTAGATAAAATTAATTTAAATTAATTAAATTAAGAATCATAACCCAATTTATAATGTTATCATCATGATGATAACATTCCCATGTCCAACGCATCTATGCATGTATGACACCAAAAGTTTCTCATTGAAAGCAATGGAGTTCCCTGCTCGTCGATAACGTGACACCTAGGGGTACCTTTAGCGTCTTAATTGTGCCGCAGAAGGCACTTGACCGTGCTTCAGTTTTGGACGCCTTGGGAGTGAGAATGGGGTGTAAATAATTTGGAAAGCTAACGGATAGCTTTCTCCAGGTAATAGAGCTCATTGGTTGGTGAGTAAGTTATGAGCAGTGAGAAGGTACTGTAGTCAGCTAAAAGGAAAGCTGTTTCAGAGGTGGAGCAAGTTAATTAATTTTTATCTTTCAAAATAAGATCAGGAGTCTTGTATTATGAAAGTAAATAGGGTCAGTTATGAATTCTTGGAAAAGTTTACAAAGAGGCTAACTACTAACATGATACTGAAAGATTGTCAGTGGTTCAAGCAGAAAGCAATTTTACAGCCATAACAACAGCTTTTCTAAGAGGTGAGAGGTGCCTGTCTTTTTTTAGTCCTAGATAACATTAACCAGATTGGTGATAATGTGAACAGGCAGCTTTGGGATGATATCGTCATCTATTTTCATTCTTTCACAACTCGTCTCTTTCTTTTCTCTCCTCTCTTCCCATTTGGCTTGTAATCTGTAAGAATGTCTATGTCTGTGTGGACATGTCTGGTTTAGGTGTGGGGGGAGTTGGCTCCTCTTCCCCACATGCGGGGGCAAAAACAGGAGGTAATAGCTTGTGCTGTGCCCCCCGAGTCTTGCGGCGTGTGAATTACATCTAGTTTGGCCTCCATGGAGTCAAGAGCTCTCTCTCCGTCAAAACCATGCACTGTTCCCTTCCCCGTCATCACCAAATCCACCGAGATATTTCTGATAACATTAGGTTAATAGGTATGTGACCTGTGCTTTGTGCAGGAGAGAGAAAAAAGAGATGAGAAATACAGCAAGAGACATGTCTGTGTCAGACTTTTGAGCATCAGCATTAAATTCAGTTTACACTGCATCTTATTTTGGCAAAAGCCACCTGCTTAGCCACGAAGTGTCTGCCTGAAAGACCCGATACAAAGAATTTAGATTTACAAATACGGTGCATATTACTATGAATGGGATAAAAGTGCAACACGCAATATGGCGGAATAAGCCCCGCATTCAAAATAAGGGCCAGCCATTAGAAATTCCGGTTTCAATAGAAACGGTCAGGGCCCTATCTTGCACCCAGCACAATTTACTTTGTACACCGACGCATGTATCATTCCTATTTTGCACCCGACGCACAGCGGACTTTTCCCTCGACAGACGCACGTCGGTAAATTAGGGAATGAACTTGCGCTCCTGGGGACGGTTCAGCGAAAAGAGGAGGCGTGTTCCGGTGCAAACGTTCCCTGGTGCTATTTTGCAGTTTCAGAAAACAATTCTGCCACTGACCAGGAAAAACCTAGTCTAAAGTCAGTGGCGCGTTCAGATGCTATTTTAAGGGCGCATGCTTGGCCATAATGTAGCGTGTGCACAACGCACATACACTTTGCTTCTCTCATCTACACACAGACGCAGCAGTTGACATTTTTGCAAACCATACATAATTACAAGGAAAAATATTCCACACGAGGGAAATCATTGTGGTGTCCATGAAGATGTGAAAAAATGGATTTCTCCCATCCCCATACAATGTCACCTCACTGTCTTTTACGGCCTTGACGAGAACGTCGGTCTCCTCGGCTGTGAACCGCTCCTGGCGTGCGCCTGACAAATCCGCCGTTATAATAGCAATCCGCCATGAACAAGCGCACCTGCTCTTAAAGGGAATGTGAGATGATGCTCTGATTGGTTTATTTCACGTTACGCCCAAACCACACCTATGAGTAATGTAGCCACTTCAGACCAACCCATTTTAGATTTGCACGAGTCATTTATCCCGCCGGTATAATAGCAACAGCACCCGAGATCCGCCCACAAAGTTACTCGCGTTTCGCGTTTGATACTTGCATTTCAGATCATTAAAATAGGGCCCTCAATGTTCTGAGACACGCGCTTAGGACTGCACATGCGCATTGGTCTGGCCCAGCCGGAAAAATGCATTTTTTTTGTCATGATTTGAGTTGACAGATTTCATTGGTAATTTCAAATATGAAATTTAATCATAAGCTTGGTGAATAGCTTTGGATAATTTAATGTTTCCCCATTCAAAGAGATGGGAGTTGTACTTGCATGAATGAAATAGCTGCCTGAGAGGCATTTCAATGATGGCCGACGAGTGAAATGACTTCCCTTCAAGGGACTTTGCCTGATATAGCACAATAACCTGAGCATTACCATGTCTGTGTTTTTTTTATACAAACAATGGAAGTCAGTGGGGTCCAATATTGTTCAGCACCTCACTGACTTTTGTTGTATGGACAAAACCATTTCTTCAAAATATCTTCTTTTGTCTTCTTTTTTTAATGGCAATACGTGAAAAGCCATTATGGTCCTCGGTAACATAAGGCGGAAGATTGGTTTAAGATTTTGATGCCAGGTACACAGACTGGAGAACGGCAGGCATTCTCTGATCCACTTAATCCATGGAAAGGCAGTGACTTGGACCGACTCAAAACATAAGGCCACGCTCCATCCTGTGCCAGTCAAAACGCACAAGAACACAGCAGTGTTTTTCATTAGCCTCCCGATGGGCTGGGTTCCAGGGTCAGGATGGCAGCAGACCATTTGGGCATAGAGGTGAAAGAAGAGGACAACTGGAGAGGGCAGAGGGAAAAAAAGGTGGAACAGAAAGCCGGCCTAAAATGAAGATTGTATATGGAATTCAGGCTCACACAGATTGATGGAGGGTGGAAATGCTCAGCATGGAGAGAAGGCGTGTAAGACGTATGAAGGAATCACTTCCCTTGAGTTAAATAAGAGAGATGCTTGAAATTTAGAGAGATCTGCAGTTGGTCCCCCCAGGATTTCACGACGGGGAGTATTAATCTAGTTAGTAAATAGAGTATTAAACCCAACACTAAAAATGACAAACATCAGATATGTAGTAGAAAGAGAATCTGTGTATGCCTCATAAATTCACTGACACAGGTGCCCTGTGACTTCTGTGTGGACAGGGATGAACAAGCAACCAGAAAAGCATGTGTGTGTGTGTGTGTGCGCATGTAATTCGGTTTCTTCTCTCTCTCGCTCCACATCCCCCGCCTTATTCCAGACGCCGCCAAGTGAAGTTATTGCATGTGACACGCTCAGCAGTAGGAGAGGCTTGCGAGCTGAAAAAATTGCATTACTCAACAAAGCAGAATGCCAGAGGAACAAGATGAGATACATCTCTGCTTCTTGATAACACTGGAATTATTTAAGTAGAAGAGGGGGAGAAGGAGTGGATAATATTTTCCAGTCTATATTTAGATTGGGAGCAATTGCAGCAGAGCAGACAGGCGGAGCTTCTATCTGCTTCAGATGAGCTACACGGTGGGCCGTGAGCAGGCAGATCTATCTGTCTCTGAGCTTCAGATTAAACCACAAACTGAATCAGAGGGAAAACGGCAGTTCTAAAAGAACAGACACATTCTCATAGGCTGCATGTACACTGCATGTACATTGCAAGACCTAATGCACAGACACAATATTTTGACAGCAAGCCAATTTTAAATCCTGTCTGATTATATTCACTTTAAACTAGGGCTGTCGGTCAATTAAAATATTAAATCACTATATTAATACAGTTGCTTTTTAAGAGCAGACAACTTCATAATGTGTGTAATTATTGGGTTCACCAGTTTGTGTGGATGATACTCAAGGCAGAATATATATGTGCATATCCACAAAAAGACAATTTTTTTAACACAAGGTTGTAAAAAAAACATACCAACCTTGATTAGGTGGATCAAAAATTAAATATTAACTACTTCACTGTTATTAATTATAGTAAACTAAAATCATTTAAAACATTTTTGTTACTTGAAATAAAATAAATGTTAGCTGATATATAGGGCTGTGCCCGTCAACTTGACAAAATTCCAGAAGTTTTTCCACTGGGCATGGAATCTCTTCTTTCTTTTCCCAAATCTTCACTCATGTCTCACCTTTTTTCACAGGGGATTATAATCAATTCTTCCTTTTGTTCACTTTTTATTATTACATTTGCATCCTTCGGACGATGGAGACGGAGCCAAAGGTGGTGGAGCTCTGAGCACAGATGGCGAGCAGATGGAACTAGGAACTGGGAACTAACCCGGTAGAGCCGTAAGTCTGATGGTCCCAGGTGGAGCCAAGAGAGGGAGGAGCCAAGGAGGAGTCCACTCGACTGGTAGGAGCTGGATGACGGAAGACCCGAGTTGAATCCACACCACAGAGGGGAGGTTGAGCAGGAGTCAAGGGGTTGATGGGAAACAGCGGAAATGGGGCTAATGGACTGGCTGACATTGAAAGAGGACACAGGAGAGGGAGGCTGGGTGGGAACTCTGGAGACTTCGAGCTGGATGAAACCAATGGGAACGCAGGAGATACTGAGCTGGGCCAAACCAGTGGGGAGGCTGGAAATTCTGAGCTGGGCAGAACCAGAGGGGACAGGAGATGCAGGTAAACATTCTCTTCCAAATCATTTAGTAGGTCAGAGTCCAGCAGTAGCTCACCCTCAATGGTGGTAGTGTGGAAAGGGATCCTATCTATACACACAAACTCCAAGAGTACTCACACGGCAGATGATGTTGCCGGTTCACACACCTGGTCAGACATCTTGCAAGGCTCAGGCTCCGGGGGCTCAGGCTTGCTCCGACCTATTTTCCAGCGTGGGCTCATGCATCACTGCAGGCTCTAGCATTCGCTCCATGCAAGCTTGGTGATGGCTGGCTGGCTGGCTGGGCTTTGGGTTACAGGCTGTGATGAGCAACACTGCTAAGTCCATATTTAAATATACTTAATGGGAGGGTCCTGTATTCTGTCACGCACTGGCTGTAATGATGCACGCAAAGTTGAGGAATCAAACGAAACAGTCTTTAATAATAATTCCAACCGAAACACGTAGGAGAACTTCAGGAAGAAAAATAACCATGCTACAATAAAAGATACATGACAAAAAAAGTAAGGAAAACTCAGGGCTTAAATACAAAGGGAGTAATGAGGATACTAATTAAACAACAGGTGAACAAAATCAGTAACTATGGGAATAAACTAGTGAACCAATTACAGAGAACATAGGCAAACAGAAACAGAACATAGGCAACACGTTACATTGCCAGAGAAAAATATACTGTGTTAATTCAGAATTTCAAACATGTTCATCATAGAGGATGTGTATTCAAGTCACAGTATGTATGATTTTTATTTTTGAATTACTAAACCTAAGTGACCAGATAATAGATATGAATTAGATTCAGATTCATATTTGCAAGTAGCCCAAATCAAGAAAATCTGATCCTATGCCTTAATTGACCACAACTAATTCCAATCTAAAGCCAGATATCTGTGAAAAAAAAGTTGACAAAAAAATGTTTTTTAAAACTTTCCTCTTAATAATGGTCAATAATGTCACATATTGAAAGCACATATAGTCATATTTCACACCAAAATCAAAGGAACAAAATAAGAAATTCTATATTGCATAAAGAAAATAAAGAATATGTGAAATAATACACAGACATTTTCTCATGCCACTCATAAACTGGTAATATTCTAAATTATTAAAAACAGATTAAGACATTTGTTTTCTAAAGGACAAACGCACAGGAAATGAAGGCCTCGATATACTCACGGCGAAGTTCTTTTTTTCTTCACTTTCGATTGTTTAAAAGCAAGCAGATTTACAGTATTAAACATGAAAAAAAGTGTCAGTGTCTCTTCAATTAGAATTACAACTTCCTACTTCCTACTATAAAGTGACTCTCCATTGTATTCATGTTTTCACTTGAGGATGTCTGAGCTTGATGGACTGAACAGAAGAAATGAACCAGAGAAGAGTTCCTCCTCAACGAAGGCGGAGTCTCAGAGCCACACTTATTACTATTTTATCATCGCCACGGACCAAGTAGTTCGTAGCTGATGGTGCTTACCAGCCAGAGGGAAATTTTATGGAAGGAGCTTTGCCAAGCTGTTTCGAACTCCCGAAACAAACACAAACAAACTTCGTTTTGGCCTGATTTTGTTCAAAATGAAGTCACACCAGTTTGAGGATATGTGATTAAATGGCTAAAATGGTCTTCCACCATCATTCCAGAATTATCTCAAAGATTATTACATTCCAGAACCTTGCATGTGCTAAGCCTCTAAATCAGTTCACTTTAATTGCATTTACCCTTCCATGTTAAGACATGCCCACAGCTTCCTGTGAATGCCACTAAACTGCAATTACTGAGAGGCAAACGGCTCTGCTGGATAAAGCACATGACAAAATATGTCTAAATCAAAACTTTATCGATACATCGACAGCAAATTGTCCATCAGTGAAATATCTCGGCCAGGATATCTATTTTATCCTAAATTGCTTCAGTGCATTCTGCACCATGTGAACATCTAATTAGTGTCGTAATATTATACATTTTAAAAATGTGACTTTTGCTGTATTTTAGAAAGTTCCCGGACCAAAACAAGCTAAGCTCTAACAAAAATCTGTGTCTTCAGTGTATGCAATATTGATGTGCTTCCTGTGGATTGATTTTTCTCCATGTATCAAATCCCTTTTTCATATTCTTAAACATATCATACATAAATCACCAGATTTAACAGCATTCAGAAGTCCATAGAGCTTAACTCGAATTGATCCCGCTACATTTCTTTAATGCTTAAATTAGTGCCATTAAAAAGGCATTCTCCTCCTAATGGCTACATTACATTGCAGTACAAGTCGAAGAATATTAGTCACCAAAGTGCAATTAATTTTAACACTCCTAAAGTAATACATAGTAAAAATGACTGCGGTCATTAAAGCTTACCGGAAAGTACAAGAGGAGTGCTCCAAACATGATGGCCTCTAGCAGGATGAGTCCTGACGCTCTGATACTCTGAAACACATCAAAAAGAACATCACATTGGAAAACTTCTCTCCTTAAACTATTCTTTTGCTAGAAATGGGTCAGTGGAAACCTTCCATTTGTGACTACTGCAAAACTTATCCCTTTGCGCACAAATGCATTCTCCTTGGACTATTCTAATGTGTTCACAGGGGTTGATTCATCTTTGTTCTCTTCAGACTAATGCCTTGCCCTGGAATAACCCACCTGTTTCACAATGACATTCTCAACTTGATTCATTTTGAGTTTTTTTTTTTTTTTATACACTTTCCAACGAATATTAGAGAGGTGTTTGCCAAGCTAGAGCACAGTGTTCTGGGTGGTTGCTCAAAAGATTCCACCTCCAAGTTGTATTGATATTCTGGTAAATAAAACAAAATAAATTGTTACTGATGATAAAGTAGTAGCATATTTCAATGGAAAGATATTTTTACCATTAGTTACGTGAGGCAAAATATGTTAGAATCAAATATAAACTGAAATTCATGGCATTTCAACACTACTTCTACTCAGATATTTGAAGGCTGCTATCCGCCTTTTAAGTCTGGCGTTGTGCGATACCGTATCCGAGTTCAAACGCTCCATCAGATCCCAAAAGCAAACAACTCATGTGCTCATAAACGCACGTCCTGATTTTGCAGAGTTAGACGCGCATTCATGGGTCAACATATTTTGTTGATCCTGGAACAACATTCCTGTTCCAAAATGTAATGCTAACCCTATTCCTACCCCTAAACCTACCCATAAATCAGTGGGAAATGATAGATGAATAACACTGCCTAAACTTGACATAAACTTTAAACTTGTTCCTCAAATCTGATTGGTTGATTGGAATGTTGTTCCAGAATCAACAAAGATGTTCATCCAGGAACATGTTGTACTTGGTTCTGCCTCATAAACAGGGGTTGAAATAGTATTCTCACTTGAAACAGAGTGGAGCCTCCCAGAAACCGTATACGATATGTCACAACTTAACAAGCGGATTGGATCATTGAGGGTAAATATTATTATGCAACTACGCATTACTTTACGGGGAGCTTACGATCTACTAGCTACATTCAACCTTAAGAACAAATGGTGCAACCCGATAGAGTACAGGGTTAGTTTCAAACTAGCTAGAAGGTACTAAATATTGAGAAATTTATTTCCAGCAAATCTAAAAAAAAAAAAAAATTTCTCTGACAGTGCGGCATGTATATTTAGTTTGGCCGGCTAGCTCAAGTATGTCTCCTTTAAAGCAGAGAAAATGAGAATTCCATTAAGAGGCAACAGGTGAGCTGTCAACTCCTTTCTGAAATCAGACGGCCAATAGAAAGCACTTGACAGCGCGAGCTGAAACAGAACAAAATTTCTAATCCTAACTCTGTCGCTTTCATTTAGACTTCTCCAGCATTTATGGATCGCTTTCAGGCAGCGCCCAGACGGAGCATGCTTCCAGAGTAAATTAAAATGCTGGCACTATCAAAACTGAGTGCCCTACATATCGACAGCCTAAACGGCGCCTCACTGCAGGGATTAATGAACCTTCCTCGCAGTCAGTGTGAATCCAGTCCACTATTACTCAGACCACAGACTGCACGTCTGCTCAAGCTGAGACAGTAGCATGTGCGGTGTACGCTTCTGAAATACTCTGCGTATACGCCAAAGGTGTGTTAAGTGTAATAAGTAGCCGTCTGCATTCATAATCTGTGCACTAATCTACAGACTACTCCTGAGAGAGGAAAAAAATAATAATTTTAATGAATCCAATTAACAGGGAGACAATCCAGAGACTGGGCTTGCAATTAACAGACAGAATCAAAGAGAAGGTCAGTGTTAAAGTACAGGTTGGACTGAACCATGTTGGCAAATGCCATAAGTGACAGAAATCCTTAAAGGGACAGTTCACCAAAAAATGTAAATTGTCATTAATTATTTACTCGTGTCGTTCCAAACCCGTAATACTTTCATTCATATTCAAAACAAATGAAGATATTTTTAATGAAACTTAAGCGATTTCTGTTCCTCCCATTGAAAGTCGACCAAAGCTTTTTCAAGCTTTATAAAGTTCATAAAGACATTGTAAAAGTAATCCATATGAATTGAGTGGTCTTCTGCAGAGACACAGTCACTGTATACAGTATGATGAACATATTCACATGTAAACAGTGATCATCACACAAATATGGTAAACCAAAGCTAAACTGTGCATGTTTGACTTGCGAGAACGAATGAGGTTTAAGTATGTTTAAACATCCGTTTACCATATTTGATGAGCTCTGTGGACTATATGTGTGACAAGCACCCTCTTTCTTCACACTCAGCAAACTAATTTCAACTTCATGAAATCAACATTTTATGTCCATTTATTTATGTATTCTGTGAATGAGCCATGTAGGAAAATGCAGTCAGCCTCAGCTTTGTGTTGGGTTCTGATCACCCTGTTGACGTTTCTTTTCTGATAATGATTGTCTGACTATACATTGTCCCTTACATAATGCCATGGAAAGAACCTTGACTCTTTAGATAAATAAGATCCCTAAGTGTAGTCGGGCTGGACTGATCTCTCTCTCTCCCTCCTTCTCTAAGGTAGTTTGCAACAAATAACACCTCTTTCTCCTTCCTCTGTAATTCCTTTGTAAATTTAGTCTCTCTCTGTCCCTTCTAATGGTGTAATCCATTTATTTAGTCAACCGGAAACTCCATTCTCTCTGTCCTTTATCAACATTTATTGTGTCTCAACCTGTCTATGCACTAAATATCTCTTTAATTAACTATAATGCAGGCTTAAAATATACCATTTCCTATCCCCTAGACATGCTGTCTTGAATTTTTAAGTAAAATCAAACTGCAAAGTGAGAACCTGCAGTGATTGCGCTCTTGTTGTCACACTGAATTTAATTACTGATAGAGAAAAGTTTAAATTCTGAAAACTCAGATGGAAGCAAAGATGTAGTTGTCGCATGATGATGAAAGCGGTGCACAATGTAGATTAAACTTGTGTTTTTTTTTTTACTTTTCTTTTGTAATAATGTATCTCAAAACTGTCTACTTTCTAATTTAACAGGGAATAAAATATGACCTAACAGGCAAGATACTGTACGCTCAGAATACGAGTGACTAATTGTAATGTAACTCAGCATGGAAACACCCCGGTGTCAATAAGAACAGGATGTGCTTCATGGAAACAGTTGCCATCTTAATTAGCTCCCTCCGGCAGCACATGCTTACCTTGTTCCTGCGGAAATGGTAGAGCAGCACCATACTGATGAAATCCACCAACATGCACAAGCCCTGGAAGGAAAGCACCGCCATACGCAGGGCGCCGTCACTCCGGGCCACGCAGGGCGTGTTGTCCTTGCAGAAATCACAGCCTTCCTGGCAGGGCAGACAGTGGCTGGAACTTTCTGGAACATCCCTGTGATGTGGTAAATTCTCTGTGCCCTTCACACCAGCTTTCCCTAAAAAAAACAAGTAATAAAAACTCAGTGAGTGTTTTAGCGCAATTTTCTGACGTCATGGGATCACAACACTAAGAGATAGTAAATCTTTTTTTTTTTTTTTTTTTTTTTTTTTGTGTGCGTTCCTGAGATTAGACCTTCCTTAACATAATGCCGAAAACCCGAAGTCTCTAGGTGGTCTGGTTGAGGAGGAGATAGAAGTGCAAGATTGGTGCGCACAGACAGAACAGAAATCATGAGTTAACAATCGCAATTTTGTCCGTAGGAAAATTGCGCTAAAAATTGAATGATGTTACATGATGTTCGTTCACTCTAAAAAAAATCTTGGGTTATTTTTTCTACTCAAATCCTGGATTGAGCCTTTTGGGTCAGTTTTTTTTGGGTTATTTTTTCAGTGTTTGGGTAGTTTTTGTGTTACCCAGCTCCTGGGTCAGATGTAACAACCCAGTGTTTGGGTAGTTTTTGTGTAACCCAGAGCCTGGGTCAGACGAAACAACCCAGTGTTTGGGTAGTTTTTGTGTAACCCAGAGCCTGGGTCAGACGTAACAACCCAGTGTTTTGGTAGTTGTTGTGTAACCCAGAGCCTGGGTCAGACGTAACAACCCAGTGTTTGGGTAGTTTTTGTGTAACCCAGAGCCTGGGTCAGACGTAACAGCCCAATGTTGAGTTATTGATCGCAGGCTTTTTGCGACCTCTTCAGGAGAGAGCAGTGCAGCTCTGTCAAATTAGTGCGTGTCTTCGGTAAAATACAGGTTTGTGTAAATTTTTTGTCTAAATTCGTTATTGTTCTGTGTTTCGTTTAATTTTATGCAAAACAACATACAGGGGCGCGATGTGAGTCACCTAAACGAGTGTCGTGTCGGTCTTTTCGCGTGATGGAAATGCCTGATGCCTTGCATAAAATTTTATAATTTCGTTCAAAAAAAGATGCAGAATATAAATGCTTCGAAAGGTAAAATATGTTCTCAGACCTGTACACTGATTGTTTATGGACAGATTATGGAGTCAGTCAGAGCATATTTCAGCTACGAGTGAAACACAGGCGGCGGTCTGAAGTTAGAAGTTCCCCCGCTAAACATGATACAAGTTCCGGCATGAGATCCAGCGCCGTTACGGTGGAAACGGGACAGAGACTGGTCGATTACACTTGAATTGCTTCTAAATGTTTAATTTTTACTTCTAATATTTGTTAAACGAGCTTAAATGTATGCAATAAGTATTCAAAACGATATAAAATATGCTATACTGTAAAATATAATCAAAAATAAAGGAATTATCATGCAAACCAGTGGTTGTATTTTTTTTTATTTTTTTTTATGTTTAGAGCATTTAAGTTAATCTGTAAATATGAATTCATGAATTCCAAAAAAAAAGTACTAAAGTAAAAATGAATCAACCAAATATGCTGGGTTAAATGAACAACCCAATTTGCTGGGTAAAATTAAACGAACATGTGTTCTGTCCTATATTTACCCATCCCTTGGGTTGAAAACAACCCAAACTGGGTTGTTTTTAACTCAGTTTTCAAACAACTCTGCAGTTATTTTCAATCTATGGATCTTACCACTTGCATGCATTTGCATATGATCACACCAATAAAAAAGCATGAACAATTGTGAAAAGTAGCAGCACAGACATGACATTTAAAGCGATCCAGCCCACCCTATCCTCCAGTCATTGGTGGTCTCATCAGTAGGCAATTCACACTGTTTCATGCGCTAGCCAGGGTGGATGGGTGTGTACACACCATCTGGGCCTTCACTTTGATGCGCCAGTTGTTTCTGCCTCAGTTACACATATCACATCTTTTCATGATAACAACATCATGCTCTTTAATAGCTTGATTTTTCTTAAAATCTAACCATAAGCCATGGTATCACAAGAAAAAATATAAAAATAATAACAAACGCCACTTTAGCTGATTTATGGCTGTCTGTGATTACCCATATTGCAAGATTTTAAAGGTGAAGTGAGAAATGTTTTCTATATGTTACAAATCCTGCTCCTGGAGGGTCAAGGTCCTGTTGATCGCCAACCTACCAGTATGGAAATTTCTAGTAATCCTGAACACTTGGGAGCTGGAGTGCTTAATTAGGCTTGTAGTTAAACTCTTCAAGACAGTAGCCCTCCAGGAGCAGGACTGGACACCCCTAGTTTAATGTGGAGAGACAACTTTAAATGGGACGTCAAACAATCATTTTTTATTTTTCCCCCTGAGTTTATTTTAATACAGAGGTCAAAAATAGATTGTGCTAAAAATTCAGGATCATTTTGCACCCACCCCCTCAAGATTTAGTAGAATAAATTGACATGCAGTTGCAAAGTTACTTATATTCAATAGAACGTCTGTTGGGGGACCATCAAAATAAGGTGTTAGCATATATTAACTCTTTCCCCACCAGGGTTTTTGAAAAAAGTTGCCAGTCACCACCTGTCAAGCTGTGTAGTTCAGACACTTGCAGGAATTACGATCCAAAGAAAATTAATTTTAATACACCAACCAAAATACAGGAATTTGTAGGAAAAAACACTACACACCACCTAATACCAGAACAAAGACTAACTGAAACTGAGGGCTTATATACACAGCAAAACAGAGGTAGAAACTAGATAATTAACACAACACACCTGAACTGAGGAACCTAATCAATTAGTGACCATAGAAACAAACATGGAGAGAAAGGAGGAGAACTGAAGTAACTAACAGACTAGGGGTACGTTTACATGACAACGATATGCTTAAAACTGAGAAGCTTTTCCTTGAGTTTTCCGCGCACAGACAAAAAGTTAATTGTCAAAAAGATCCCTATTCACACGGATCCTCTTCCATGAGCACTTAACCTCATAAATTAAAAAAAAAAAATTATTTCCTTTTCCTTTAATCCTCTCTTATCGGGCTTATGCTACTCTGAACAATGCCTGAACTTTGTATTTTGAGCACTTCTTGTTTTTGCCTCTTCACGACGACTCGCTTAATTTAGTTCTAAATTGTAAGTCGCTTTGGACAAAAGCGTCTGCTAAATGACTAAATGTAAATGGATCCGTGAAAACGACTAAAACACTGTATTCTGAAACACTATAGATTGAACACGTTATACGCATGTGCATGGCGTCATCGTTTTCACGGGTTCACGTTTTTGTTGTTTGCACAGAGACCATTTTCAAAAACTTGCACTTTGAAACCCGTTTTCAAAAGTTTGCGTTTTCAGGCACCCAAACGCCGTTGTCATGCAAATGAATGGCCAAAACGCATAAAAAGTCTTCCGTTTTTAGTTGAAAGCGGTGTCCTGTAAACAGCCCCTAGAAGATTAACAAAGAAAGTCAAACCTGAACAGAACAGAGAAACAGATTAAAAATCAAACTCAAAACGTGACACCGCTAGCATTTTCCGCTAAAGTTTCATGGCCCCAATTATTTTGTTGTATGAATATCTGAACATGCAGTATATCAAAAGAAAGAACAGACCCTCTGCATTAAAAAAAATGAAATAAAACTTTTATTCAAGCTTCTTGCATTTCTTTTTTATCAACACCTGAATGTGGGTAGGTTTCATAAAACAGCATACAAAAATCATGTTTTTGTTAAAGACTATATCCAGATCAGATTCAGCTGGAGATGGAGTAGATCGAGTGCATCAACAACCCAAAAGCTTCACAGCTCTTCCTGGACTGACATTTCATTTGGTATTTGCTATTCCTTTAGGGAAGTGGTTCTCAAACTTTTTTGGTCATGGACCCTTTAAACCTTTAACCCCCTGTAATTGTTTTACCTGTTTATTTAACCTTTTAATTGAACCTTTAACTTTAATTTTGAGAACCACTGCTTTAGGGTAACCGTACTATAATATATAGAATAAAAATCTAACGGATGACATGAGACTGTATACACGCACCAGCGTATTCTTAACATAAACCAGGATTATGACGGCCAGACATGAGACATTGCTTAATCAGAGTAGAGCAGATAAAAGAGAAATACACAGAACACAGCCGACTTCTCCCAGGAACACACTTATCGGAGATCACTGAAGGAGAGGCAGAGAGGAGCCATCACAGATGGAGGACCTGTGGTGATGTCTGTCTGCCTCTCTACCTCTCTCTGCACAGTTTGGAAGGAATATAGCTATACAATCTGTTCTTGAAGCAGATGAAACTTTATGACTTTTACCAAAACCTCAAATTCATGGCACAACTATTCAGTGTTTTAGGCCAGTTTGAGTGGTCTCACATAGACAGAAACTATATAAACTAATTAACCTCTCCATATAAAGTAACGGTTTTGAACATGGGAGAATGAAACATTAAAAATTAAAGCAAATTTTGAAGCATTATACATTGTTGTGTTCAGTGAGGTGTAAAAGAGTGCCATGTGCTGGGGCCCCTGCTGAGGGCCTGATACTGCCAGCATAGTGCTGATCACATGTTTCTCTTTCTGCCAGTCTCTTTTACACATGAGTGTGTTTGTGAGTTTGTGTATGCCAATTTTTGGAGTGCTCATTGTGGGAGAACTTTAGAGTGACAGAGGTTTTTGTTCAGAGAGCTAATTAATTAAACATAAGAGGTGTGGTCATAGTGCTCCAATAAGATGAGAGGGAAGTCAGGTATGCTAAGCGCTCAAAAAATACTTTGTGTGCATGTCTGAGAGGGTGAATACAATATTTATGTAAGACATTGCATCTAACTGCACAGTGGGTCCAGACTGAAAAAGTGGGATTTGAAATCTAATTTAAACCTGAAAGAAAACGGAACGTTTTGAATCATTTTAAACAAAGGAAAGATATGGCATTGAATAAAGAAGTCATTAAACATGAAATACAATTAAAAACATGTATTAAATTACAAAAATGCAAAATAGAAGTATTCTAAGTAGAATTCTACACCCCACTGTATATTTGACAAATAGGCCTATGTGTAGACTAAGCATATGAACAATAACACATTTCTTATTCTGTCCATGAGCATATATTATATTATAAAAAAAAACATAAAAAAAAACAACATCTACTACATGAAATGTAATGAAGATTTTCTGAAATCGCATGTTTTTATTCAACCCATTTATTGACCCATAACATTTTATCATAGTACTTACTTTTAAAGCCATTGACTGCAACTCTGCTTGGATGATAAAAGCCGTTTTTGCAGTGACATTTATACTTGTCCAGCACAAATCCATGACCTGGGATGGGCAAACACTGTGGAAAATAGAGAGAAGATGGAAATATCAAAACTGTACTGAACACAAGGTAATATAACTGGAAAAAAGAGCATTGTAAAATTCCATATACTTATGCATGGATGTTTGTGCAAGAATATAGATTTTTTTTAATAAAGAACCATCTCTGAAAAGATTTCTTGAGTTGTCTAAATGGTTCTTTGGGGATGAAAAAAGCTTTGCATTATAAGTCTTTTGTTTGGTGGTTTTTCAAAGGACAAGTATAATTAAAAAAAATACTGGAGAATAAAAATAAATTTTCGAAGAAATGTATAAAAGGTGGCATGATTTTAAACCTTGAAAACATGGTCAACGCAATGGATCGGTCTGTAGTTGATGGGTAATTTGTTGAAATGTAAGAAATGGTAACATTTTCCATTTACAATAAAACTACCTAAGTTGCATGTACAAAATATTGTTTTGTACAATTATTATAGAATATATAATGTGTCAGTTTACAGTGGCTTCATACATTAAATAAAAACATAAAAAGCACACCTGATGTGCATTATTTGTTCATTAATTTGCAGCAAAAAAAAAAAAAACTTTCTGTGACCTGCAGATTATGACCTGGGGCCTCATTTATAAAACTTTGCGTAGGATTTGCGTCAGAAGTGGCGTACGGATGAAACATAGGACGTGCGTACGCACAGAAATATTCGGATTTATAAAACCGTGCGCACGCACATCCTACGCAGTTTTCCCTTAATAAATCACAATCAATTATAAATGTAGCGCAGCTTTTGCGGCTTTATGTCACGCCCATAGTTGCCCATAAATAGTCTGTGAAACAAAGTTAATATTCATCGATTGCGAAATCATGGCAAACACAGAGAGGAAAACCAAGAAACGTAACTTCACTCAATGCGAAGTAGAAATTATCGTTGGCGAGGTGGAAAAGAGGAGTAAAATGTTGATTGGAGGGCACAGTTGCCACATCTTCTAAGAGCGCAAGATCAGCCATTGTGCGTCATTACGCATTGTGATGGCATCATGACATTTTATTACCATCCATTTGATTGCATCTGACAAGCTACAGATGTGATATGAGGATAAATTGCATAACATGCCAATATTATTTCAGAACATATTTAACTTTTCTTTTTGCAAATATGTGTTAATTTGCCTTTCTGTTGTAAACTTTGTTTGATTTTGTTTGTTTTACACTGCAGATCGATCAAACGGATGTTTGTGTAGGCTGTTAATTGTAAGACTTGCTTTGTGAAGTCTTCATGTTATTTATGAGAGGCAGTATTGCCATTTCTTTTACACAACGGTCTACAGTTTCACACACTTTCACACACTTTCACGTGTTTCTTCCATCTGCCGACGTTGTCGCCATTTCTCATTTCACCCGTTTTTGTGTGTACACCTGGGTCAGAGTTTGCGTGAAGGACCGCACATTTTCCCGTCAAGTTTGCTTTTTATAAATACCCATTATTGCGTAGAGAGCGGCATACGCCTTCTTTTGTGCGTACGCAACGTTTATAAATGAGGCCCCAGGACTTTGAGTTACACTTTCAATAGTCCACTTTAAACATTCTACTATCTATAAATAAATTTGCAACTGCATTTCAACCAATTCTCATTAATTTGCAACTGTAAACTAACTCTCATTATTAGTTGACTGTTAGGATAGGGTTAGGATTAGTAGAATAAGTTGTATTTGCAAAGTTACTTTATAGTCAGTAAAATGTCAGATGTTCGGAGACCATCAAAATAAAGTGTTTCCAGATATTAAACAGACATTCGACTAATACTCTAATGATTGGTAGTTGACATGTACAGTAGTTGCAAAGTTACTTTTAGTTAGTAGAATGTCTAAAGTGGACAAATAAAGTGTTACTGGGCTTTGAATATGGCTCTGTTTCAAAACCTAATTATCTGTCTAAATGGGCAGCATTTTAAAGCACATGTGCTCTCCAGTCCAAAAAATAAATAAAAATCAATTTCATTCAATACAGACAAGTAGCAATAATACATAATAATGTACTATTGTATGTTGCGGCATTAGCTTAGCATCATGCTAACATCGAATACTTGTTACAAACGCCAGTGAAGATTTCTTGTTGCCTGCTTGTGACCCTATCTTTTGCCTGGACTGTTACTTGGTCTGTTTGATGCCTGCCCTGATCCTTTGCCCGGTTATGACCTCGATTATCATGCTACCTCTGACACTGTTGTTTACACTGGTGATAAGACCCACACCTGCCAGTACGGTGAACTTGCTGTTTATCAATAAACCGCATTTTTATCCCACTCAACCTGAGCCCTTGTCACAACACTATTGGAATCAATTGTCTCTTGTTCAGCTTGTGTGCTGCACAGAGTTGCTTCCTACTGTAAGTAGAGCATTCTAAATTGGAAAAAAAAAAAAAATCAGTTATGATGGTGTATGGTAGCTACTTCTGAAGGCAGTACACAGCAAAGCAGATTGGATTTTGAAATGAGAACAAAAAAAAAAAGAGCCTATATAGCTTGTACTTTATTGCTTAATAATAGGATATCCGCAGTTTCTTCTTTGTCAATAAAGACAAAAGACTAACTTTCTACTAATAGCAAAGAGCCACTAGGGAGGCTGGGCTGCCGACTCTAGAGCTGCAAGCTTTGTTTCTGCTTTCAGCAGGTTCAATATGTGAGCAATGCAAGTTTGATATATAATATCCTGCATCCTCTGATATATAATATTCAAACGGGTACAGTTTTGGCACAGATCTCCTTGCATGTGTCAAGACATAGTATCTGAATTAAAGACCAGCTCATTTGCTGAATTCAAAAAGAAAATGAATTTAGTATCTCCTCAGTATTTCAGGCCTGATGCCCGGTACACATTGTACGATTTTGGGCTGTCCCAGATGAAAGAAGACCAATTGTGGCGATTTCTGTGGTCGTGGCTTCTAAACGTGGTTCTGCGTCGTTCAGTGAGAGAGGTTCAAAGATGGCCGATGTTACAGTCTTGTGACCAATGATAGGCTGCGATAATAAGTGTCAGAAATTTAACATGATCATCTCAGTGTGTTTGCTGCTAGCCAATAAAAATGCAACATGAATTGGTGTATTGATCAACACGACATAACCCTAAAATTAAAACTACTTACCTCAAATTCCATCTGCACAACTGGCGTGCCAAGTTGGCCTCTTTTCCCTAGCTATGACTGCATTCATTTTCTTCTCTTTCGCTTACTCCTCTTTTTCCAGTGCACATAAAAAACACGATTGCCAAAGTGCGATTCATCTTGCTCTATTTGTTTACCACTAGTGCATGCTGATGATGTTTTATTCTTCTGTACTAACTTGGTTGTAGCCTACGATTTAATAGGTGTCATCATCGTACAGTCTACATGTACAGTGTGATTTGTAATGATCTTATAGGATTGCCGAAATCGCACAGTCTGTAGCAGGCATGAGTGTTTCATGACTGCAGTCCAGGGCCCAAAGCAGACATGTTGACCCCTGCTCAATACCGATCCACTCCAGCACACACTTGACAAGCTATAAAGGACCAAAGCCTTCATATTGGAGTAGAACAGCAGCGACATCAGCCTTAATGAAGCACAGAACGGTAGAACACTTACATAAATCCATCTTTAGAGAGAAGAGGGCTCCATTTCTGTCTTTCATGCTTCTATATGATCAGGGTTTGAAGACAGATAGCCACTGGAGAAAGGTCAGAGTGCATTAAGGGCTCACAGTCTAACTATAAATATATAAATTTTAAGTCATTTTCAGCAGCATGTTTTAAAGAGGCTACATTGGCAGTAACACTTAAATTTGTGTTGGTTGGCACACTCTAGCATAAAAGAGTGTTTGACCCTGAGTACACTGAGTACACAGTAAACAGAAAGAGGTTATCTGTTTATGTTGATGCACAGTGAGAGTTATTTGGCCCACGATCTCATATTCTATTTTTGGCTTTCTGTGAACCTGCAATCTCTTATCAATGCTTGGTCATAGAAAAATACTATAAAGGTATACTTACTCTACGTTAATTAATTTATTCCTGTGATAATTTTTTATAGATATTTTCAGCATCATTAATCCAGTCTTCAATGTCACATGATACTTCAGAAACAATTATAATACCCTGATTTGGTGCTAAAGAAACATTTCTTCTTATTATTAATATTATCAAAAAGAACAGCCCTTATTTGAAATCTTGGTCACACTTTAGATTATAGTCCAATTCTCACTATTAACTAACTATTAACCAATACTTTTGCATCAATAAACTCCTAATTACTGCTTATTAATAGTTAGTAAGGTAGTTGTTAAGTTTAGGTATTGGGGATGTAGGGATGTAGAATGTAGGCACTGCACTGATATGTGCTTTTTAAGTATTAATAAACAGCCAATATCCTAGTAATATGCATGTTAATAAACAACTAGTTGATTGTGAGAATTGGACCCTAAGCTAAAGTGTTACCGAAATCATTTTTAACATTATAAATGTCTTTACTGTCACATTTGATCAATTAAAAGTGTAACTTCATAGATTTTTAACCAACTTTGCATTGTTAATGTCAGAACTGAAATAAACTTTCTCTGTGTTACCATGACAGAAAGATTTCCGTTTATTTGTCAGCAAAAGTCCACTGGATAGAACACAATGCAACACTGTTTAAAATGTTGACTACACAACACTGAGGTTTTTCAGATTTTCCATTGTGGGCGTTCTCTCCATATTCTTTGCAGCCTTCAGTCACTGCCTATAACGTGCTGGGTCCTTCACTGGAAACTGAAAATAACTCACTCCCGCTACGTTTACTCTTTGAATGCAGGGACAATACAAGACAATACCATTATGACGAAAAGTTTACTAATTAGTATTTCCTACTAATGCCTGCTACATACTGTACAATTTCGGCAATCCTTTAAGATCCTTACAAATCACACTGTATGACATGTATCTAATAAACTTGGGTACGACATTTATGTAGACTGTATGATGATGATACCTACTGAATCGTAGGCTACAACGCAAGTTAGTTTAGAAGAATAAAATGTAATCAGCATGCACTAGTGGTAAACAAATAGAGCGAGATGAATCGCACCTTGGCAATTGTGGTTTTTATGCGCGCTGAAAAAAAGGATCAACCGAAAGAGGAGAATATGGATGCGGTCATGGATAGGGAAAAGAGGCCAACTTGGCATGCCAAATTTGCAAATGGAGCTTGAGGTAAGTCGTTTTAAGTTTAAGCGCCATATCGCCATATGCCATTTCATGTTGCATTTTTATTGGCTAGTCAGTAGACGTAGGTCATAGCAGCAAACACACTGTGAGAAGATCATGCTAAATGTTTGACACTGTCAGAAAATTATCGCAGGCTATCTAAGGTCAAAAGACCGTGAAAACGGCAGTCTTTGAACCTCTCTCAGTGAACGATGTTGGACCACCGTTTAGGAGCTACAACCACAGAAATCGCCATGATTGGTCATCTTGGGAATGGGGAAGCCCAAAATCATACAATGTGTACTGGGCATAAAGCAAGGTAAGTTTAAGTTTTCCAACCTATTCCTACCTATCTAAATGTATTACTTTCTTTAAAAAAACAAAACTGTATTTTGCTTATTTTTAATATAAACATATTTTCTATAAAGAAAATACAATGCATTTTAAAGTTATCCATAATGCCTTAAATAGATACTTAAGTAACATTTTAATACACATTAATGCATGAACATATTCATGGTTACAGGTCTAACACTAAAGTAGGCTATATTACATAATAACCTGAAGTGGTAAGTATCACAATACAATATAAATGCAGTTGCAAATATTTATGAGGACACAATACTAATTATAAGGTGTTTTATGAGGCATTTTGCATAAATTCCTTCATGATGCATTAAATATACAGGTTTCAATCAACTCAAACCAAATATTACATATTGGGCGACTCAAAATAAAACAAAATTATTGACCATTAATGACTCAGCTCTATATATTTTAGTTTACATTCATTCTCCATTTAGCCATCACATTGTGAACTGCCACTTTCATCCTTAGCCAAGCCGAGATCAAGCGTATATTGACTTGCAGTAAAGAGATAGCAACACTCCCAATATTATTCATTGTGTACTCCGGGCACTGACCCCTTGAGCTTTCAGTCAATTCCTGCAATAAAAGCTTCAGGAATCACACAACTGATAACAGCTTCTGCCTGAAATGAGAGAAACAGACTCTGGCCCATGCTGAGAGGAAGGGACAGGGTCTTCTGATAGAGCACAAGCTGACGGCGGGTATTGAGCAGGTGAGAGCTTCAGCTGGGAACACTCTATCCTAATTAAAGCCAGACAGACACATCGCCGACACAGACACTGGCAGATCTGAGCCGCTGGGAGTACACAGGATGATTCCAGTGGCTCTACACACCTTCACGCTGTTCACTTTTAATCAGAGAGAGAAAGTTAGAAAGAACGTTTGATTGACTTAGACTAGGGATGCAGGGATTGGTTTAGATAAAGGAACTCTGTCTCCACTGATGTCCGTATGCACAAAACGTAAAGTATCCATCTTTTTCCTGAACAACCAATGGATGCTTCCATGATGACGCACCTAGGGATGGGCATTTTTCAAAAATACTGCATTCGCATGTTCGGGCTCATAAAAATCAAATATTCGAATATTCGTTTATTTAAATGATGTTTAACGAAAAAACTTTTTAAAGGGCCCCTATTATGGATTTTTGAAAATGACCTTTCATGTGGTGTGTACACTTAACCATGTGTAACATAGCTCTAAGTGAATGAAAACATCCTGCAAAGTTTTAAATCTGAAAGTGCACCGTATATAAAGTTATTGTCTTTCAAAAGTAAGAGTCGACTCTGAGTCAATTAAATGAATCGTTATTCAAACGAGTCATAAGCCTTTTATTTGTGACGTCAAGACGAAACATTAGAATATTGCCCGCCCACTTATTGCACGCAGACACCAGGGAAAACTTGAACCTCAAACCAACAGCTGATTCCTGTGGATGCTGGACAGTATCATGTCGAGTAGACGGCGTTGTGCGCTATACTGTGAAGGTAAAGCCAGTTTTTTTTTTCACTACCCAAGGACGACCATGTGAAGAATCAGTGGTTAAAATTCATCTTTACCACGATATCACAGCAGTATAATACTAAACTTTTGCTGTGTTGCCTTTATTTCACTGACGACTGCTTCTCAAATCTCGGAGTTCAATGCAGGATTCACAAACCGCTTGCTCTTGAAAGATGGTGCTCAAAAAACGTAGTTTTGAGTTTTAAATTGTGTAGGTCTCCTGCTAACTGGCTAACTCACGTTATCACTAATATTGTTGTGATTATTGCTAATCAGTTGTGGGCCACGATTACCTATAACTGTGTCTATTAATGCAGATTGTCTGTCGTTCTCACTACTTTGAGGAAATATTTGTTTTACCAACGTTTATGTTACATCAGATCATTCACTTTAGAGCTCGGCTAATGTATACATTGTATACATGCACTGTTATTGATACAGTTCCCACGTGTTCACTGCAATATATTAGAAAAATATTTGGTAAATAAATTAGTACAAGCAAAATAATCGGATTGTTGATGGACATGCACTTGTTAATGCTGATGGTGAGGAATTACAGTGGCAACATCTCATATAATGTACCTCAAACTGAGTAGTGTATCACTGAGAAACACTGAGTCCTGCTCGAGCCGTCCTTGCGATGGAGGTTCGGGTTGAATAACAGTTCTTCCATCATCGGACTTGCGCTCGCATTGATATGGTAAAATCAACGTCATTGTTCTTTTGCGCCCAGTAAAGCAGACTGCGCCACTGATCGTACATTCACTCGAGTCAGCAGCATATGATTATCGTGTTTATATTGTTTCATCCTCGAGAAAAGCATGAGAAAATGCGCTGCGCTGACAGATGTTGCAGAGACAAAGATAACTGTGTGCTAAGCTAAGTTTCTAACAGCACTTTGCGTTTTCTGTTCTTACCTGTCTCCCTCAACGAAACTTAAAGGAATTATATATCTCAAAATCATTTTACTATCAGATAAGTTAACATCTCAGCTCACGCGGGGTCCAGCTTAACTTGCCTGCAGTCGTGAATGCAGTGATGGACAGCTGTCTTTACTCAACGACTGGTTGTTTTTTGATGATTTCTCATTGTGGTGATGATATTATAACTCAGATTCATTCATTAATTTGATCAAAAGTAATTCCATTTTGTAAGATAATTTTCAATTAATTCCAAACTTCGCGAGGCAGACGACAACATTATCTAATCAAATACAAACAACTTGTTAACACGCTCCACAGCGCCACCCAGTGCATTTCATTATAACTGCGAGTTAGCGCTTGGGATTTATCATGGATTCACTGCATTTACGGCCAGCAAAGCAACGTAGTAAGTTCGAATAGTATTTTATTTTTCGAATAATAATTACAGATCAAATATTCGAAAATTCGAATATTCGTGCACACCCCTAGAACCACCAGACTAGAAGCTAGTCTAAACATTGCATAAGTCAACTCAAAATTCCCCTATTATGTTCCACAAAAGACAGGTTTGGAACCTGTGTGCTTAATTGAATTGAATGTGCTGCACTTCAAATCTTAAAAGTGTATTTGGCAAACCTTTATTTTGACGGTCCGTTTTAGACATTCTACTAATTAGACGTATCTACATGTCAACTAACTCTCATTAGAGTATTAGTAGACTGTCTGCTTAATATCTGCTTGTGATGCTCCACAACAGACATTCTACTGACTATAAGTAACTTTGCAACTATGTCAACTTATTTTACTAACCCAAACCCTAACCTAACAGTCTACTAATACTCTAATGAGAGTTAGTTGACATGTATTCAGTATTTATGATTATATCTATTAATTTCATAAATGGATGGTGCCTTATTGGGTAATTACTTGTTCCACCTCTAACCCAACCAGTTAAACACTTTATTGCCACTATTAAATGCGCATTAGGCAATTCATTTCCACTGTCCGAGCTGATATGTGATGGGAAAAGACAAAAGAATGAGTTGGGAAAAAGGCAGATTCAAACTTGGATCAGTCGCTTCAAAATCTAACGCCACCTGCCTTACTCTCCATACCACTGCTCTTGTTATCAGCAGGAATTACTTTTTTATAATTTTGTCTGGCTCACTCAGACAATGGTGGGCGGAGTTAATGTAAATAGCCTCTGCTGTGTAAAAAGACATGCTGATATGCGTCTGAATTTGTTTATAATGCTGCAGGATCATAGGACAGATAAAAGAGGATGAACATCAGTGGAGGTGGTGTCTTGGTTGAGGTGTTTTCTGGGACATGCTGTATGCAAATGGACCTCCTGGCACGACAGGCGATGCCCGCTATTAAAAACCTCTAGCTCTGAGTGTGAGCAGTGTCATGGGCCAATTATCCTGTCACAGACACACAATCACTGACTGACAGCTGCCACAACTGTGCCTTTGACATTCACAAAAAGACTGAGAGACAATGAGAGAGACAGGAAGAGCATGAGAGAAACAGGTGGACGTCTGGGGTCACTGAGATTTATGGCTTGACAAATTAGATCAATTCCACCACTACAAGCTGTGGGTCACTGTTGTAGAGATACTTTGTTAATCTTTTAGTTGTGGCACTGCCGATGTCATAGCAAACATTTTGTTTTTGCCTTTCAGATGACACAAAAGCAGCCTGCATTCTGGAAGTATATTTTCCATTCATGAAAGGCACATTATTCAGTAATGAGTTCTAAGCCTGAGCCAAACTAACCCGCTGTGAGATGAATTAAATTATATCAGTTGATATGAAAAATGTATTTAAAAATCAGAACAAATACCAAAGATAAAAGAAGTACACTGTAGCATACATTTGACACCATTGACCACAACATTCTTTTAAATAGACTAGAAAACTATGTTGGCATTAGTGGAATTGCACTATCATGGTTTAAATCATACTTATCTGACCGTTATCAGTTTGTAGCAGTAAATGAAGAGATGTCTCATCGATCACAAGTTCAGTATGGCGTACCACAAGGCTCAGTACTAGGACCGTTGCTGTTCACTCTGTACATGCTACCATTAGGAGATATCATTAGGAAACATGGAATTAGTTTTCACTGTTATGCCGACGATACTCAGCTGTATATTTCTTCAAAACCTAACGAAACTTATCAATTCACAAAATTAACAGAATGCACAGCGGATATAAAAAATTGGATGACTCGTAATTTCCTACTTCTAAATTCTGAAAAAACAGAGATTCTAATTATTGGACAAAAAACTTCCTCACGTAATAATCTAGAATACTGTCTAACACTTGATGGCTGCTCTGTTAAGTCTTCGTCATCGGTTAGGAACCTGGGTGTGCTCTTTGATACCAATCTTTCATTTGAAAGTCACGTGTCTAGTATCTGTAAAACCGCATTTTTCCATCTTAAAAATATATCTAAATTACGTCATATGCTCTCATTGACAAATGCGGAACAATTAGTTCATGCGTTTATGACATCAAGGCTAGATTATTGTAATGCTCTACTGGGTGGTTGCCCTGCACGCTTAATAAACAAACTACAGCTAGTTCAAAACGCAGCAGCTCGAGTTCTTACCAGAACCAGGAAGTATGACCATATTAGCCCAGTTCTGTCAAAACTGCACTGGCTCCCTATTAAACATCGTATACATTTTAAAATATTGCTGATTACTTACAAAGCACTAAATGGTTTAGCTCCGCAGTGCTTGAGCTCTTAACGCATTATAGTCCTTCACGTCTATTGCGATCTCAAAATTCTGGCCAGTTGATAATACCTAGAATATCAAAATCGACTGCTGGCGGTAGATCGTTTTCCTATTTAGCACCAAAACTTTGGAACAGTCTTCCTAACATTGTCTGGGAAGCAGACACACTCTGTCAGTTCAAAGCCAGATTAAAGACACATCTCTTTCACCTAGCATTCACATAATACATTATAGACTTCTATAATTCAATGTTAGGCTGCATAGATTAGGTCAGCCGGAACCGGGAACACTTCCCATAAATCCTGATGTACTTGTTACATCATAAGAAGAATGGCATCTACGCTAATTTTAGTGTCTTTGTTTATCCCGAGGTTTTCCTGCAGCCTGCCGGATCCAGGCCGTATCCAGATCTGACGAAGGACCTTCGTCTGGACCCAATGACAACGCAGTGCTGAAGTGCCAACTAGTCTCTCCCTATGGAGGATCCCTTTACCACTCTACAGATAAAGCGTCGTCGGGAAAATTCAATTTGCGTACCTACCCCGAAGTGACAAATAAAATAAAATTCTGTATCAAAATTTACTTTGTTTAGGCTTGGTTTGTAGGGAATTCCAAACCTGCGCACACATATTCAAACGCACATAACTATAGAACCAATTCTTAATGCGCATGTGAACGCCATCAGCGTTTCTCACAGGTTCACGTTTAAAGTCTGTGTAGAGAGAATGGTGTCGTCTTGGCGGCCCCTAATTTAATAACAAATGATCATTGCGACAGAAGCGAATCAATCAAAACTAACTTTAGCTGGAAAATAACTTTATTAAAGAACCGCTATAAAGCCAAAACAATCTCTGTTACCTTAAATTATACGTTTATCTCTGTAAAGCTGCTTTGAAACAATCTAAATTGTTAAAAGTGCTATATAAATGAAGATGACTTGACTTAAAATAATATACTTAAGTGCTGACTGAATTACATGTTTTTAGACACATAGGGCCTGTTTACACCTGGTCACTTCATGCGTGTTCTCAGTTAGCTATTAGTTTGTGCAAAGACCAAGTGTAAATGCTTTCCGAAACGTATTAGAGATGGATTTAAATCCGATCACTCAAACCACTTAAAGAAAATAAAAAAACATATTATAGCACTCAGGGTACAGAGTTCACTCTAAGCATGGTGAGTCTGCTTTTAGCTACTATGCCAGCCGCAGATGGAACCAGCTTCCAGAAGAGATCAGATGTGTTTGCTATAGTAGTCACCTTCAAATCCAGACTTAAAACACATCTGTTTAGCTGTGCATTTACTGAATGAGCACTGTGCCACTGTTCGTCCAACTATTTGTACTGTATTTTATTTAATTTTTTATTCTAAACTGTTTTAATTATTCTTATTTATTTTGATTATTTTATTTTTTCTCTGTAAAGCAGTTTGAATTACCATTGTGTATGAAATGTGCTATATAAATAAACTTGCCTTGCCTAGCATGTTATAGGCTATATGACAAGTTATGACAGCGCTGCAACACGCATTGCCACAAATGTGCTGAGCAAACTGTCGCAAAATGAAACAACAATCAACAATCATCTTCACTAAAAGTAGTGAGACTAAATTATCTTACCAGTGCTATGGAGCCAGATCAGCCTAAAAAATAATACATTTACAAAACAAAATTCTTAAATTCACAGCACAATTCACATTTACAAAATCCGATTCATAAATTCAAAACACAATTCATAAATACACAAGTAAAAGCATAAATATTTCCTCAAATGCTGACACAAATGCATCTTACCTAAATTAATTTAAAATGTTTACAAAAATATGTATATATCAAGTTCTTGAATTCATTTCCATCACACATTTATGAATGATGTTACATGTATTTATGGATTGTTGAATCTGCATCTGCAAATCGTCACACGTGCGTGGACTGCTTTGAATTTGTGTGCTGTATTTTTGAGACCCTCCTGACAGGTTAAGATTCATAAATATCTTTTTTTGGAGGTTGTTCTGTTTAGCCAATTGCGGTGAGCTTTAAATCCACCAGATACTGAACAGACTCAAGAAGCTCAACACTGCGCTTGTACTGTGCATTGTTCCATGATCTGGTCCTTTATGGGTAATCTTTTTTTAAGCACAAATCACATTATGATTTATATCGTTCGCACAAAATACAGCGACCCGGTTAGCCTGCTGTTGTTGTTGTTATAGTAGTAGTATCAGGTTCGCAGTAACTTTTGATCAGGCATTAAAAACAGCTACCGTCACCTAAGGGAGATTTCGAACACACACAGCGGAGAGATTTCAGCATGGAGATTAAAGGTTGTTTTAGTTAATGAAGTGTGCAGTTTGCAGTGTTACAAAGTTGTAAGTCCACGCCAGCTTTCTTACATTATAACTGGTGTTTGTAGGAACACTTTAGTAATCACAGGATGAATGGGCGATAAACAATTTCGATGATAAATTCTCAAGTAATTTTAAAAACGGTTTGTAGTCAGTGGGTTCTAAAGTTACCTTCGTGACCAGCTAGGGATGCCACGATTTTATCATTTTGAATTATGTTATGCAGTAACACTTGAGTCATTACCAAACCCTTACAAAAACCTCAAAAGCTTACAATGACTTCCTTCAATATTAGGGAGTTATCATGCTGTTCACTTTAGAATACTGTTCCAAATAATTAGTAATTCCGATTTGGTAATAACTGAGTCAATACTAGTGGGCTACCATGATCTTCACTCTAGAATTAATTACACATTATGCATTACTCACATTAATTATGAACATGAATAATATGAATATGAATATGAATAATAGTTCTTATTATTTCCTCCAAGAGAAAAAATGTAGTTACTGGACTACCACATTCAACTGAGCGCTAATTCTTTAATCAGAGTATCATATTAGTTAATAGTAGTGCTTTACTCATTTGTTCCTGTGCAGTTAATTATTAATGACGGAACAATTTTCTAAAGTGTAAAAAACCCGTAAATTACTGAACTGTGTATAGAACGGGATTAAACACTAAAAGTAATAATATACTAATTTATGTGACCAAAGTGTTGTGAATCTGATGGTACAGTTAATTGAACATTTTATAAATATAAGGTATTTAAATTGATTTGATTATTTTTTCCTTTTATTTGGAACTTCAATGATGAAAGTAAAAAGAACAATCAAAATAAATGAATAAATCTGACATTATATAGCACAAAAAGACTAATATTAACAGTAAAACTAATATTATTAAAATGGATAGTTGCTGTCTGACACGAGGAGCCACATTCGAAGCTGTATAATAGAGTTATAGTGTGACTGCACTTCAGTTAAAAGTCATTAAATTATTAATGCAATAATTAATAATTTGAAAGCATTTGAAAGTTTTTATTCATTTTTGGTATTTTCTGAGTATAAACTGTATTTGTGTCCTGTGTTCTGAAAGGAACTGAGAAGAATATTGTTCCTGAACTGAACCGAACTCTGACGTCTAGTGTGAAAATGGACTAAGTTTCATTATCTATGCCTCCATTTATTACCCCCATTGCAGAATGCTTTAATACGGTGACCGGGAGGGGACATGTTCGGTTCACTTAGTTTTGTCGTGGCCACAACATATAAACTCGTAAAACGTGATATTAAGTCGTGGGAACGTCATAATATCTCGTGGGCACGAGATTGTATGTTGAGCGAATGACATCCGTTTCTCATGGCCATGACTTAATATATTGAGGGAACGACATCCGTTTCTCATGGCTCCCAGTTTTATAACATGTAGAAACCGAATCTTCACACGCGATACGGGCTCTTCCTTTTACCCCGGTCATAATTGACATAGTTATTTGTTCATTTAAGTTTCTCATAATTTGTTTTTGTTTATTGCTTTAAACGAACTTTATTCGTGACCCGAGTATTTCATTCAAGCCAGCAAATTTCAGACGAAAATTCAGCTTAAGAATGCGCTTCAGGTGTCTTTCACTTACGTACCCATGTCTTAATGCCAGAGAACGCACTGTATCTTTATATGACAATCCTAATTCAAAAGTAAAATGTTATTTCATCAGTCATATCCATCTCCGACTGCTGTATATGTGTACAGTATTGACCGGTGTGGTACCCTCAACATAACTTGTGGCCACGAGAAATAGATGTCGTTCTCTCAAAATATGAAATTGTGGCCACGAGAAAAATATATCGTTCCCTCAACATATGACCTTGAGGCCACGACTTTACATCGCGTGGCCACGACACGATGTCATTACCTCAACAAAATGATCTCACGATAATCACGATTTATTACCACGTTCCCACAACTTAATATGACGTTCCCACAAATGAGTATCTCGTGGCAACAACATATTATCACGTTCCCACGAGATTATATGTTGTGGCCACGACAAAACTAAGTGAACCGAACATGTCCCCTCCCGGTCACCATACTTTAATTAGCTTTACATTGTTTGTTACACAGCATTTTTATGCTCTCTCACAGGCATAATTTGGAGAACATGCCAGCATAAGCAAACAGCTCTACCTAAAATTGGCCTGGGAGTAGAGAAACAATAACGCTGTGGTGTAGATCTATTTTTGTGACGGTCTAAAACAGCAGGAGGGCCTTTGAAAGTGCTGCTAAACATAGAACAGCAGCACACAGCACGCAGCCCATCACTCCTGCGTCTGCGGGCCGACAGATCCAGGAACAGAGTAAAGCAGACACGTGCACTGGGACGGAGAGCGGTTGGCCAGCCTGTGGGGTCAAACGCTGACCGTACTGAGAGACGATGTGCCCTGAGATCTGGCCTCAGACCAGCTATTAAGCTGTGCTGGAGCTAATGTGAGTCCTCGGGTGGGTTCTACACCAGCTGAGGGTGAGAATTAAAAAATAAAACATCCATCTGCTCCATATGCTGATGTCTAGCAGTTTCCAGGTTGATATAATAAACAAAAGGTGCATCACTGCAGGAAATAGACCTCCGGGTGTCTTTCTACAGCTTCCCCAGTCAGCGCAGTATGTGCTCATCAAGTCTCTGTGGTGTAGAAGTGTGTATTATTTTCAATACTTTCTACTATGGCTTAATCTGCAGAGACAGCTCTATGTAAGCCATTTGTTGGTTGATTCCAATTGAAAGTGTAAACACTTTATCTTTGTGGTGCTTTCAAAATATCTTGATCAGCCCATTACGAAAGTGCTCCTATTATGCCATTTTAATGGTTCCTAATTTTGTTTTGGAGGTCTCCTACTACAGGTTTACATGCATCAAAGGTAAAAAAAAACACTTTAATGTTCTCATAATATACATTGTACATCACCTCATTTCTCAAATACTCTAAATCGACTCTAAAATGACTAAATCCGAAGATCGAAGATCTCTAAATCCCTCCTTTCTGCGAGCCTGTTCTGCTCTGATTGGTCAAATGGCCCAGTCTGATGTAATTGGTCTACTGCTTACAGAGCGTGTCGGAAACTCTGGAGGTAGGAAGCTAAATCTCTCTACATTAGCTCTCAAAATTCCTCTACATCAGCATTAACAAGTGTATGTCAATCAACAAACTGATGTGCCACTATATTGATTGAAGTGCACATTTGGGAACTGTATCGTTAACTGTATCAATAACGGCGCATACGTTAGCTGAGCACTAACGTGAATGACTGATATAACATTAAAGTTTGTAAAACAAATCTTGCTCCATCCTTTATCATTACTCAAAGTACTAAGAACGACAGACAATCTGCATCGATTGACACAGTCTTAGGTAATAGTGGGCTGACAGTGTCAGGGTTCTGTCACTTCAGTCTAGTTTATTTCTTAGTTTTGAGACAGAGCCCTGACGCTTCTGTATTGTCTTGTTTTTGTGTGAGTTTTGAGCATGCTCAAGCCGTGCGTTCTCTTGTCGGGACGTTCCTTGTTTCATGTTTGGCACTCACGTCTAGCTTTATTTTAGTTCTGTGTCGGGATTCGGACATTCATGCTCCCAGTGTTTGTATTATGTCGCGAGTGTATGGAATGTGCATTCGCTCGTTCTCGTGCCCGCTATTTTTTGTTGTGTGAGCGTGCGGTTTTGAGTATGCTCTGGCCGTGTTTACATCGGCCGCATGCTTTCATGTTATGTTTTGTCTTGTGCTGTGTAGCACGCAACTTGTGTCTTTCACTGGCTGTGTGCTTTCATGTTGTCATGTTTTGTGTGAACACGCGGCTTATGTATGTACAGTACTCATTAGCTGGGTGTTCATGTCTCGGTTTGTTTGAGCACACGGCTTGTGATTGTGTTTGCTGGCCATGTGCTCATGTTTTTGTCATGTTTGGTGTGAGCACATGGCTTGTCATCTGTGTTTCCTTGTGCCATGTGCTCTCCTGTCGATTGTCTAACCCCACCATCTTGTTACCTGATTATTGGTTCACTTGCTCCACCTTGTATTCCCTCGTTACCTGCCTTGTTGGCTCCCTATTTATTCTCCTTGTGTTTGCAGTCCTGTGCCAGATTGTCGTCGTATATCTACCAAGTCAAGTCAAGTCATTTTCAGTAAATGCCCTGTGTTATGAATGTCTTCACAATTTTGAGGAAGTGGAAAATTAGTCGTTTCAGCAGCTTAGTCTCAACAAATGCTCTTTTAATATTTGTAGTATAATGACCTCTTATATGTCAAAAGATCTAAGAAAATTTGATTAATGTCAAGACCTCTTTAAGAAGAAGTGAAGAGTCAAAATAATTGTCTGTGATAATCGACTGCATGCGATAACCAAGAATATTCCTTAAAGACCAACTCTTGTGTTTTGGCTTAATTAAAATTCTGCCTCAATGTCACCTGATGAAATGAGCTTAAAAAAGAAAGTGAATTTCCAGCCACATGTATTTAATCTTTAAATCATTTTCCAGTTAAATTATAGTCAGATTCATTCTCTATACACCCAATTAAAGTCAGCACTGCTACACAGACACGACTGGAGGCTACACTTTAACAAAGACACATCCTCTGCCCATCTGACAAACATCATTAGGCAGAAATAGCCCGTCTTCTTTAATTGCAGCATCAGGCCGCAGCTGATGACCCTGTATTTGGGTTTTGAGGGGGTGAGTATTTCACTGACAAACGCAATTAATTGTTCGGGATTATTATCAGGTCAGAGCATATATGTCACAGAGATTTCATTTCATCAATGCCGAAATGAGGCCTAATATACTGAGTGTGTAGCCCAGAAATTGTCCAGAATGTAGAGTAACAACCAATCAAGTACATATTTTAGGGGACATTTTTACTAATAAAATGAATAATTTTATTTATGCAAAATAAAGGAATATCTATTATAAAAATTTTGGTTTGTCCCCAACTGTCCAAATAAATATATAATATGATGTAAGACTGCATTCTTGTCATGTTAGTTCAGGTTAATGTTAATACTTAACTACAGTATAATTATGGACCCTTAAAAAAAAGTGCTTCCCAAATTAAATTAACATGAACAAAGATAATTAAATTCTTTAGAAGTATTGTTCATTCATGTTAACTAATGTAATTAATTAATTAATTAATGTTAACAAATGGAACCTTGTTGTAAAGTGTTACTTTACTAAAGTGTTCCCACTTAAGCATAATTTATCAGGATAGGATATGTTAGAAATCATGTCATGCTCTTGAGTGTGTTCAAAATATCCAGGTACCTAGTCTAGGGTTCACTTGATGTGTCTCATGATTACACTGGGCCACATGGGAACCCCCGGATGGATTATGGCGTGATGTTTGCAGTGCTGGAAGCCTCCCGTGGGGATGGAGGAGATCAGGCTATTTTTACAATCAGACCTGCAGCTGAGACTCACGCTAACAGCAGATCTCACATCACATATAGTACACATTTCACATGAAAGCCAATATGTCAATACCTGATTCTTCACTTCACACTTGTTACTTCGGTTGAAGGATGATATAAATTCTCAGTATTTTAAAGCCTTTTGATCTCAATATGTATGAATTATTTAAACACAGCCATTGTCTTCCAGGTGACTGCCATCTTGTTAAAGGTAGAGGAGACAATCTTCGGGGGAGTGATTGTAAAATCCTCCTATGCTCATCTTGTTTGGTCTGACCTTCTGTCACACTCTGGCTTGGAGGCAATGACCAGATCTGAGGTAAAACTCAAACAGGTAGGTTTATATGGCAGTAACACAACGTAATAAATCACAATCTATTTATTGATCATAGGAATGATGTGTATCCCACTTCCCACCCTTTGAGGGCAGGAAAACAGTGTTTTCTTGCGGGTGGTCAGGCAGATAGCAGGGATCAGATTGAAACAGCATTAGTCAATTACAAGCTGTTCTGTTGACACCTATTTTAATGCGGCCGGGGCAGCTGCTGCCGGTGCTGTCGAGCAGATGAAGTCTCTCTCTCCTCTATGAAGATGAATGGCCTGAGCACTCGCCGAGGACACTGTCGTTCACCATTACAGCCAGTCAGCCGCGCAGCCAGTGAAATGAGGAAGAGAGGGGGGAAATGAAGCCCGCTAAGTGGGGCTCAGTCAAACAGACTGAAGCCCTGAGCAAACAAACATGTTTATCCTTAGCCATTTTCTAGCGGCTCATTACATCAGAGTCACTATCAGATCTGAGGATGGGACGGGAACATCACAGCATGCTGACAAGCCGTGAGGTTACGGTTATGGAGCCGACAGAGCAGGGCACCACTAAGGCGGAGTCGATGAAGCAGGGGACCAGTAAGGCGGAGCACAACAGAGCGGGGATCACCAAGGCGGAGCCGACAGAGTAAGGGACCACTAAGGCGGAGCTGACAGAGCAGGGGACCACCAAGGCGGAGCCGATGGAGAAGAGGACCACCAAGGCGGAGTCGACAGAGCAGGGGACCACGGAGGTGGAGCCGACAGAGCAGGGGACCATCAAGGTGGAGCCGATGGAGAAGAGGACCACCAAGGCGGAGTCGACAGAGCAGGGGACCACGGAGGTGGAGCCGACAGAGCAGGGGACCATCAAGGTGGAGCCGACGGAGCAGGGGACCACAAAGGCAGAGCAGAAGACCACCAAGGCAGTAGACCATGACGGGGCCGAGTCATAGAGCCTAGAGAGTTCAGGTCTGACCTCTGTGATTTTAACAGAGCATATAGGGGCCACAGAGAACTCTCCATAGCCATAACAGTGAGCACAAAGAGTCCAGAGATGGCCTCTATGGTGTGACAGGGAGCACAAAAAGACCAAAGATGGCCTCCTTGGCCATGACAGGGAACATACAGAGACAAGGAAAAGACAAGGAAAGTCTGGCGTGACTGCCATGACATGAAGAGTCTCTGGTGTGATAAGGGTTCGTGGAAGTGGGTTCGTGTTCTAGGTCAGTGACGTGCGAGTGGCGATCTAAGTCCTCCATGGTGAAGGAGGACCCACTCATCCGAGAGCTAGATCCACGTACTGTGCCAGGTTCCAGCTGGAATCTCCCCCTGGCATCAGTCGGCTGATGTCGTAGTCCAATTCACTTCGAAAACAGTCCATAATAACAGTTACCTCCTCCCAAGAAAAAAGATGGCTATATCTGAGAAACACCTCCATAAAATCCTTCAGCGAGCGTCCATCTTGACAGATACTGCACAATTACTCTGTGTGGCTCATTACTGCTGCTAGATCCATTTTCTGGGTCGGTCGTTCTGTTATGGTTGTGCAGGGAATAGGAGAGACAAGGATCTAATTGCATAATATTGAGGATAATATTGTTATATTATTATAACTATAATATAACAAGAGGCTAAAGAGGCTAAAGAGGGGCAGGTGTGGATAATGACATACTATGGAAACTAACAAGGGTAACTATGGTAACAAAGTAAAACAGGAACTAAACACAAGTAGTGAACACTAGGAACAATAGGAATTGAAAATATACTTCAAAGTAAAAGTCCGTGAACCCAAAGCAGGGGAATTGTTACAAAAAAATCTATTTATAATAACTGATGTTCGTTAGAACATAACAACTGCTGTTCTTTAGAACTTTCTATACACAGAAAAAATCCTGAAAATCTTGTTTCCACCAAATATATTAAGCAGCACTACCATTTTCAACACTAAAAAAACCCATTCATTTACCCGTCTCGAAGAAGTGGTTGAAAGTGGACAAAAGCGACTGGTAATTAATTACCAGATGTATATGGGTATTGTACCTCCCTTGTCTACTTGTGATCCGATCAACAAAACCGCATCTTAATATCAGGTGTAAACACGACCTTACACTTTCACACATACTGTTATTTTTACTGTATTTTTGATCAAATAATAAATAACTTTAATGAGCATAAGATATACTTTTAAATGATAGTGTATGAATATATATTTTAAATACTTTTGAATGGTAGTGTATATATATATTTTGGCTCTGAGCATAATTATAGTTCATTACAATGTGAGATGTGCTTCAGATAAGCAGAAGAAAGTCAGGATTTGCCATGTGGAAGTTATTTGGCAGCACATGCAGCAAGTAGTGTGGGAGTGCATCCCACAGATGGGTAAAAGTGGATTGTGTGCCAGCCGAGTGATCAGTCACGCTCAAAACTCATGCTCTCATTGTGAGCAGTGTGTGCCTGTGTCGGGGTGCACAGGGACTGTCGCTCGCTCATGTTTCCACTGATCATCACCATAAGCTTTAGCACATGCTCTCACAAGTAAACTGAAATACAGTACATTTGATTTCTATTGCTTTTTATCAGTTCCATATGTGTTGACATCACATTCTCACTTGTGACTGTAGGATTTTCTTTTTTAAGCCATTCAAGTCAATAAAGAAACTGCTTTAAAAGAACAAGAAAAAGAAGAAGAACAAGAAAAAGAACAAGAAGAACATTTTGGAATTGCAGAGTAAGAGCCCTGAATAAAATCTAAAACAAACAACCAAAAATAATACAAAATAATAATGAATTGTCTAGAATAAATTGTTTGCTGTTTTGCAAGGAAGGGTGGGAAAAAAGAAAAATCAAAATGTGTTAAGTTGATTCAAAAAGACTCAAAGTCAAAACTATCCAAAACAGATGCTTTGTTAAAGTCGACATGAAAACAGAAGTTGCAATAGTCTTTTCTTCTGTTTCTGTTGTGATCTATATCTGAGTAAAATGGCTTCTAAAACTAGAAGAAAAAAAAAAAGTAGGGCATTCAAAGAATTGATTGGACCATTGGATGTAAGTGACAGGTTGTTCCACCCTCATGCAAGAGTTATTTAGATTTGATCATTTATTTTGAAAGATTAGGAGGGCACATGGATTTAAAAAAAAAAAAAATGTGCACAGATAAATCATTTATAAGAAATATTGCAATTTTCCATTAAAAAAAAATGTTGATACACTTCCCAGCAGTGGAATTTTTTTATTTTTTTTATTCACTGTTTGGATTTAAATATGGCATATGCTTAAAAGTCTATTATTGGATCATTGCAGTGATTATGTTTCATGTTATATGTTTGGCAACAGTTCTTCTAACCCTAATGGAAATAACCTCAACACATTTATTTCCATCAAGAGGAGCATCAATTTTAGGTCAAGATCTTGTATTGACAATGTAAGAGTCCAGAACTCTGCAAAGTCTCCTCCAGCACATCCCAAAGACTTTCATGACTTTAAGGTCTGGACTCAGAGGTGCCATGTGTGAAAATTATTCTTCATGCTCCCCCCATTCCATTCTTTCACAATTTGAACCTGATGAATCTTGACATTGTCATCCTGGAATTTGGCCACAATGTGTCCTCCTATATGGCTGTTTAAGAAATGAAAAGCTAAACACTTCATCAATTAGGGTTAGAAGAACTTTTGCCAAACATATAACATGCTAGAAACATAATACTCACTGCAATAATGATACAATCATAAACTCTTACGTATTTGCCTATTTAAATATAAGCAGTTTGGTCATGCAGTGTATAATGTACAGTAATAAATCACTTATCTGAGGCTTTTTGGTAACTATTAGCATATTCAATTTGTAACTGCCACATTTTTTTTTTTACTATTAATTTTTGGACTGCGGCCACATACTGTAAAATCACATCAAACCAAATCTACTTACAGCTCACGATCAGACTAATTCATTTACACAAGAGGAAAGTGCTCCAAGCAGTCACCAAAAAAAATGTGCACAGCTATTGAATGGTATTGCTGGCCTGGTGCCACACATCGTGATAGAACTGATTGTCATATATTGAGTGTTGCGGCAGTAGTTTTGCCATGACCAAATCAATGTGATTAATGAGTCTTTCTGGTCATGGCTCTGTGTCTATAGCAAGCATTCCCTCATGGGTGCTTTATAAATGGAGCTGTATACGCTATGCCACTGTCAGTAATTCTTTCATATCAGCATCCTATTCATTTACACAGTCTATAAATAGAGACATTATGACAGCATATTGAAAGAGGAGATCAGTTTATCATGAATGAACCAGGAGCTGGCATGATACTTTATGAACACTGTGACAGTCGGAACATGCCAAGGCAACTTGTGAAATTTTGACTCTATGTACACAAGTGGAAAAAAAAACCAACGAAGTGAAATCAGAAAGGAAAACAATCAAAAGTGCTTGCTTGGTAATCATCACTCTTAATATTTCTCACAGTGATTTGAACAATAACCTAAAACAAAGCATTAATCTTTGGCGTGTAACTCATTCTCTCCATTTGTGCTACAGACATGGATTTCAGTTTTCACTAGCAGACAAAAAATAAATAAAAAAATGGCAGGTTAGCAGAGATATTAAAGAAGCAATATTATGCCCTTTTTCAGATTCTTGATTTTGTTTTTGGGGTCTACTAGAATAGGTATTCTATAATTTCTCACATTTCTCACAATCTATAATTTCTCACATATTCTACATTGTTTCAGCACCTCTCTTCCCAATCTGTCAGTAAAGGTCTGTTTAGTTCTCTATGAAGCCCCTCCTTCCGAAAAGCGCAATGTGCTCTGATTGGTCAGCTGGACCAGTGTATTGTGAATGGTCAACCGCTTTAAGCCTGTTTTAGAAATGTCATGCCTCTTACCATAACCACGAGTTTCAATGCTCTACTAACTCAATTCAACCAGGCCTCGCCCCCTTTATTTTAAGTATGCCTTGGGTGAGAATTATTTAAATGAGGAACATTGTGACTTGTGCATTCCTGGAAGAAAACTCAAGACTTCAATGGACCCTTTTCACATTTCTGGGTTTCTGGGGAGTGGAAGTCATCATAGGCTACGTCTACATTAATCCGGAAACATTTTCGCTTCTAAACTCTCTGGTCACACTAGTGTTTTGAAGCATTTTCCAAAAGTTTCTTTTTTGGAAAACGCAAAATTCACGCATGCGTAAACTCTCATTAAGACTCACTGAGATCATACAGACGGAACAAGACATTTTAAAGTTATCATACAATTCTTCATGACAGGATCATTTTATTTAGCAAAATATCTCCCCATTCACTAAAGCATCCAGGTTGCACTCAATCACCATATGTTTGGTCTAAAAAGAAATTGTGAGTAAATTTTCTGTCATCTTTGCAGGACTCTGATATGAAGAGTGTGCAAAAAACATTTTAGCAACTATTTGAAAGTTAATTGCACATAACAGACACAATACCGGTATGAACATAGATATCTATCTGTACAATATGCATTCCATGACTAAAAATATGTCATCGTTTTCAAATACCTCAGTTTTCAACAGTCCACACAACAACACGAAAACGGCCTTTTCAAATGTATCCACTATGGAGAGCGTTTTAAAAAAATCAGTTTTCGTTAATAAAAACGCTGTCTCAGTGTGGCCAGAAGGCCAAAATGGAGAGGAAAATATGCATTTTAAAACGAAAACGCATTATTGTGGACAAGGCCATATTTCAGTAAACTTCTATAGCAGTGAATGGAAGACAACAGCAAATATTTTTTGTATTTGTATTTGCTCTAATAGCAAAAGAAAAAATCTGCGAATAGCGTTTCCACGACTTTCCAAAAGAGGGAAAAAATATAGAGAGATTGATTACAGCAGTCAGAAGAGAGAAAGATGTCAAATTTGCCATCACTCTCCCTTAGACGTTGTATAACAAACAGCCTCGCAGCAGCACTAATTCCTTTTTGTCAATTACTCTCAAGGTCAGGCTATCAAGGGACATTATAAAAGTGTATTAGATTTTTAAAAAATGAAAATATTAAAAACTTTGATTTGCGATGTTGATAACTGTGGTGTCATCACATTCCATGAAAAGGGTCCATCGAGGCTTTTCAGGGAGTTCAGAAACAGTGCTTACTGATATAGAGAATAACTCCCTTTGGAGGGACTTGTGCTTTGTCACTTTGCAGACCTTTTTCATGCTCAAACAGCAACATTACACAATGTTGAAAGTTGAAAATGTAAAAAAGCACAATAGATCCTCTTTAAAATTCTATACTATTTTGTATAAATAAATTTAAAATAAAACTCTAAAAAGTTAAACCCATCATATGTAATTGTACGTAAAATGAAACATGTCTCTTAGACCTTGTCCACACTAATACGGTTTCATTTTAAAACGCATCTTTTTCTCTCCGTTTTGGCCTTTCATCCACATTGAGACGGCGTTTTAGTCGACGAAGACGGAGCTGTTTGAAAACGCTCTCCCAAGTGGATAAATTTGAAAACACCATTTTCGCATTGTAGTGTGGACTGTGAAAACTGAGGTATTTGAAAACGATGATGAATGTTTAGTCACGTGATGCATATTGTACCCATAGATATCAATGGTTATACAGGCATTGTTGTGCCAGCTATATATTTTCATAGTATTGCTACAGAGAAATGTTCCTTTGTGCAGTCTTCATATTGCATTCCTGCAAAGATCACTGAAAATTTACTCGCAATTGCTGTTCTGCGGCAAAACATGATGACAACTACATTTTAGACCATGTGATTTGAGTGCAACCTGGACTCAACACTGATTGGTGAAATATTTTGCTTATAAAACTTTATTATGTCTGTTCTCTGTGTTCTTCTTGTGAACTTTTAGTATGTTTTAGGAATGCGCAGTAAGGTGATTTAAGATTTTTTTAGATGTTTAAATGTGGATGAGCAACTTTTGGAAAACGCTTGAAAATGAAAAACAAAATTTGAAATGAAAACACAGTTTTCAAATGTATCCGGATTAATGTAGCCTTATACCGTAACTAAGAAATGTAGTGTACTGTAGCCTACAGAATACGACAGAAACTTGAAGTTGAGCTCTCTTGACTAAAGGTGAGATCACATTTACCATTGGTGAATTTTTGCAGTTATAATCCAGTAATTTCAATAAGAATCCATGAGATCATAATTTCAAAAGACTTCCCCATGCTTAGTTTGCAATGCAGAAAACTGCTTGGTTTGAAAGTGACTTTTTTTGCATAGCAACATACTAGCAACCACTGGCCAGAACTCCTGAGCAACCATGTAACATCCAGTAAGAACACATAGTAAAGCCAAAGACTATAGAATTACACAAGACGCATCACTCGTATTGTTTTGAACGGGGAAAGTGCAACGCTCAATATGGCGGAATAAGTCCCGCCTACTAAATAAGAGCCAATCGCCGATTGGTAAAGTCATTGCGTCACTGCAGCTGCCATCAGAAGTGCGCTTCCACTGCGCATGCACATTAGCTTGATCCAGCCGGAAAAATTAAGTTTACTGTCATGATTCGAGCGTTTAGAAAACAAAATTTATGAGACAATTGCTGTCAGATTTCATTGGTGATTTCAAATATGAAATGTAATCGTAAGCTTGGCGAACAGTTTTGGAGAATTTGATGTTATCCCATTCAAAAAGAAAGGAGCTGACAGCAACCACCACAAATGCCTCATGTTTTTGTGGAGAAAAGTATTGCACGGACAAGCACCAATCACATTTTTCGTTTAGTTTGATATACTTTTAAAAAGCACCCATATTCCTGCCTCTTTGAAACATGAGCTTTTCTTCCCACATATGTCCTTTATAAATTTGCAAACTTAATCTGTGCTTCTACTTTTAGAGCAGAATTGTATAAGGGAGAGTCGTTTACTCATAAAAGTCTATACTGTGAGGTTAGTAAAGAATATCAGGCCTGCAGAGACACAAGGTTATAAACGATGGCTATCTTTAATGGCACTTCCTCTGAGCTTCTCTGTACCTCGTTTCCTCATTAGTACTGCAGCCTATCGAAACCATACATCCCTGTCATACACTAAATCTTTTTTTTCTTTAACACAACCTACAGAGAGAGTTAAATGGAAGGAAAAGTAATTACTCCACTGGTGGATGTATTTCTAAATATCAAACTTCAGAGGGGGTTCAAACGCACAGGCTCATCTGTTAAGTTCAGTGCCTTAAAGTAGCAATAACAGCAGCGTATGATCAATGCAAAACCAGCAGGTGTGTGACTCACCAGGAAAAGATCAATTCAAAGTGCCGCTGAAAATAGCATGGCTATTTCACCAATCTCCAAATAGAAAACGTGTCTTTCAGTCATGCATGTTTGTGTGTGTTAGGCACTTTCTGCTTTTCTACAGACTATTTATACCCTGACGGATATTTGTCTGTCTTGTCTAATTTTGGCCTTATTGTATGACTAACTGTACGGATATGCTGTTCTCTCTTGTCTGGTTGGGTGTACAGCACAGAAAAAACATAAATGCCACACGATTTTTACATTTTCCGAAGAAGATTTCTGTTTGTCCTTTTTTCTTTTTTAACAACTGTTAAAGGGGTCATGACATGACATGACATACCCCCGTCCCATCTCCGCCACAATAAATGTGGGGGGATCAGGAGGCTTTCGCTAGGCACTGGAAGGTGGCAGCACTAGGTAGCGTGTTAATTGGGATCCCAATCAGTACGGTACGTCCAACTACGTTGAACGTGACCGAACTGAAAGGGAACGTCTCGGTTAGGGAACGGAGACGTAGTCCCGTCGCCACTATTGCTGGACCACCGCTCCGCTCGGCTCCTCAGCGAAAAACAAATGGTGCGTGCATCCGCTTCCGTATTTATACCCGCACTACGGGGCCGAGTGCGAGATGCAAATCTCGCACACCAATGTACATTGGCTCATTTTATCAATACTCGAAGATGACAGGCTCCCTAGGCGTGATCCCAATCAGTACGGTACGTCCGACTACGTCTCTGTTCCCTCCTTCAGGGAACAAGGGTTACATACGTAACCGAGACGTTCTTGTTAGTTTCTAGGCATTGTTATGTGGTTTCTATTCAGAAAGATTGCCAAATCATTACATTCCTATAGTTCACACAGTAGAGTATGATACTATCAACACCAAGGTCATGGGTTTGATTCCCAGGAAATGGAAGAATTACAGAAATACCTTGAGTGCAATGTAAGATGCTTGGGATAAAAGAGTATGACAAATGCATAAATGTAACATGTAAACATTGAGTTCTGAGTGTTTTTTGGGGCCATATTAGATGGTTGCCAGGGTGTTCTGGGAGGTTTCCAGAGTTTTCTTATGTGGTTGCTAGCATGCTCTAAGTAGTTGTCAGTGCATTGCTATGCAATTGCTATGTTGTTCTGAGTTCCATTCTTACAGTGATGGTTGCTACGGCCAGGTGTTCTGATTTATTTTTAGCAATGTTATGTGATTGCTTGGGTGTTCTGTATGGTTGCTAAGATGGATGCTGAGATGTTCTGAGTCTTTCCTTGGAGGTCTCTGCGTGGTTTATCACTGGCTCAAGTCAAAAGAGGCCACCATCAAGTCTGTTTATGGGATGTTTCCACCCATTTCATCATCAAACAGACAAACAAACTATGGGCCCTATCTTGCACCCAGCGCAATTGACTTTGTACGCTGACGCCTGTATCATTCCTATTTTGCACCCGACGCACAGCGAACTTTTCCCTCCACAGATGCACGTCGGTAAATTAGGGAATTAACTTGCGCTCCCGGGGGCGGTTCAGCAAAAAGAGGAGGCGTGTTCCGGCGCAAACGTTCCCTGGTGCTATTTTGCAGTTTCAGAAAACAATTCTGCATTATTCAGATGCTATTTTAAGGGCACATGCTTGGCCATAATGTTGCGTGTGCACAACGTGCATACACTTTGCCTCTCTCATCTACACAGACGCAAGCAGCAGTTCCCATTTTTGCAAACCATACATAATTACAAAGAAAAATATTACCACACAAGGGAAATCATTATGGTGTCTATGAAGATGTGAAAAAAATAGGCATAAATATAGCTTACACATTTACTCAAATTATTATACGCTGTTTAACCGAAGCTAATTTGGGTGGGTTTCTCCCATCCCCATACAATGTCACTTCTCTGTCTTTTACGGCCCTGACGAGAACGCCGGTCTCCTCGGCTGTGAACCGCTCCTGGCGTGCGCCTGGCAAATCCGCCGTTATAATAACAATCCGGCATGGAACAAGCGCACCTGCTTTTATAGGGAATGTTAGATGACGCTCTGATTGGATTATTTCACGTTACGCCCAAACCACACCTATGAGTAATGTAGCTACTTCAGACCAACCCATTTTAGATTTGCATCGGGCGCAAGAGTCATTTATCCCGCCGGTATAATAGCAACAGCGCCTGAGATCCCCACAAAGTTACTTGCATTTCGCGTTTCATACTTGCATTTCGGATCGTTAAAATAGGGCCCTATATCTGATTTCTTAGAAGAGTAATAGCCTAAATATCCTTAATTAGCTGCATGATTTCATTTATGTTATTATTATGTGAGTAGCACAATAACTACACATCAAAGCTTAATACTCAAGGTTAGAGTTTGTTCAGATCACTAAGGCTATAATTAGCAATAAAAATAGTGATGCTTGTCTTACATAGTAGGATGTTTTAGCATGCAAAACCAGACCTTCAACCACAATGGCTAAATGCATATTCAGTATCGGATTACACATTCCGGAAGTCTTTGCTAATGATATTCTTGAAGTAGGAAATCTCTGGTTTGGCGTAAACAGGATCAGTGGCATGTTGGCTGTAGTTTCAGCGTCAGACATCCGAGATAATGAGAACGTATTACAGCTTTTTTGCATACGTTGTGCCTTCTGGTACAAAGCAGCTATCTCACATTACAACAAAATTCCTGATTGAAATGCAGGTTTGAGCTCTATTTATAGTCCGCTTCACCGTCACCAGACCTGTGCTACAAGGGGAAGATGGAAGCTATTATGACAGAGGTCACAATTCAATTGCATAAAGTGAAGATGATGTGTCGCTATGTGTGGTACGCTCGACTGTGTCTCGCACACGCACACTGTGCAGTGTCCATCAGGAGGCCGAGCACACAAAGAGCTTTCTCAATTATTCAGTGCACCCTGTGCAATCTATTACATCACATCCATTATGAAGGAGCCAGACCTTAAAAATCTATTCTCTTTATAACTGCAATCCTCCAAGCATCAGGTTAACAGGATTAAGACACAGCAAAATCATTCACTGTTGATCCAGAAGGTCAAAGATATATATAAAAAATGTCTTTTGTTATTCAAAATAACAGCAGGATGAACACCATGAATCAAGGGCTGAAACCAGAATTTGAGATGGCATGGTGCTGTGCAATGATGTGATTTTTTGACTGCCGTAAGAGGTCCTGGAGAGTTCAAATTGTTTATGTTCTGCAGCAAACCAGAGATATTAAAGGAATAGTTCATCCAAAAATGAATATTCTAACATCATTTATCCAAAGTTTTGATGTCAAACAACATTGGTTTCTGTGTATCTTATGATGCAACTGACACCAAACACAAAGCAACATGGTCTGCAAATAATGCCTAACAAGTCGGAATGTTTTAGGACAGGGATGTCCAATCCTGCTCCTAGAGGGCCACTGTCCTGCAGAATTTAGCTCCAACTTGCCTCAACACACCTGCCTGGAAGTTTCTAGCATACATAAAAAGATCTTGATTAGCTGGTTCGGGTGTGTTTAATTGGGTTGGAGATAAACTCTGCAGGACAGTGGCCCTCTAGGAGCAGGATTGGACTTCCCTGTTTTAGGAGAGCATTAACAGCGACATGAGAGAATCAGTGGGGACTATTTTAACTATCTAAGTGTACGGTTTAAAGCGCAAGGCACAAGTTCACTTAGTGCATGTCCGAATCCACTTTTGCTAGTTTAACGCGGTAAAAATGGTCGGCGCGTGCAGCACATGGTCTAAAAGGGTTGTTACTATTCTCTTAATGAGTAATGGGTGTGTTTTGGGCGTAACGTGAAATAAACCAACCAAAGTCTCATCTCCCATTTCCTTTAAAAGCCAGTTGCACTTGCGTCATGGCGGATTCACTATTTACATGGCAGAATTCGCAAGCGGAAAAACTGAACGCTTCTACAGAGCGCAAAAGGATCAGCTGAGCTTGTGCGCGAGGTTAAAGCGTGCAAGCAGACCATCTACCGGACAAGCCAGATTCCACCATATCTTTATGGACACAATATTAATCTTTCACATTGTAATCCTTTTATTTAAAATATTTGGCATGTTTGTATGCTGTGTGTGTAATGAGCAGAGTGGACACGCGTTGTGGACCCGCCTATAGGCGCACATTACTAACGCGCTCTTTAAATAACAAAAAAAAATATTGCGCCATTGACTTTAGACCGGGTTTTTGTCGGTCAATGGCGCAGTCTATTTCAGTTGCCTCAAAATAGAAATACATCAACAGTGGGCCTGAACACACCTCGTTTTCAGACCAGCACAGATGGGCGCAAATGCAATTGCTATTTAAACAACATGGCGCAGGACATGAAAATGATAAGTGCGTCGGACTAAAACTAGCAAAAAACATTTTTTTCTGCCTGGCGCTGCATTGCGCTGGGTATATGATTTTAGCATTAATTGCATTGACACACCATTATTATTTTTTACTCTTTTGAGCTGTTCTTATAAGCTATCTTATATAATATACGAAGATTTGGAAGTTGTGTGGACTACTTGTTACTTGTACTTACAGCCCTATTTTTGAATGATATAATATAATATAATAATTTTTTCTTAAATAAAAAATAAAACAAAAATGTATTATAGTTTAAATTAATATTAAATGCAATTAGCTGAACCACTTTTTTGATCCACTTAAGTAGGGCTTAAATACATCTCCATATATGGTTTCATAATTACTTCTATTGTCTTTAAAAAAAATGTACTGCTAAATGTACTGACAAGTATTTATGGTAAACTAAAATATACTTTAATGTAATTTCCAAGGAAACATGTCATGTATATTTGTCATATATATATATATATATATATATATATATATATATATATATATATATACAGTATATATATATATATATATATATATATATATATAATGATAATGGTGCACTTTATTACATTTAAAATATTGAATATCAAATGACACACTACAGTTAAAATTATTACTTTTACGTTACATTTCTTCAACGTTAAAGTTGCTTCTTTAAAAAGTAAAGTACTTTAAAGTAAAACCGTTTTACTTTGTGTTAAGATAAAGTCATGAAAGTGCACTCTCTTTAAACTTAAGTGGCCTTTTATGTCATTAATATTATATTGTCTATAATTTTGAGATTTGAAGCACACAGCAAGTGCACATTTAATACAATCAAGTGGACTTTCTTTTCACACGGGCTGTGACATGAACTATTCCTTTAATGTTATATACTCATATTTTCAAGCCACTAAAAGTGTGGACTGGTCACCTGGAATGTTTCAAATAAGCTAAATCTTTTGAATTGTGTCACTGAAGCAAGAGCTTGAAGATGGACTCACCTCCATTGTGGTGAGGTTGCACCTGTGTGTTCCTGCAAACCATCCATCTGCAGAGCACTGATCAATATCCACATCCTGCAGGCTGATGTCCACACGCACAACACCCCTATATGATATTACAGAGCACAAGAGAGAAAGACAAATTAGTCTATTGTTAGCCGTAAAGAAGCTGAGATTTTCTTTCAACATTTAAGTAAAATATTAGCGCTTTAATTATAGACTTCCTGCACACATGTAGAATTAATGCTACAATAATTCTTCAGTTTTGAGCATAGACTACTAATCTGAAAAGTCATTAATTGACTACTATATTCAAATCATGAACTGTGACTTTATGTCTTTGTTCTAAAAGGCTTAACGGCCAATGCAGATTTGTGTCTACATGGGCCAATTAAGACTTTGCTATTTCTGTGTTGACTTTTTTACCTAGTAAACAACAAATCATCAATAAGCTCATCAATACACTATTTATCACTGTAGTCTTCCTCTTCAGTCTACTGAGAAAAGTAAGCTTTTGTACTCTCATCAGCACTCATAAAGAAAAGGACTTCAAAATCTCCAGCCACATACAATGAATAACAGGATCTCTCCATAGAGAACCATTAGAGGAGAATGATCTTGGTATTCTAATCCTGAATAAACAACCACTAAAGTACAATGAAATTAAAAGAGTTAATATTCCTTTGGGCTAATGTAGAAGGCTTTTTAAGGCCCGTTGGCATATATACTGTATCCCTAGCAATGGACTTATTCAGTACAGCCTGATAAAAGAGGCTTTAATGTTTATGGCTTCATCGTTTGGCTGAATGGAGCTTTGAGTTGAGAACTCAAAGAATGAAGTTGACTGACGTTGAATAATCTTTGATGGCATCTCTGTTCAGCATGTTTATTTTTATTTCTCTTCACAGCTGTCTGCACCAGCTTTCTCACATCTGCTGTCAACGTGCTGGAACATTTAGAACACGATTGAGAGAAACCTCATTACAAAGCACAGATGCCCATGCAATCTAAAGGCCTCCTCACACCAATACAAATTCGGTTTGATTTTCGCATGCGATTTGTCTGTTCAGATGTGTTGAATAAAAAATCAGCTCACTCCGCAACAGTAGGTGCCACCTAAATACTGGGGTATACAAGGGCAGCAGTGTGATTTCTTTTATAATGTTGTCTGGCTCAATCAGACAATGATAGGCCGAGTTAGTGTAAAAAGCCTCTGCCAACAAGGGGGGCTTTTTGCAAATGGTGTAATGCTGCCTTCACGTGCAATCAGAATTATCCTAAATATGAGTTTCCAAGTAAAAAAATCTCCGGTGTCTGGAGAGTGTCTACCCACGGTCCAGATTGCTACCAGACCCAGACCCCGTTTCACCACCATCGACCACGGAGGAAACATGTAAGCCCCCCGCACACTGAGAGCTACCACCCACCATGACTAAGGATTGGCTGATTGACTTCAGCGCAGGGCAGGGGTATCGTCTCCCACCCTATCCCACCCCATTCAGAATTCTTCATCGCTGTTCCTAGACAGCACCATGGACTGTTTGAACTTTTATCTGTTGCTTCTGAACCTTCATCGCTGTTTTAATACAGCACAAACATCTGGATGGACAATGTTGTGTTACCTTCGACCCTGTCTAGCCTTCATCTGCCTCCGTCACTGCCCTGCTCAGCCAGTCCTCCAGCCCCGCCTCTGCTAGAGGCTGTCAGCCCTTCACCATCTCCTGCAATGCCAAGCACTCACGTCGAGCCTCAGGTCCTACAACCACCATCAGCGCCTGAGAGGATGCATCCAGTGGCTCCGTCTCTGGCCTCAGATCGTCTTGCTCCGTCTTGGCCCATCAACCTGCCGGCTCCACACAGACACCCTCGGCCTTACGCTCCAATGGATTCCCTTGTCCCACCGGCTTCCCCTTGGTCAGTCTTCACTCCACCTTCGCCATGAACTTGTGGACCTTCTGCTACGCTCCGTTCCTCCACCCCTATGGCTGCAGCGAGTTCCTCATTCCCTTCGGGTACACCTCAGTCCTCCATCACACCGGCATCACCTCAGTCCTCAGTCTGGTTCTTCCTCAGACGCCGCGGCATCGCTCCAGCCTCCTGTGCCAGCGATGTCGCTCTCCTCCATCGGCTCTCCGTCTGCACCCTGGGATCCATCGGTCCCCCAGTTGACGTCAGCCTCCATACCAGCTTGGTTCCTCCCTCCCTCAACTCCACCGAGGGCTGTCGTCTCTGGGCTCTGGGTCTGTGCCATTGGACGCCCTTCACCATCGCCGCCGGGGTCTCGTCATCCGTATTGCACCATACCCTCATCTCTTGTCCTCCCTGTGTCATTGCCTCAGCCACCTCCCTCCCTCACCTCTGCTACTACGACACAAGGTCACGCCTACTAGGAGAGGGCATTCTGTCACGGTTATCTGGACTTATTCACTTTAGTTTCACTTTTTTCAGTTAGTTTTCATTCATCACATGCGTTCCTTTGTTTAATTTTCCCACCACTCATCAGAAACCATGGACCCTAATCATCATCACATCTTTGACAAATCATCTGCTCATCATTCAGTTCAATACCATCATGTATTTAAGTTCTTCCCTGTGCACCCTCAGATTTCAGTCGATGTTTGCGTGTTGTGTGTGTTAACCTTTGTTTCATGCACGCTCTGATACACTTTCTGTCAGTTCCTGATTTTATTGTATTATTAAAATCACTTCATCAATCCAATGATCTTTTGTACCTTCGTCTTCATCCTCATCTTGTGACGGGTGTCCACCATGATTCCTGTTCTTTCCGACAGCAAAGCACTTGAATGCAATGATCTCATAATCACGACTTCAGAGGTGGGAAGTAGAAAGTTTACTAAGTTATTTACTAACAATTAAAATAGTTACAAATTTGGATTCTGTTAGATCATTATACCCTGACAAGAAAGCTTCACATTATTGAAAAAAAAATGCTGCTTTAAATTATATTAATTTAAGACAAACAAATTGCAGTATGTATATAACAAATCTTGGGTCTGGATCTGGACAGCACTCTGCTAATTGATGATCTCTAGACAAGGTTGTCAGTATTTGGAACTGGGCCAAGGGGGAGGTATCACATTTGTTAATCAGGAAAAGAAGACGTGTCATGGGTCATTATTATACTTAGCCTACATTACTTTTAGTTTAACAAACAGTGTCTTTCAGGAGGAAGAGAGTAACAGCAGTCCTGATGCTACAGTAAAGCCCATCATCACACATGCTTGTGTTTTGGTTCTGATGGCTGAAGTGGCTGTGGAGCCAACACAAAAAGCCAGAGGAGAGTGAAGCTCAGCATTCCTTGCATCCGCTGGACACCAGCTTCTGCCTAATCGTATGCCTGAGCCGCATTTAAAGCCATTAAATAATAGCTATTTGTCAATTGTTGTGGGTTAAATCTACTTAAAGCACTCAGAAATACTTGACGTAAATGTATCATAGCAACAGTTTTGGAAGAAAACATTTTCATTTTAAAGTCACACATCATGGTCATTGCTGTTATTAATAACATTATATTATTTGAAATAAAATTGTATAATTTTAACCTTATTTATGTTAAACATATCTTGTGCTTATCCTTTTTTTTAGTTTTGCTCATTTATTCAAAAATGATTGAAATCTTTGACATTAGCAATCATTGGCTGCAGGATCAGCGGAGGCCAATCGGCTTGTGCCATGTGGTAAATTATGTGATTGCTTGCAGATTGCAAGGACCTATCAGCCTGGGCCCTCTAGAGTTTCATGACAGAACTAGATATTTAGGAAAATGTATCATTAATATAATCAATGTTTGGGTCTGTGAGGCTTAAGGAAGTAGGCCAAAGTCGATATATTGTATCCGATTCATATAAGAATGATGTTAATAAACCTTTAGACTTAATTTTTCTTATCTACTGCAGGTAAAAAATCATTATAAGATATACTGTCATGAACGCTGGTCCTGGAGGCATGCAAATATTTATCAGAAAACTGACACTGAAGAGATGGACTGCCTGAGGTAACAGAGATCTGTCTGTGTCTCTCTGCAAGTGTCTCCGTTTCCTGTATTTTTCTCTTTCTTCCTCTCAGACAGACACAGAACTTGCAGTCATGGAAGAATAGCCTCTGCTCGTCTTAATTGAAGCCTTGGCCAAGCAAGTGTGCTAATTTTAGCGCCCGTGTTCAAACGCCACATCCTTCATCCAAGGTCAAATAGAGCCTATGGGCTGTGCATTGCCATTATTAACTCATAAGGCAGAAAGTGGATTGGTAACAGTGCCATAATTTTGTCTTGATGATGAAAAGCCTGATGATAATTGTGATTAGTACAAATTGACTGTAATTACTGTGGCATACTATGTGAGATTAGCTTGTATTTTAGTCTTCCCTGAGATTGAAATGAGATATGGAGAAGCTGACAAGAGCTGTTGAAAATGTCTTGCATTTTAATCGACGATATTTAACCAAGGCATCTTTGTCTGTTGTATTATTGTAGCCTACTATATGTACAGTATTATACTGTACTGATTGTCAAAATCTTCTCTAACCTCTCAGAGTACATTAGCTTGCTGGACTAATACATTATAGAGTAAGAAGTAATACATAGGAGTATGTTAGGAGTATTTTTCTTACTTTCTGTGAAAAAAAAAAAAAACGACTTTTAAGAAACAAATGCATTTTTATCTTTTTAAACAAATTTTTATATGATTGTAAATTATTTAATATAATATATTTATTATGATTTATTATGTTAATTATATTTGATATATTTGCTTTTATGGCAACCCTGAAATTGTAGACATGACTAAATAGGTTGAAACCATGATTTGTGATTATTTTCTAGCAATAAGCATCACATTAACATCAGGTAAATAAAAAAAAATATATATACACATATTCGTGAATTGGTTGATTGCAAGTAACAAGGTTGAAAAATGAAACTTTTTCTCAGTAGAAACTAGCGAGTTTGGGACCATAATTTGATTAATAGGCATCGATACATTTATACTTGCCATAAAACAAGTTTTATCTTTGATTTGAATGCCTCTGGTGTCAGGGTTAAATGCGATATTTTGATACAATTAAAAATATGTGTTTTGTGCCTTTATTCACATAATGGGAGACCAAATTTAACCTATATTTGTGGAAAGTGCCTTTTCATTAATAAAGTTTCAGTCTCATGACCTTCATCAGGTATATGCCTGATGAAGGTCATTAGACCGAAACGTTACTAATAAATATTTTGTGATACTTTTTGCAAGTATTGATAGTGTGCGGGATTTCCTTTTGTTTTTTTAGTTTACTACTTCAAAATTACTAGCCAGGTCTTTCTAATTGTTTGTAAAATTTACTGAGTGAAAATTGTTTCTAAAAAACAAAAATAGTAATGTGTGTGCACATTTTTGACCAGTAGTAGGCTTCTGTACTATTGCTGCAAAATTAACATAAATGTTCAAATAATAAAGTCACCATTTCGCATGTTTTTGTCAGCCTACACATCACATTACAAGCTTGTAGGCCAGGGCTTCATTTATCAAACTATGATAGTTTCATCAAATGGTAAACAGTGTATCAATAGACAAGTGACTTGTCTTGAATACTTACCATTAATGCTTTTGGTGCTGCTTTTGTGCAGTGCTTTGTAGTCAGTTAACATCCATTAGTTCAAAGACGCAGATTCAGATCGCTTAATAAATTCAAATTCGTCTGTTCATGTAATTTTCAAACGATTTATTTATAAATGACTGGAAAATTACCGCTCCACTTCACATTGTCCAATGAAATTTTAACTTGTTGAGCCAGATGACGATTGGTCGGTGTATTATACATGACAAACAGGCTTCAATGAATTATGTAAAAGTTTAAAATATGTGATATGTGGATTTTTTATTGAATCGACACACACTACCTTTTATTTTTGGAAGAAAAAAAAGTCGTTTTTTTTTCTGCCGTTGAGCCATATACACACTGGAAGAACCATATTTGGCTCGAGAGCATCGGTTCCCGAGCAGACTGTGATATACAGTACCTACGTTTACACTAGTGCATTTTCATTTTAAAACGCATAACTTTTGCTACGATTATGCCTGCCGTCCACCGCTACTCCGGAGCGGAAACGGAGACTGACCCCTTCAGTCAAGACCGAAGCAAGACACGCAACTTGACGCAAGTTGACGCAACCCATAGCAACGCGTTACAGCAACGACACCCTCAGACTGACAGAAACGTAAATAAACGTAGTCTAGATGGAAATAGGGGTCCACGCGCACCCCCCGGCTTTTTTTATGCCACCTGATTTTTTCAAATCTTTAAAGTGTCTATTTTCAGAATCTGCCAGGTGCCAAGCTGAAATAATGTCCCAAAGGCTTAATTTTTAACCCTTTGCTGCACCCGACCGGAACCCGAAAAATCAAAAAATTATATAGAAAGTGGCATAATAACATTTGAAGTAAACAACATACAGAGACAAATGAACATATTTTCCCATACAATTCTGACCCCAGGAATTGAATGGAATGGTTATTTTTGACATTTGAAAACATATTGACCCTATTTCTGGACAAAAATAGCAAAAAATGGCCAAAAATGTGTAGAGGATCAACTATATTTTCATTTTCTCAAGCGCATAGGGTGATTTTTTTTTCACAAACTGTTATTTCTTGATCATTCAAGTGTCTATTTTAAAATTAAATTGGGTACCAAGCTGAAATAATGTCCAAAATGCTTTATTTTTAACCCTTTGCTGCACCCGACGGAACCCGAAAAATCCAAAAATTATATAGAAAGTGGCATAACATTTGAAGTAAACAACATACAGACACAAATGAACATATTTTTGCATACAATTCTGACCCCAGGAATTGAATGGAATGGTTATTTTTGACATTTGAAAACATATTGACCCTATTGCTGGACAAAAATAGCAAAAAATGGCCAAAAATGTGTAGAGGATCAACTATATTTTCGTTTTCTCAAGTGCATAGGGTGATTTTTTTTTTCACAAACTGTTATTTCTTTATCATTCAGGTGTCTATTTTAAAATTAAATTGGGTACCAAGCTGAAATAATGTCCAAAATGCTTTATTTTTAAACCTTTGCACCAAACCCGAAAAATCTAATGTGATATAAAGTGCCATAACTTTTGATGTAAACAACTCACAGAGACAAATGGACACATTTTTCCATACAATTCTGACCCCAGAAATTGTTATTTGTTATATTTTACAACATCTTGACCATCTATGGTCAAAAACAGCAAAAAAAAAAAGCTAATTTGACACCATTTTTATTATACTAATAGCACCCTGAAATGGGGTTTATTTTAACCTTTTACTGCACCTATCCTGAACCTGAAGAAATTGAAAATAGCTTTACTTTTGAAGTAAACAAAACAAAGCAAATTAACTTAAAAAGTTTGGGAATGTTGGGGCTTTGCAGTTGGCAGTTGGTGGCTGTCGGTTGGTACCTGCAGATCGCCATTTCCCACTGCTTTCTCTTTTGATAATTTATTTCTAATAATTTAAAACGCAGTGCAACTGCACAGCGAACACAGCAGAGCGTCTAGCTCGCCCATTGGCTGTGCTGCAGCAACTGCACAAACTATGGCCAAGTGCCTCTGACGTGATGGGCGCCAAGTCATCTGATTGGGTCGCACGTCAGAGCGCGCCTAAATGGGCGTGGCCTTAGTCTAATAAAGGAAGCCAATTCTGGCCAAATAGCAGATTTTATCTCCTTCAGCGACTCTTCACGACTCTGACCTCCTCTGAAGCTTTCGCCGTCGAAACAAGCAATAACAGCTAGAGCAAGCCTTGCATACAGCAGACAGTGCCTTCAACTCACCTCGAAGCCGCTTCTCTTCTGTCGCTGCTCTCCTGAGGCCATCCGGCGAGAAAAATGCTATATCCTTTTACTGCTACTGTTGTGTTCGCTGCTGCGACACTCAGTTCTAAAAGAGTCAAATTTAGCGAACGTTGTTTCAAATGCCTCGCCCCTCGTGCACCTCATGCGGAGCACGCATACACAAGGAAGATGGGCACTCGGAGTCCGCCACGTGCCTGGGACCCACCCACACTGAAGCTGCACTCTCTGCCGCAGGTTGCTCTCACTGCAAGAGCCTGCCCATCTCAACACTGCGGACGCGGCTAGCTCTCTTTCGAGACGGCGACACTGTCGCTTTCTCACTTTCTCACTCACTTTCTACTTCGCCGGTCCTGTTCACTCAGGCAGACCAATGCCCCCTCTCCCTTCAAGCGACAGGTCTCGTCTCCTTCGGCAGATCGCACGAAAAACACTACGACAGCCTCTCCATTGCTGCGCTTGAGGAAGAGTGGACAGGCCCAGCTGACCCCGCCTTCTCACAGTCTGGTGCTAGCGCTGCTGCTACCGGAACTAGGCTAATTCGGACACTGAGATGCTGCGTATCCTCACTGCGGCCGTTTTAGACCTCGGTCTCGAATGGGCCTCGTCCTGAGGAGCCACCTAGAAGCAGGCTGGATGGATGGTTTCTGCCTGGGTGCCAGCAGGCCCCCGTCACAAGCCAGCGCCTTTTTTCCCTGAGGTCCACGACGAACTCACGAAATCATGGCGTGCGCCGTACTCAGCACGCACGAGCGCTTTTACTTCCGCCACGCTCTCCTCTGTTGACGGCGCAGCAGAAAAAGGTTATGAGAAGCTGCCTCTGCTCGAAGAAGCAGTTGCCGCCCATCTATGCCCGCCCACTGCTGTTGGCTGGAGATCCAGAGCGGTTCACAAGACATCCCTGGAGTGTCGAAATGGGTTTTGTACATTATAAAGAGAGGTTACTCTCTCCAATTCCCTCGCAGACCCCCATGGTTTCAGGCGGTCATCGAGACCTCGGTGAGAAGCAGCGTGGCTCACGTGCTTCTCACCTAAGTGCAAAATCTGCTAGAAAAAAGGGCGATAGAATTAGTCCCCCCGCGCTGAGCCGGTCAGCCAAAAAATCTTGAATTTTTTGGCTGAATTTTGAAGCCGGTCTTGAATTTTTTCCTTGTACCAAAAAAGGACGGTGGCACTCGCCCCATTCTAGATCTGAGACATCTGAACAAAGCTCTCATGAGATGACCGTTCAGAATGATAACTACCAAACAAATCCTCGCGCAGGTTCGCCCGGGGGATTGTTTTTTTTACGGTGGATCTGAAAGACGCTTACTTTCACATTAAGATAACGCCCAATCACAGGCCATTCTTGAGATTCGCCTTCGAGGGGTAGGCTTATCAATACACGGTCATACCGTTCGGTCTGTCTCTAGCAGCCGGTACTTTGACAAAGTGCATGGACGCAGCACTTTCTCCCCTGAGGCAACGGAGTGCGCGTGCTGAACTATCTCCACGATTGGCTCATTATGTGTCAGTCGAAGACCGAATTATTGACAGACAGATCTATGCTCCTCAGCTATTTGGAATGCCTGGGGCTCAGGGTCAATTTTTCCAAGATCAAACTGTTACCCAGCCAGAACGTAATCTTTGGGCACAGTTATCGACTCTACAATGATGAGAGAGCGGCTCACACCAGAGTGCGCTCTCTCTATAAGGGGTCCTTCAGGGTAGGTGCGTGCATGCCCCTCAGGAAGTTTCAGAGGCTTCTCGGTCTCATGGCCACTGCATCGTCAGTACTCCAGCTAGGGTCCAATCTTATTAATCTACCTATTACTGTCCATTAGCACAATTGTCCTGGGACTTATGTTCGGAGCGACCCTTATACTCCAGCCCCTTATTCATGAAACCATCATGCGTCCCCACTGCGTAATACGAAGTGACCGTTCTCGAAAGGGAACGTACTCGGTTACTAATGTAACCTCGGTTCCCTGAGAGTAAGGGAACGAGTATTGCGTAGCCTGCCGCACTATTACAATCTGTCGGGATTTGTCACTTCAGTCGATTTAAACCTGCTATTTGGCCAGAATGGGATTCCTTTATAGACTAAGGGGATATTTTGGGGATATTTAATTTTATTTTATCAATGAATAAATTCCACTAGAAACAAACCTTGTTGTATTATTTTAATTTAATACTGTGAAGCTGCTTTGATACAATCTGTATTGTGAAAAGCGCTATACAAATATACTTGACTTGACTTAACTAAGGCCACGCCCATTTAGGCGCGCTCTGACGTGCGACCCAATCAGATGACTTGGCGCCCATCACGTCAGAGGCGCTTGGCCATAGGTTGTGCAGTTGCTGCAGCACAGCCAATGGGCGAGCTAGACGCTCTGCTGTGTTCGCTGTGCAGCTGCACTGCGTTTTAAATTATTAGCTTTAATATTCTCGAGGAAAGGAGTTTGCCACTGCGTATTAGCTATGCAATATGAAGTGACCGTTCTCGAAAGGGAACCTTGATTTTCCAATGTCTTCATGTACAAGCTGGGTCTTAGCTGGACAACCTTTTTGCATTCAATCACATTCCTAAGAATGTAATCCTTTACCACACAATACGACTTATGTGCTGCTATCTTCTAGGCCTGCAGGCTGTCAATGTTGTCTGCTGCCTTTTCTGCCCTCTCCCTTCCATGCTCATGGATTTGGTACTCTGTGTTGAAGTTGTTTCTGCATGATAGATGATACTTAGCTTCCATTGCAAAAAGGTCCTTGTCCTACACCTTGCGATAAAGAGCCTATTTCTTTAATTCCTGTGCCCTAGGTTCAATAACTTTCCAGGCTGGTTCCTTGTGTTTCCAACTCTGAAACTTTGTAAGCTCTTCAGTCTTTCCCTTGAACTTGGATTTTGCTTTGTCACAGAAAATGCAATGATTGGGAAACAAGAAGGAACACCTTCTTGGAGCTCCTTCAGATACCCTGGTAATCCAGAGTTCTCATGAGAGCACAAGTTGAATTTGCTCAGTGAGTTACTCTGGTGTTGAGTAATGATGCTCATTAAATATGCCCCTCGATCGGAGCTGCACCAATCACATCGGGTTATCTGATATAGGCGGGCCAGAGGCGAGCTAAACAGATGACGACAGCGCTGTGACGTCGAAGTCATTAGTAAACATTGCAAGATGGCTATGGATGAATACCAGTTGTTTGAAACAGCTTTGGCCGCTACAATGAACGAGTTAGACTTGGCTTTTTATCTAAAAGAGGAACAGAAGACAGCGCTTGAATCGTTCTTTTGCAAGAAGGACGTTTTTGCTGTTTTGCCGACCGGATACGGTAAGACTATAATCTACCAATTAGCTCCGCTGGTAGCGTTTTATTGTTGTGATTGGTCGTAGTGTTATCCAATTGCGTGCAGTGAGATTTTCAAATGCACGCTTGGTGCCGCCCCTCGAGCTGGGCGATTTGCATTAGTCGACACCAGACCATTAATCTTTTAGATTTAGGGCTGGATTTCCAGGCTATCCTTCAGATTGAATTGACAGAGATTTGACATGGCGCAAAGAGTCCTTTTTCAATCATGATTCTCCAGATGTAGAAGCCTTTGGCACTTGTAAAACAATCTATTTTCCCTGTAAAGCTTTTATAGCAGTATTGGTGATAGTCAATTGTATTCAAAGGTAAGTCCTCTAATGTTAATGGAATCTGTTCACAAATATCCATCATGCGGTATGGTGAACTGGCTCCTTAACAGAGTCTCATATCTCGGATACTGTGTAGATATGACAGCTTCTCGCTTTCCGAAAGCCTGTGATTATAGTAAAAACTGTTGAAAAATGACTTATGACTTAGTTATGACTACAAAGGTATATCTTAATTATAGTTTCAAATACGTACTGAAATTGTTCCAAAAGAGAAAGCAGTGGGAGATGGCGATCTGCAGGTACCAACCGACAGCCGCCAACTGCAAAGCCCCAACATTCCCAAACTTTTTAAGTTAATTTGCTTTGTTTTGTTTACTTCAAAAGTAAAGCTATTTTCAATTTCTTCAGGTTCAGGATAGGTGCAGTAAAAGGTTAAAATAAACCCCATTTCAGGCTGCTATTAGTATAATAAAAATGGTGTCAAATTAGCTTTTTTTTTGCTGTTTTTGACCATAGATGGTCAAGATGTTGTAAAATATAACAAATAACAATTTCTGGGGTCAGAATTGTATGGAAAAATGTGTCCATTTGTCTCTGTGAGTTGTTTACATCAAAAGTTATGGCACTTTATATCAGATCAGATTTTTCGGGTTTGGTGCAAAGGTTTAAAAATAAAGCATTTTGGACATTATTTCAGCTTGGTACCCAATTTAATTTTAAAATAGACACTTAAATGATAAAGAAATAACAGTTTGTGAAAAAAAAAAATCACCCTATGCGCTTGAGAAAACGAAAATATAGTTGATCCTCTACACATTTTTGGCCATTTTTTGCTATTTTTGCCCAGCAATAGGGTCAATATGTTTTCAAATGTCAAAAATAACCATTCCATTCAATTCCTGGGGTCAGAATTGTATGCAAAAATATGTTCATTTGTGTCTGTATGTTGTTTACTTCAAATGTTATGCCACTTTCTATATAATTTTGTGATTTTTCGGGTTCCGGTCGGGTGCAGCAAAGGGTTAAAAATTAAGCCTTTGGGACATTATTTCAGCTTGGCACCTGGCAGATTCTGAAAATAGACACTTTAAAGATTTGAAAAAATCAGGTGGCATAAAAAAAGCCGGGGGGTGCGTGTGGACCCCTATTTCCATAGACTAACGTGAATTTAGGCTACTTTAGTTTTGTACACGTCATGTTAATTATAATCAAATGCATTTTGTTTTATTGACCACAATATTATCATTGATATTTGTTTGAGAAGGGCTAAAAAGTTTGAAGTAGCCTACACTAAAAGTGCAAAGTAAAAGTACAGTAAGTGCACACTTAATCGCCTCTGGCTTGCTTAGTTGGGGACACTTAATATTCAACAATATTATTGATCTGACTGTACTAAAGCTGTTGTATGAGAACTGAGCTCAGATGAATGATGACATCTTTTTTTGCAGAACTGCTTTATAGATACATTACTAAGTTAATAATTGATGATCTTCACACTGGAACTGAATCAACACTGAACTGACCTCAGCTGAACAACAGGCGAAATGCACCATTTTCATGTTTATCAGTATCAAGCTGCTTTGAAACAATCTGTATATTGTATAAAACACTATAAAGGTGACTTATTTTTCACAATGGTAATTTAATTTAGGAATGAAACATTTAGGAAATGTGTTATATCACATCCCAGACAGCAACATAGTGTCGGCCCACATCCGGGCCATGTGGAATCCATGTGTAGCCTACCAGATGTGGGCCGGATCTGGGCCGACACTAAGTTGCTGTCTGATGTGATATAACAAATTTCCAAAATTTTCCAAATAAGAAACTGAGTGTTATTTTATCTTTAAGGAAGTTGTCAGCATTATATATCATGCAATACCGCAGATGAAAAACTGAAGCAAATCACATAAATTAGCTTGTAACGGAACAAAGGCAGAAGAGACAGTGTTTGTTGATGGGGATGGGTAATGGCGATGGGGTAAGGGGTGGCGCGGACCGAAATGTGAGGGCACAAAGAGATGCCGTCACTGCGCTCGCTGACATTAAAGTTCGCTGGGCTGTCTGCTTTGATAACTGCCGACAGTACTCGATGGAATGACCCCGGTGTCACAGAGGAGACCACATCATCCAACCGAGGCCTTGAGTCACATTAGCAAAAACTCATCCTGTCAACCTAATACATTTCCCTCACATTTCCCTCATTTTGTTTCCTTAAAATAGAAGCACAACATGACATTGAGATCATACTAAAACATAATGCTTCAGTGCACTTGATTTATTAAGAGGATGCTTTTAAGGCCGTCTGCCATTCAATAGACATGTGCCTTGAAGCTAGCTGAGGTTCTGTCGCTGCCTGAACAAATACTAAAAATTACTCTACGCTTCATCCATCCATATTTCATGAAGTCCAAGGCAGTATGACAGTTTGCTCTTTAGAGAGGATGTATAGCAGTCTCCTGTTTCATTGTGCAGGTTTTGTTGGCTAATTGAATTTTATCTAACGGTCTTCCTTTCTTTTTGGGCTGCATTAGCATAACAGCGCTCGTGGCGAGATTTAGCTTCGCACTGGATGAAAAGAGGTGACATCCGTCTCCATGCGTATTCTTTTTAATGAGCTCCCCCCTTTTTTTATAACAAACTGAAATTCAATTCAAATAGAGCAGAACAGCAAGAAACCATGTTCACTCTAATTTCAGCTAACAAAGGAAATGGATGGATTTCTCCCAAAGGACTGAATTTGTTCAGACAAGAGGTCAGAAAGGACATCACTATTGATAGTAGCCATTTCCAATGCATTCATGTTCGCTATGTTCTGAATGGAATACTTGAATACAGCTGAACCAATACTGCACAACGTACTGCATATCTCAAAATGTGACTTAAGTGATTAAGATTTTTAAAGTCCCCCTGTGGTGAAAACCAAGCTTTTAATGTTGTTTATATGTCTGTGGTGTTTTTAATATGCTTTAAGACAAACCATGTGCAAATTCATAAGTCAACACCATTGCTGAGTATTTTCTCCTTTAAACTGCAGTGAACCAAAGACAGTCTCAAAAACATGGTTAGAAATCGCTGGTGTTTCTGACGTCACAAACTACCTTGTAACCAATCAGGTCAACGTGTGATCGTCAACGAGTGGATCTCTGAGCTGGTGTGAGTGAGTGGAGGCGGGAGACTCATTTGCATGTTCATAGAACGCGTTTACTAAATGAGGCAAGGGTGTAGAGCAGGGTTCACCAATCTCGGTCCTGGAGGGCCGCTGTCCTGCAGAGTTTAGCTCCAACCAGCTCCAACACACCTGTTTGAAAGTTTCTAGTATGCCTAGTGAGACCTTGATTAGCTGGTTCAGTAATTGGGGTTGGAGCTAAACTCTGCAGGACAGCGGCCCTCCAGGACCGAGATTGGTGAACCCTGGTGTAGAGTTACATTCAAGCTATTTTAAGGCATAAAGACACTTTTTTCAAGGAAAAACCTTATGTCATTTTGGTGATCAAAGATGAGTTTTAAGGGATAAAATGATTGACTGGGGGACTTTAATGTTTTTGAAAGAAGTCTCTTATGCTCACCAAACTTGCATTTATTAGATGGAAAATACAGTAATACTGTGAAATACTGCGAAATACTATTACAATTTAAAACAACTGTTTTCTATATATATATATGAAGTAATATTTTTATTCAGCAAGGACAGATTATTCACATGATTCAAGTGACAGTGAAGACATTTATAATGTCACAAAAGATTTATGTTTCAAATAAATGCTGTTCTTTTGAACTTTCTATTCATCAAAGAATCCTAAAAAAAGGAATGTTTTTCCACAAAAATATTAAGCAGCAAAAAAAAAAAAAAAAAAAAGATTGAACATTGATAACTATAAGAAATAAATTACATTTTAAAATCAATTTAACTAGAAAACAGTTATTTTAAAATGTAATAAAATTTTACAATTACAGTTTTTACTGTATTTTCAATTAAATAAATAAAGCCTGGGTAAGCATAATAGACTTCTTTCCTTTCTTTTGACCTCTGGTGTATATATATTTAATATGATAATATTACATTTTTAATATTCTAAATTAAAATGTTAATAACATTTTGATCAAATAATGAGTAAAAAAATAGATGTTACCTCTGGGAATAAAAATAATAATTTGTATGATGTACAAACTTTATTCTATCCCCTAACCCTAAACCTACTGTACCCATTAGAGAAAACTTCCAGCATTTTCATATTTTCAAAAAGCATTATTCTGTATGATTATAAGCTGTTTTCCTCATGGGGACCAAAAAATGTCCCCACAAGGACAGGGATATTGGATATTGCCATCTTTGTGGGTAACGCAGAGAACATAGGGAATGCCTGAACCACACACACACACACACACACACACATATATATAAAAAACAATATGTATATACAACAACTGCAAAATGTCATTCTAATGCCAATTCAAATGCCTGAGTGTTTTTGAGTCCTCTGTTATGACAAGTATGAACATGATGTTACAGAATAGGCACTGGCTCTTTAAGACTACCATGTCAGTAGTAATTGGCCTATTTCAACGTCAGCCTCCCTTGGGCTCTTGGCAGGGGCTTGTAGGGCAGAGGACCTACAGCCCATGTGGGTTATAATAGGACATTGTGGATCTGTGTATCCCCAGAGACCCCTGGCAGACCGGACAGCCTTAATAGAGTTCACTTTTCTCTCCAGCCAACCCTTACTCACACTTGACAAAGGAGAAAGGACCTAGAAGAAGAGTTACTTAAATACTAAAACACAATGAAAGCACACTAAATAGCCAAATGTATATGAACGCTCTGTTCTAATGAACATGTTTGGCTTTTCCAAAAATTTTGTGGAGACAAATCTTTATGTTACGCCATACACTGAGATTCTGGAGAATTGTGAGGTTCTGACTTTGATGTAACAGTTTGGAGACAGAACTCAAATCAAAATCAAATGGGCCACTTAAGGGTAAAATCATTAAAAAAAAATGCCCAGCTACATAAAACAGCAGCATATGTGAGAGAATAGCATAGCCTTCAATATACTGACAATCATTGTTGAGCTAAGAGAAAAATACATTTTCATCTTCTAGAATCTAGAATGATCTACCACTGCTTTTCATTGTGTCACCCAAAATATATTGAAATAAAAAATATTTCAGAACTTAAAAACATGCTCATGATAAAAGAGGTGTATTCAAGTCACTGTGTGTAAGAATTTTTCTAATGCATTTTTTTAATACATTGTCAAAGTGTGGGGGTGGGGGGGGGGGGGATTAGTGAACACAGCTTTCATATTTTATAAAAAAAAAAACACACACACACACAGATTTACCATTCATCACATGTGTGATCTACATGTCCATTACCTCAAGCTACACCAGATAATGGAACTTGTCAAAGTGAAGAAAGACTCAACTAGATGTAATTAACTTTTAACCTGATGGCCTGCAAGTCTCACTTCATAAATATCAAGAAGTCTGCCATGACAAAAAGTCTAAGTCTAAAATTCCGACACACGACATTAATCTAAAAATGTCTCAAATGTATGAGAGGTGCCTCTAGTTGCTGTAGTACATCTTTCATTATTTATTCATTATCGTATTGACTGAAAGGCATCCTGAGAGTGAAGGCTTGAGACGCTGCATTGGAGAACACCCCTTCGCCTCTCCACTGCCCCTTTATTAATATGTTTAGGTGGCAAAAAGTGGGCCTAAAGACAACAGGATGGATCTACCTTAATGTCATGGCCAGCAAGTGTTTCGGAATTCATTACCCTGGGGATACTAGTCATCATAAGACGAAGCCCTGGCCAAATATCGACCTGCGCAGAGAGGTTACAAATTACAGCATAACTACTGAACAAACCCAGAGAGACACTGGCTTCCGCTGGCTTACCTCATTTAGACGATAGACTGGAGAATTTGAAGATGGCAGATGTAACTGCTAACACCATTTTGCTACAAATTGAGCTTGGTTCCTGAACTGATACATATACCACAGTCCAACTACGCAGTAAAATGCATTGAAATCTTAAATGATTCGCCTGAAAAAAAGCTAGCATTAATATTAAAGGACCAGTTGCAGCTTGTAAAGAACAATTCCGAGTCCATGTGGGATTAATTAGTAAACAGGAAAACAGCCCTATTCCTGTGCTCCAAGCTCCGGTGTTACCGGTGCCCCTTAACACATCTTTGAACAGAGTCGAGGATCCTTGTACACAACATCTCCACCAAGTTAGCCTGATCAATCCAAACATCTCCAATGACTGTGGTTGTATATCGAGAAGCGAGCTGATTGTTCGGGGGCCAAGGGGTTTCTTGCTATGCAACCAGGGTTATTTTTAGAAGCACTCTCTACACCTTCAGTGATGGCTTACCATTCTAACCAACTGCATCTTTGACATAAAATACTAAAATGTGAACAATAAAAATAATTATTGTTACAGCAATAGGTAATGTTGTAATTCTGTAATAACAGGCATACTTTGACACACTCATCTCTGACAGATATCAGAATACTTCCTGACTGAAATGCACACTGAATCATATGTTTTCTGTGAACCTGTTTTTAAACAATATGTATTGTGAACCATGCTATAGCTACAAATAAACTTTGAAATAATTCTGATAATGCTTTAAATGGATAGTTCACCCAAAAATTCTGTTATTAATTACTCACCCTCATGTCCTCCAAACCCGCAAGACGTCCGTTCGAAGATCTTTTTGTTAAAATATGAGAGCTTTCTGTGCCTCCATTGACATTCTACGCAACTACCACTTTGAGCTTCATAAAGTTTGTAAAACTAATCCATATTAATTGAGCGGTTTAGTCCAAATTGTCTTAAGAATCTCTATCACTTTATATGATGAACAGATTGAATTTAGACTTTTTTTCACATATAAACATTGATCAGCGAACATAAATAGGAATGTGTTGGCATAACACCAGAATAAACCTCACCATCATGTCGCGCGTCAAGCAAACATGCTTGAGCTTCCGTTCACCACAACTGATGTGTGAGTTGATCAATGTTTATATGTGAATAAAAACCTAAATTAAATCTGTTCATCATGTTCATCACGTGATCGAGTCTCTTCAGGAAATTTGGACTAAACTGCTCAATTCATATGGATTAGTTTTATGATCTCTTTATGAACTTTTTGAAGCATCAAAGTGTCAGTTGCGTATAGATGAAGGGACAGAAAGCTCTTAGATTTCATTAAAAAGATGTTCATTTGTGATCCAAAGATGAACGAAAGTCTTATGGGTTTGGACCGACATGAGGGTGAGTATTTAATGAAAGAATTTTCATTTTTGGGTGAACTATCCTTTTAACTTTCCAAAAAAAAAAAAAAAAAAAAAAAAAAAATTAATGCCATATTAATCCTCATAATAACAGATTATGTGTGGATAATCTGCATTGCATCGTGTAATACTAATAAGCACAAGTACATCCATTGTGAAATGTTACCAAAGTTACCTGAAGTCTGGATTCCGGTTGGGTTTGAGGCCATAGAAGCCAGCAGACAGTGTCAAGAGCCATCTGGGAATGAAATTCCCATTCTCACACTCCAAATACGGAGCTGACCAGTGAATCTGAGTTTTGTCGGTAATATAACTTTCTCCACTGCGCACAGACGCGTCAAAAGAGGCGAAATCTTGACTCAGAACACGTTTTTGGAGATGGGTCTTCTTTTTATTTTTATGCTCATGGTACCACTCTGTATCTGCCGTTCTGTTTTTCAACATATGGTGGGCAGTGCTGGATAAATCCTGGAGAATGATCTCTCCAGCTGCCCGTGTGGCCTGGAGGTAAACAGGTGGCCCGTCTGGAGGGAACTCGGTGCTCAAGGTGACCACTGCTCGATGGATCTTGAGGTCTCCCTCCAGGATACTCCTGACCAGAGCGTGGTACCACTCCATATCGCGTCTGGGGCTCTGATCTCTGGACCTGTTCGTTTGTAGGATCATGTTGAGGAAGTTTGTGGCGTGAAGGACCGTGTCCAGGACGCTGCGCATGGAGTGATGCGCGTCTCCGCGCGTCCTTCCCCGCAACACCCCCAGTTCATATCTCCTGGAGCAGTTGGCGTGTTTTAAGGTGGAGGAATCCCCCGTGTGCAGAAACGCAGTCACCACTCTGGGTACCTGCTCCTCAATCTTCTGCGTTAAACCCGAATGGGGCTTCCGGAGGTGCGCTTGCTGGTTGCTGTGCGTATTATAAATGGGCAGCTTTCCTTTTAGGTCCCAATCCTGTTCCGCATATCTATAATTTGTTCCTATAACAAATCCGACTTGCAAGAGTAACGATATCCAGATTATGGCCATATCCTTCAATCCCGCTGCTCTTTTACCTCACCAGCTTCAGTTCATCAAATCTGATGCGAGAAATCACAGCTGGAATGAATCAAATCAGCACAGCATTTTCACCTGTGGATTTCCACGCATTTCTACCACTTGATTGCTGGCCTGAAGACATTTATTGTATCGGTAATCCCTTTCCCCTCAGGTGCATTGGTGTTGTCTGTGTTAGTGATGCTGGTTTGGTCTTGTATCTTCTTGAATGAGCGCAGCAGATGTGTAGGATCCCCGATGCTCTCCTCCCAATATGATGCTGGACCACAACAGACGTGATCGAATGAGAGAAAAAATCCTATTTTTCGGAGGCAGGGAGTCAGTACTTCACACTTGGATGACAAACACACTCCGCCCTCTTTCGTCCACTCCAGTCTTAAAGCATGAGAACGGCAGAAACCATTTGCTACAACATCTAGTGATGTCCGATTCGCGAAGGGATCGTTTATTGAACCGATTCGGAAGTCAGAATCGTTCGGTCAGAGCACTTATCCAGTTCTCGGGTTGCGAGCGGCTGCATTGAATTAAACCGTTCTAAAGAACCGACTCGGGGAAATGAGTCGGACTTCCCAACACAACTAACGTCCCGTCTTCTTCATCACCTTATAGGGTTTGGGAAAGTGCCCTTGATTGGTGTATGGTCATTTCTGCTGTCAGTCATTTGACGGAGGGCGTGTTTGTAAAACTGAAGGAGCTATCCAGTGCTGAAAGGAAAAAACATACATCCTAAAACGACTATAAATCATATTAAGGTTTCGGGTTTCGGCAGAAATAGACGCTCGATGGGCAGGATCACATTTATAAAGACTCTGCTATAAATGTCAAATGGTCAAAGCGGTTTAAAAGACACATTGCACTGAGACAAGCGTTGCTGTATAGGTTATTTAATTATGAGCTCGTATAGAGAGGAAACAATAAAAACGGAATGCCGATCGTTCATCACAATAAACAGAACGCGTTCTTGTTTTCCGTCTGCGCTGTTTTTTAATTGTTTGTCTATGACATGCGTCTGACGTCTTTCGCCGTTGTCTGTTATTTCTATGCTTGTCTCGTTAAGACGCCCTCAGCTGTTCAAAACGTGATTTAAACCCTTGCGTTCGGTTTCATTCCGTTGCGTTACTAACGTATTTGGTAGCGTTGCGTCGTGTCTCGTTGTTATAGCGTCTCACGCGAAGAGAGTCACTTTTTTTTCTCAGACGTCGGTTCTAGTTAAATAGCTTTAAACCCGGGTCTCGAGATACTTGCGTGATTTCACATCCCGTTGCTTTCCTTCTAACAAAACGCGTATTGACATACCATACAGACAACGCGTTTCGTCAGCGCTATATTATTTGGTCTTTGTAGACATGCGTCAGATGGACGTTATGGACCTTTGCGTCGCGTCTCGCTCTTACTTAGAGCGCTGCTGTTTAAGACGCCGTATCAAGTTTTAAACAGATTCAAAACGCGTCTCCGCTACGCTGTTTAAACGCAAGAATGCGTCCTGTGTTGTTTAAAATTCAAGCCAATGCTGTAATAGGCTACCCCTCAAGCATTTATTCTTGAATTAAACATGCTGAACAAAACTGTTTGCTTCTAAGAGACATCCAGTGTGCAGCACTGCTTGTCGCTCACTGGGGGAAATACTGCAGTGAAGCGAACAGCACAGGATGAATGCATGCGACTGCGTGAGGATGTGAATCATGGTGCAATATGAGTCATCATCGCCGCACGAGCGCTTAATCCAGATCTGTAAACAATGAGATGTTCAGAGCGGAATCTAAACGCGTGCGTCAGGGGCGCAAATGACTCAAGCGTCTAAAGGAACTGAAATGACACATATAAAAAAACAATCGGTGATGCCATCACTGTCTGCAGAGGTACATGGGTCGAGCTTACCAAAGCTCCTAACAGAAATTCATGACTCTTAATCATGAGCATAAATGGACATATTTGCACATAAGACAAGATGACAAGATAATTTGGTGATGTTATAATATAGCATACTGATCACTTGTGTTATGAATTATTTATAAGGGAGACAAGGGCTTGTGGTCATATGGGGAACTTGTCACAAGGGATATAGTAAGTAATTACACGTTTTTAGGTCAAAAGTCTGACAACATGCTTTATTTCTTTGGCAGTGTCATTGTATTTTGGTTTTGAACACCTAAATTAGGACATTATTATCATTCGAAACAAAATGTGCAATATCATACACTAAAAGAAACTGTTAAACTTTTAAGCTGCTGGTTAAATAAACATTCTGTGCACTTGTTGTTTGAACATAAATTAACTGGAAAGGTTCTCCTTATTTTAATTTCATTTATTGAACTCTTTGTTTTGTGTCTGTATTTTTGTATTAGCTCTTTGGTATTCAAATGTTTTGTATTTCATCATTTTAAATTCAGACTAAAAGCCAAACATCCCATAATAACATATTTAAAATGCAGAGAGTACTTTTTAGATAATATTTCATATGACAACTTACTCCTTATGTGTGGAAGCATGCCTCTGTGTGTTTTTTCTAAAACCTAAGTAAACAAACTTTAAATGAAATATTCATTAAAGTAAAAAGTGTGTTTGTTAGCCTTGTAACCCCTATTTAAATCACACTTTTTCAGTACTTCAGCTGGAGACAACATCCAAAAAGTCCACTGCAAAATGACTTTTTTGTTTGATTGGCTTCTAATCTTTGCAGTTTATTTGCAAATGCATTGTGTCAATATCCCTTTTCTTGTATTGTTACAGATGTAGGCTACATTTATAACAACTGATGTTTAGGGACTGTTTTGCGACCTGCTTAATAGTGGTTCTGTTGTTCAAAACTCTTCTGAGAGTCTCCCTTTTCCTCTGTTTCTTTGTCTTTTTTTAGGAGTTTATGGAGTGTCATTCATATCAAATGCAGGCAGGAGGCAGGAGGCAGGGAGAAGACAGGTGAGGCCAGGGGTGACTGGAGAGTGTGGCCACAGGAGGGTTGTGTCAGACCCAGAACCTGATCACATACATTTGACAGCCATGGTGGTAGAATATGTCCATTTGTGTAACATCTGCTGCACCTCACAATTTTTAATCAGAAACAGTTTATATAATTGATTAAATGTGTACATTTTTATAATACGTTTTTGAACAAAATATCCCATTTACGTACCCTCACAGCCCCATCAGTAAGGATCAAGTACCCCTTCAATACTTAAACAGAAAGTTAACTCGTTCATTTTATACTTGATATCACAGTATTATCATTAATAGAGTAAAGAGTCTTCACATGAGGTATATGGACACACACTGTATACATATATTCCACTATGATCCACTCAAACTGAAACAACTTATTCACATAGTTTTGATTTCATGCCATAAAACAGAACGTAATGTGGTTAATGCAACAAGATTATAACATAAATCACAATTAATTATCACTGTAAATTTACATGTATTCATTTTTCATTTATCCAAAGCAACTTACAAATGAGAACAATAGAAGCAGTTAAACCATAAACAATATCTATACAGCAAATCTCTACTGCTTGATTGTTTACATTATTGCAAAATGTAAACTTTATTATCAACCAGCTCTGCTAAATGTGACAATATTGCATGAAGACATTGTTGCGTGCCCTCTTTCAAGTCTAGGGGTAGGAAAGGAGGGTGAAAAAAAAACAGGGAGAGGCTGAGAGAACTGCTGTCTCCAGGTCGCAGGGCAGACACGAAAGCTCATTGACACCAGGTATTAAAAAAAAAAAAAACAGAAGAAAGTTTATTTGACCAAATTGTGGGATATAAATACACAGAGGCTTCTCACAAGGGGAAAAGGCCAAACGAATAAACAAAAGAGCAATCTTACAAGAGGGTTTTTAGAAACAACTTACCTAACAAGAAAATAAAAGACATCCTCCATTACCCGACTCCCACTCTAATCAAAACACTGGAGAAAACGGGTTCAAAAACAAAAAGACATTCACCTCCCTACAAATGATTCCACAAAGAAATGGTCCAGAACAAGTAAAAAGGGGATAATGAACAGGGCCACTTAATGTCTCACATACACAAGAGTTAACCGAAGCACACTACAGCTTTTCAGTTTTTATCTAACACTACAGGCAAAGCAATATGTCAATGTCAATGTCAATTTTATTTCTATAACATACTAAACACAACACCAGTTGACCAGTGTGCTTTACATCAATACAAAAGACAAATATAAATACAATATAAATACAGTACATTTCATCCTTAGCCATATGCTAAATCAAAAAGATTTTTAGCCTAGGTTTTTAGCCTAGATTTAAAAACAGACAAGGATGGAGCAAATCTAATACTAAAAGGTAACGCATTCCACAGTCTTGGAGCCGCAGTTGAAAACGCGCGATCACCCCTACTTTTCAACTTTGATTTCGGTATACATAATAATCTCTGATTTGACGACCGGAGAGACATAACTGGACGATGTTCTACCAGTAAATCCGAAAGGTAAGTAGGGGCCAAACCATTTAAGGATTTAAAAACCAAAAGAAGAATTTTAAAATCCACACGGTATCGTACAGGCAACCAGTGCAAATGAAGCACTGGAGTAATATGGTCCCGTTTTCTAGTACCTGTTAGAAGTCTTGCCGCCGCATTTTGTACCATCTGTAACCAGGATAAAGCTGATTGGCCGATCCCATAGTACAGTGAGTTGCAATAGTCAAGCCTCGATGTCAGAAATGCATGAATTAGTCTTTCAAAGTTATTAAAAGATAAAATTGGTTTTACTCTGGCTAAAAGACGGAGCTGGAAAAAGCAGGATTTGACCACTGAGCTTATATGCTTGTCAAATTTCAGACCATCATCAAACACAACACCCAAGTTCTTTACCCAAGTCTTTGTAGACAGTGTTAGATTACCTAGGATTATTTGACTAAGAGTATTTGATGAGCCAAACACTATAATTTTGGTTTTATTCTCATTAAAATTAAGAAAATTTAGAGATAACCAAGCTTTCACATCAGATATACAGGCCCTAATTTTTTCCAGTCCATCACAATTTGGTTTTAGGGGTAAATAAACTTGAGTGTCGTCCACATAGCAGTGGAACGACAACCCATGTTTCCTGAAAATAGACCCTAATGGAAGCATGTATAGCGAAAAAAGAATTGGAGCTAAAATGGATCCCTGCGGAACACCACAAGACAGAAAAGCAGCCTTTGACGAATATTCCCCAATGTTAACGCTAAACTTCCTATTTGACAAATAAGACCTAAACCATTCTAAGGCAGGACCTTTGATACCCACCCAATGCTCCAGACGAGCAAGAAGAATAGAATGATGTACCGTATCAAAGGCCGCACTCAGATCTAGTAATATCAGTAGAAACCCCAGAGTCGGCAGCTATTAAAACATCGTTTAGGACTTTCAAGAGTGCAGTCTCTGTCGAGTGGTATTTTTTAAAACCTGATTGAAAAAGCTCAAATGCCTTATTTTCATCCAGGAAACTCTGCAATTGTTTTAGAACTATCTTCTCTAAGCAATATACACAACAAGAGAAACAACATGAATTAGGACCAGAAGATGCTCAACATGGCAAACCTCAGTCTTTCTCCTCTGCCTAGAGTTCTCTGGGGCTGAATCCAAAATCACCCCCTATACCCTCTAATAGGGCATTATTTGAGGGGACAGCCATTTGTAGTGGTGTCCGAAACCATAGTGGACGTTACTGAATGCACCCATTCTATCCCATATTGTACCGCATTAATGGCAGTCCCCATTCGTTCACTTGTTTTCATTCACTCCTTCAAGTGAACTTTATTAGTGGACTAACATAGGGAACAGTGATTGAGGATTCAGCCTGGGTTTCTTTGTACTCCACCTAACGAGCTGGGACAGGAATCCGGTGGAACTCATGATCCTGTCAAGTGGACAGTGGGAGGAGCAACAGTTACAAACTCACTCCAAAGGGAGTTATTCTCAATATCAGGACTCACTGTTCCTGATCTCCCTCAAACGCCTTGATTGTAGTCTTGAGTTCTTCTGGGAATGAATATGTCACAATTTTCCTCATTTAAATAATTCCTGCCCAAAGCATACGCAAAATAAGGGGCGAGGCCTGGTTGAGTTAGCGTTAAAAGTGTGTTGAAACTTGTGGCTATGGTAAGGGGTGTGACATTTCTGAAACACCCTCAAAGCAGTTGGCCATTAACAACACACTGATCCAACCAACCAATCAGAGCAGACTGTGCATTTCAGAAGGAGGGGCTTCACAGAGACAGGAACTAAAAAGGGGTGTGTTTCCAAAAGCATTGTTAGCCAACTATGGTCACAAGTTCCATTGAACTCTATAACAACGAAACTTGCAACCATAGTTGGCTTTGGGAAACGCACTACAGACTGGGAAAAGAGGTGCTGCAACAATGTAAACTATATGATAAATTATGTATTTTTTTAACATTCAAGCATAAAACCAATAATAGTAAACCCCAAAAACAAAACCAAGACTTAGTTAAAGGGCATATTATGGCCTATTAAAAGGCCCCCTGAAATCAAAATGTACGTTTTTTAGCTTTAAGTATGAATATGTTAGCCTTAAGGTTATGAATAAGCTGGTGTGTTCCAAAACAATGACTCTCACTTCCGTTAAAATGGATCCAAGATTTTTATGACATCACTGCAGACTTCAGCTTCTCATCGCATCTTCTGTCCAATCAAATGCTCTCTAAGCGTCCCACCCCCTATGCAATAAATAAGCGTTGTGTTCAGTTGTTCAAACCCTCAAAGTTTTATTCCGTTTTCCAACTGTACGTTAGTAAAGAATGAAATTGCTAGAATTTATTCACACCTCTACTATTGAATCCAACGTATCATCAACGCTCGGATTTCACTTCCATGCTGCTGTCAAGTATGACTTGCAGTCTGTGAGGTAAACTAAACGCTATTGGCTATTTGAAAAGGGGGAGGAGCCATTCAATATATACCACCATAGAAACAGGAAGCTAAGGTGGTATATATTGAATGGCTACCATCAGCCTTCCATTATTAAAGTAATCTTGAAAACAGTTTCAGAGATTTCAGTCTTTGCCCATTTAAGCAGATAGGAGCTCTACTTGAATGACTGGAAAATAGATGACCAAGATGGCCGCTGAGTGAACTGACTTCCCTTATGAAAAAGAAGTGTACGTCAAGTTAATTTTATGAAGTATACTTAAGTAAAGTTCAAGTATATGTTAATACCCTGTCCAAATACCCACACTTGTGGTCTTTGCACTCGACTACTTGTCTACTTACATGACGTAATTATTTGGCCCTAGTGTTCAAATGGGCGTGAAGACTGCAAGTGTGTATAGAACTTTGATTACTCGATGGGATACACTTATAGTATTGCACAAAAATGCAAGCGTTTACAGAGCTTTTTTATATTTTCAATACTTTGCATTTTAAGATAAACTTCTAAATGTCTGTTCAGTAGTCGCTATGTGACTAACAGAAGACACAGTTTTAAAATTGTGGTGCTTCTAATTGAGCGATAAAAAGCAGTTGCAAATGTTGTACAAAATACACATTACCTACTCATTTTGAACCAATAAAATGTGCAAAACTTTATGTTTTACTACCAAATTATATGTAACATCTAATTAATTTAACTTACAGTGGAATGTTTTCCTTGACATCTCACGAATTCAGGGTATGGGAGTTCCCGAACATAATGCATGATGGGATACACTAAGCCTCAAATAGGGGAGACCGGGGATGGTTGTAAAATGTTGTACATTTCTGTCTGTATCTTGGAATTCTTTTAAGCCAGTGCATTCAAAATGTGATTAAAACTAGTTACAAGTGTCAGCTATTAAATGACATAGCTGTTATCTTTGCAGCACAAAAAGAAAACGTGTGGTTTAGTTTCAAACACGAGGAGTGAAATGTTACAATTCACCCCACAGTCCGTGTCAGTTGTAACATACCATGGGGTGAGATGTAACATTATGAAATAAGGATTATGACCAGGCAGGCAGGTGTGCTGAGGCAAGTTGGAGTTAAACTCTGCAGGACAGTGGCCCTCCAGGACAGAGTTTGGACACCCCTGACCTAGGCATACAAAAAAACAACAAAAAAAACAACAACAACATATAAATACAACAAAAAATTTGCTTCATTGATGTTACAACTAACCCAGAGTCTTGTAGCCATGAACTAGCACACCTTACAGCTAACAGGCAAAACAATAGTACTAAAAACTTATTTAAAAAAAAAACCTATAAATTATTTTAAATTAAATTAGTTAAAAATAAATTATATAAAAGTTACTTTCTTACATCAAAATTCGTTTTTCTCCTCTAAAAATCTGCTGTGTCTGCCACAGGCCTCTACTTTCTCACTTGTGGAATAAGAACTAAACCAAGCATGTGTGAAGTGAATCAAGTGATTTTAACTTGTTCCTTATTGGAGAAATTGGAAGTGTTACAATTAACCAGGGTCACAACCATCTCCGGTCTCCCCTATACAGCTGTCACGGTTCATCGATCCGTGTGTTCATTTTGTGTATCTGTTGGTTGTTGTGGGTGTGGGGTTTGAGTGTGTAGTGCTTGTTTGTTGCTTAGTAACCAGCTGATCACTTAATCAGCCCGCAGCTGCAGCTAGTTACTTCTGTTGTTAGCTGCCTATATCTAGCGGGAGTGATTATTGCTTGGTGTCGGTTCATCACTCTTGTTTGTGCTCTCTTACCCAGTTCCGGTGCCTGAGTTTCCTTACGGAGTTATTTCCTCAATCTCGTCTGTGTTTCCAGACTTCTGGAGATCATTTGGAGTTCTCCTCATCCAGTTCCAGTTTGGCATCCGCGCTGGGTTTATTCATATCACTCATCCTCTCCTGAGAATTTGTATCCTGGTCGCCCGCCTGCTATACGTGGTGTTTTGAGTAGGCTCACTTTTTAGCAAATAAAATTATGTTTAAGTGTAGCCTGCTATAAGTGTAACGGTAGTAAACTTTAAGTGCACAACTACTGTAGTTCACAACTATTTCTCATTTGTACTGCAACTGTACTACAAGTGAACTTATAAGTATACTTGTAGTTTACTATTTTAATATTTGTAGTACATTTGGCCATTTTTCCCGTCGTTAAACTAGCAAAAGTGCTCTTGCGCCCTGCACTTCAGACCATGAGATCGTTAAAATAGGGCCCTTAGACTTTTCTGTCAGTAAAAGTCAAGTATACTGAAGTGCAATTGTAAGTATATTTCTGAGAATTACATAAAGTATATTTCTTAGAGGTACATAAAAATAGGCTGAAAGTATGCTTTCCTATTTTTAGTTTAATACTAATGGTACACTTGAATAAACATATTTTTCGCAAAGGTTGCCTTAAACATGAATTCAGATTAGGACTTTCTTATATTTTAGAACTCTCTAAAAGGTTTTGTTTAATGGAATGGCTGATATATCTGCTGTTGGCAAGTATAAGATAGAGTGCCCTGCGGATATATAGCTGAAAGGCAGATACAGTAGCTGCCTTTTTATAGTCACACCTTCTAAAGCAATCACTCACTTTATTGATAGAGTTTGGGGATTGGTGATTGGTTATCACACTCTATAAACTTGCAACAGATACATTATCTTTATTGTGTGTGATGCTAAAGTACATTCATCCTTCATTCACACCAATGGCTTGGGTTAAGTATTTTCTCCAAATTATATAATTTAAGTGAAGAAATTCCTTGTGGAAATTGAACAAGAAAAATAATCCAGAATCATACTCTATAAAATCTGAGAATAATCTAAAAACATTTTTTTTTTTTCATTGTTTTTTTTTTTTACTTAGTGTCCAAATTCTTATCCCTAAGTTTGAGCAATAGTAATTAATAACTGATTTTTCTCATCAAGTTTTTTAATAAAAAAAAAAAAAAGTAGGCTTTTTGGGTAAATGTGCCTCTTCAAAAACATAAATGTATAGGCTACATACAATTCACTGCAGTTTCCATCTGAAATGAACACTACAGGCAAAAATAAAATGGCAAAAATGGTAAAACTTTGATTACTTTTCACACAAATTATGATTATGGGGGCAGATAGTGAATATCGACTTATTTTCTCACAGTTCCTTGCACAATATATGGCCTCAAAACACTTTTTTCCATAGTAAGTTTGTGTCAAATATAACCATATGTATAGCTTTTCTAATGCAGTGACCTTGCTTGGTAGCTCACCTGGTACAGCATTGCACTTGCAATGTGCAGTGCTCGGGTAAGAGTCCTGTGAAACACGACGTATGATAAAAGAGCTCAAAGACTTGTAGAAGCAAGTTAAAATGGCATGGTTGCTTCAGCAAATGCTTTTCTATCTCATGTTTGCGTTTGTTAACACTGTCGGTTAGGTTAACAAAACATGCATGATTTTTAAACATGACCTGATTCACATTCACCTCTTTCGTTTAAAATGAACACAATTTTAGCGCCACTCTCTGGACATTTCACATTGAAACACATTGAAAGTGTAGGATACTGTACATATGGGTTTTATACTTCACGTTGCTTTAATTTTCATATAAAATACACAAAATATATATACAGTAAATGAATACATTTCAAACTGTAACAACAGAAAGTACACACTTTCTCTGCTAAATGAAACTGATAAGAACATGTAACCTGTATATTACAGAGAAATTAAAGAATTCAGACTTTTTATGTTTTTCATGTAATAAAATCGGACTCAGTTACTATGGACAGTCCGGGTCACTGCACCAAGCTGAAAGCATCTTATCATTTGGAATAAAATATATTTGGGTTCTTTGTGTTTTGACAGTTTGTCTACACTCATGGAAATTGTCTTTAGTAAAAGCGTAATTATTGTATGCCATGCTTTTGTTTTCAAGTATAATGATTTTTGGAATAACTGCAGGCACAGTCATTGTTTCCTTCTTAGTGTTGGTTGAACTGCATGACAGTAGGGTCAGAAACACTGGGATGAAGATGATGCTGTGAGCCAAACCAAAAAGCATAACGAGGAACATGATCTTAAAGAAGACCCTGAAGATATGGTTCTTGGATGCAGCTAAAACGAGCACACCTATTATTGTTGAAGCTGCTCCTTGGAGAACCGGGTAGCCCAGAGAAAACAATGCATCAATTACCCTCTCATTGGCAGTTGATTTTTTGCTAGAAACAAACGCATATGAAATATGTGCAGAGAAGTCAACAGTGAAGCCAATACACACCACCAAGATGATCATGGAAATGGAATCTAGGTTGACACCCCATAATGCCATGAAACCAGTGACGCCGGTGATGACCGAGCCGATGGAGAATGTGACCCACAGAGAACAGAGCGGGTTTGGGATTAATAACAAGGAAACTACCAACATGACAGCTGTGGTGAAACCAACATTCTGAATGGTGCTGGACACTATCACAGAGTATTGATCCAAGTAGATGAACAATGGGTGGAACACCAGTAGTTTAGTTGCACTACAGCTTTGAGCTGTGTCTCTGAGTTCATGAAACATCATTATCTCCATACTGGCGTTAGAAATATCCAAAGTCTGGACAAAAAATCTCGAAGCACTGACTTTGCCTTCTGTGACATTGACGTCAAGCATTAACTCTGGATAGAGCATTAAAAAAGAGGATAAATTCCCCATGAATGCGTTTTCGTTGTCTAGATTTAGGCTTTTGCTTTCAGCATAATCTAAGTAAAAGTCTAACCAGGAGACGGACAGATTTTGATTGACAAATCTCAAGTTGTGGAGTTTCCCCATGCAGTGGTTTAGTTCGGACCTGCTGCTTTTATTCCAGTATGGAAACTCTTCGGTCACTACCACCATGACATTTGGACCGTACCTGGAGAAGAATTTCCTGTCATCATCATAATAATTTACAACATATGAATCATCAGCTGCAAGGTCCCTCATATTAATGCCCTGCTGTAAATGAAGACATCCATAAATACCTCCAGCCAAATAACCCGCATACAAAAACATCACACAGACTTTCATCCAAGGCTTAGTTATGAATGGACCATAATAGGACTTAAAGAAGTGTGTTATGGGCTGCTGTTTCTCAGCACCAGTCTCTTGGTCGTAGTCTCCTCCTACACAGCAGAGGCGATACGCCGAAGACTTTCCTTTAGGGCTCTGTGTTGGGAGTTTGCAGCAGGTCAGCCAGTGTCTGTTACTCTGCTCTCTCCGGCCGTTTAGGGCTAGAAAACTTCCAAAGAAGAGGATGTTATAGATGTAACAGAAAATAATGGATGTGCTGGTGTACAAGCAGAAGGCCTGAACCGAGCGAAATTCACTCATGAGTCCAATGTAGAAGCCGAGTACGTCAGTCAATGTAGTGATAGTTATAGACATGGCGGCTTCTTTGAAGGTTTCTGCCATTCTTTTCTCCACTGGATCCTTCACTTTGGTCTGTTGCCAGTTGGAAAGCATGATGAACATGTCATCAACACCAATGCCTATGGGAAAAGCTCACTCTTAATAAACTAACTCTTAACCTAAGAGTTAAAAATATCTAATATAAAATCAACACATTTATTTAAACGGTAACCAAACAGTTGATGAGCCCTATTGACTTCCATAGTATGAAAAAAGTAAATGGGACCCATCAACTGTTTGGTTACAAACATTCTTCAAAATATCTTCTTTTGTGTTCAGCAGAAGAAGAAGAAATTCATACTTGGAACAACTTAAGGGTGAGTAAATTATGACAGAATTTTGAGTGGGTGGGTGAACTAACTCTTTAAAATGATAGCACATGAGTTGGACTACTTTTAGATTGGAAAAGAGCAGCATGAACATTCTGCTAAACATTTCATTTTGTGTTAATCAAACACAAGACAAATATATAATTTGTTTCCTTTGTTTGTTTGTTTTGCAGTGCATAAGTTTTCTGCATGGACACACACTTACCCAGAATCAGGAAAGGTGAATTAGCCACTGTTATTACGAACGGCACTTTGAAATAGAGCATCAAGCCAAAGCTGGAGACCACAGCCAGACCCGCAGACAAAACCCCCATGCAAGAGACCCAGAACTTGTTCCTCACATTATCAAGACTGAAATAAATTGAAACCACTTGTAATTAGCAGTCAGGTAAATAACTGGAAGAATAATAAAATGCAGTAAATGGTCAAATAATTTGCACTACAAACCAGTGTGTTTAAAATAACGTTAATAAATTAAAAATAATATGATAACAAATAACATTTTGCAATCTCAAGCAGCATAACAAACCCGATTTTGTACAGCTAAAATAACTAGTGGATGAGACACAAGTTATACTGGCCAAGACCACTTTTACGCTAAGAATAAAATAGACAGACAATTATTTCAATTCTCCAAATTAGATATACAATGAGGGTCCAAAGTCATGAGACTACTAATGAAACATTTTCTTTCTTGTATAAATATATACACCATCATTCAAAAGTTTGGAGTCAGTTATTAAGTTCATGCTAACCAGGGCTGTACTAATACAGTAAAAACCGTAAAATTGTGAAATATTGTATTTTAAATGTAACGAAAGTCCAACAACATTTATTTGAAATATACATTTTCTGTGACGATTAATGAAAGTTTTTACTTTGATCAATTTAATGCATCCTCGCTGAATAAAATGATTAATTCTTTAAAAACAACTTTCTACTTTTATTAAGAATTTATAGATCTGTGAACATACAAATTAAAAGTTTATGATCAAATATTGATGGACAGACACTGATTTTCCATATATTTTATACATCTATATATAGTACTATTTGATTATTCCCAGTGTGTGTGTGGCATGGTAAATCTTACATTATGGGGGAAAAATGTCCCCACAAGGATTTTGGATATTGCCATTCTTGTGGGGACATTTTTGGTCCCCATGAGGAAAACTGCTCATTTTTGAAAATGTAAAAATGCAGAAAGTTAATGGTAAAGGTTAGGGGATAGAATTTACAGTTTCTACAGTATAAAAATCATTATGTCTGTTAAATGTCCCCATAAAACGTGAAAACGTGTTTGTGTGTGTGTGTATCTGTTACTTACCGCATGCAAGATAACACTGAGAAGGAGATTGCAAGTGAGTAAGTTATTGAAAACAGAGGAATTCCATCTGTTGTGTGCTTCTCTATCTCCTCTTGTCTGGACTGTGAGGTAAAACGAGACACCTGCTGGAGATTGAGAAGGTTATCTAAATATACTTGCATATATGCATAAAGCACTGAATTTACAGATCATTTGGTCTAAAAGATTTTTTACTGTAGGTTTATTCTGTCCATCTGATTACAGCATCTACAGAACAGACGGCATGAATCAACACCTTTACATGGTCACGTACCTTGAGTCCTCTGCTGAGCGTTTCTTTGGACAGAACATTTTGGAACTGTTGAAGCCACTGAGAGGCTCCAGGCTTATCCTGCAAGAAGTAGAAAAGTCTGATGGCACGTGCCTTCTGGATCACACCTTCCCTCTCTTCAACACCTCCTACTGTGGAGCCAAGAAAAACATCTTTCCCTTCCCACCTATGTTTTGGAAAGGATAAATTGATGCATTTATATTTGATAATGTCCAGTATGGGATTTGAGACACAGTTCCCATTTACTCTTTCACATATATGTTTGAAGCTTATTTGAGTTTCATTGACTTTGACAGAGAGATTATGTACTACTTTGTCAAGATCACTGATTTCCTCAAACAGCTCATCTGTTAGAATGTTTCCTTCCACAATGGAATATATTATCACTGCGTAGTTCCCTTCAGCATAGAGTCTTTGACTTGAAAACAATGAATCGTTATTTGGAAACGTTTCTTTCACGAAATGTCTGGCTTGCTTGGACGGTCCGTTGATAGGTGTGAATTGATTCTCAACGTCATTGTCCTCGTAGTCTTTGAGAAAGTACAGTCCTCCTCCCAGAGCAGCGGACACTATCAGAGGAATGACAAAGAACCAAACCGGATGAGAACCAACCAGATGGCCAAGTTTCTCGAAAACCTTAGAAATAGGCTTCTCAATGCAGTCTGTACGATAATACGCCATAGTCTTATATTAGACTAAAATACAACGGTCTGAATGATGCTCTTATCTGTTCTCGTCGTTTTTATTAGTCCACCTGTTTGTTTAAGCCCGCCCAGTTTCTTTAAGGAAAAGGTGGGTTCATACAGTTAAAGGAGGGGGTTTTTCTAGCAGAAACACTTTTATTATTCCCTGAATTGCTTTCATGATTCCAGGATTTTCTTTTTAACTACATGAGGGGTAGAGGAAGTTCTTATTTGTGGATTAAGTCACTAGAGTAATTCATTTACAACAGAAACAATAAAACGTCTAACAATATCTAAATGCATAATACAAGCATTTTGTCAAGGGTATGACTGACACTTCAACACGTTGATCTGAAAATGATACACATGATAAACAGTGTTGCATGTGGAAATGGTGTTATTCAGGCATCTGTCTGGCGGATCATTAAAGGGTTAGTTCACCCAACCTCTTCCAAGGTTTATAATGGGCGTGAATAGTAACGGAAATTTTGAAGCCCAAAAAAGTGCATCCATCCATCAAAAAAGTAATCCATACGGCTCCATGGGGTTAATAAAGGCCTTCTGAAGCGAAGTGATGCATTTTTGCTCAGCTATACAACTACACAGGCTGTAAACATACTCTCAACAGGTAAATGATTTCTTTCTTAAAATGTCTATAAATTATAACTTTAAAAATTGTAAATGGTTTCCTCAATCACGTCTTTTTCTCTTTTTAGTTTAACTGAACATGCAGGTGTGAGCAGCTCTGTTTAGGATGCCCATCTATTCTTCTCCAAAAAGTAAGTAACAGAGAGATGGAATTTATAATCCATAGCCTGGTGAAAAAAAAAAATGCTAAGTGTACTTGTAGCCAGACTAATTATCAGTATACTTCAAGTGTGTTAATGATTAGTTAACTTGAAGTGTGCTATTTTGAAACAACTCATTTTGTACTAAGTATATTTTAGTAGTAATTCAATTGTAGTAAAGCATAACTTTAAGTGTATTTAGTGTACTAAATTGGAACAACTTTATGTATACTTAGTATACTTTAAGTATGCCTGTGTAGGGACTAATTACATGCTTGATTAGTGATATTAAAGTGTACTTTATTTGTGTTACAAGTACATTACATATTCATTATGAGTGTCTTCGAAACATACAAGCAATATACCCAGGTGAAAATAAATATATTTAAGTTGTACTATACTAAGTGCATATTAAATGTATTATTTTGAAACAACTTCAAGTAGGCTATATTAAAGGATTAGTTCACTTTTAAAAAAAACTTTTGCTGATAATTTACTCACCCCTATGTCATCCAAGATGTCCATGTCTTTCTTTCTTCAGTCGAAAAGAAATTAAGGTTTTTGATGAAAACATTCCAGGATTTTCCCCTATATAATGGAGTTCAATGGGTCCCAAACGGTTCAAGGTCCAAATGACAGTTTCAGAGCAGCTTCAAAGGGCTTTAAACGATACCAGACGATGAATAAAGGTCTTTAAAACGACAAGGAAAAGGTCATTAAAATGAAGTACATTTAGTGCCTTTAAGTTTATTTATTTAAAATGAACTGTCTTAAACTACAGTTATAATATATTTGAAGCTTAATTTTAATGTACTTCAAGAACATTTAAATAGCATTTCATCTCATTAAAAATGTATTAGCATTACACTAATAGTTTATTATAAAGCTGTTTTATTCAGTATTCAAAATGGTATATTAAAAGTGCAAAAATAATTAAATATAAATGTTAAGACATACAGACTTTGAAATCAAGAAAACTTTAATATAGTATTTTGTTGTGCCAGATCACCCTGTAGCCCAAGACTGGTTGCCCACTGAAGCTAAGCAGGGCTGAGCCTGGTTAGTACCTGGATGGGAGACCTCCTGAGAAAAAACAGGTTGCTGCTGGAAGAGGTGTTAGTGAGGCCAGCAGGGGGTGCTCACCCTGTGGTCTGTGTGGGTCCTAATGCCCCAGTGTAGTGACGGGGACACTATACTGCCAAAAGAGCACCGTCCTTCGGATGAGATGTTAAACCGAGGTCCTGACTCTCTGTGGTCATTAATATCCCAGGATGTCCTTCGAAAAAGAGTAGGGGTGTAACCCCGGCATCTTGGCCAAATTTGACCCTTGGCCCCTGTCCATCATGGCCTCCTAATCATCCCCATATACTGATTGGCTTCATCACTGTCTCCTCTCCACCAGTAAGCTGGTGTGTGGTGGGCGTTCTGGCGCAATATGGCTGCCGTCGCATCATCCAAGTGGATGCTGCACATTGGTGGTGGTTGAGGAGATTCCCCTATCTACGTAAAGCGCTTTGAGGTCTCAGAAAAAGCGCTATATAAATGTAACGAATTATTATTAATTATTATTATTGTTGTGTACATTGCAAAATAAATACATAAGAGTACATTAAAAAAGTACAGCAGCATATATAATCTCTTGAACAAAATACATTATAACAAAGATCAGTGAATGGCAGAGCTATATTTATAATTTTTTTATTAAAACATTTCAGTTATACCTGTATTACTGAAACGTACACAATGAATAGTACATCACTAAATAAATAAGCATCACAATGAAATTCTGAAAAAAAATAAAATAAAAGTTGCGAAAACTGTGCAGAAGTTAATAATCCATTATTTACAAACTTAGGCCTACAAATGGCTGAATCAAAGAAACAGAAGAGTTTGAATGTCACATCTACATCTGCAAGTGGACGATCACTTCTTTGAGTACGACTCATTTTCTGCAACTGAGGGCTTGTGGTTCAGATACTATAGTATTTGAAGACTGCTTTATCACAGGATCTGTGAAAGGGAATTTATATAACATTAACCAATGATTAACATTTTTGTCACCGCTAGGGCCGAGGACAATCACCACTCCGGAGGAGCTACACCAAGAACACCAAGAGTCAGACAACGACGTGATATAAAAGCTTGATTCTTTTTATTAAAGCTACACTGTGTGATTTTTACCCCCATCTAGCGGTGAAATTGTATATGACTACCCAGTGAATTAGTTTCTGTTCCTCTCAATTCCGAGGGCGTTTTAACTCCTACGGTGGCCGTATTATTCCAAGATTAACATGGCTTCCAGTTATCACTTCGTCCATGACAATAATAAACAATACATCTAAAATGAATAAAACTACAGGACAGATGTCAGGAGGTAAACGTCACCCTTGGAATCGGCTATCCCAGCATAATCAGATTAGGCTAACGTTACAATGTGTACAAAGTAAAAGCAATTAAAAATAACTAAAATTTACAGTGTCCTTTTTTTTTTATATAGCTTAAAAAAAAATTGCGCCTTTAAAACTATTCATTACCTGTGATCCGTCGCAGCACAGATTTATGTTACAAGGTAAACAATACTTTTCACCATTGACGCGAGGATGAAGTTATACTAGAGGTCGATCTGGCGTTATGCACAACCATGCTATGGTTAGACAAGCAACTATAAAACTTCGAATTTACACAAATGAATTACAACAGGCTGAATTACCTGTCGAGAAGAAAGCAGGCAACCTCGGCGTCCATTTTAAAATCTTTTCTCCTCATGAACTCTTTCCATCTGGGAAAAGTTACTCCAATATTGACTATGGTCTTGCTGATTTGTCTGTCGCGTTGACGTTTTAATTCTCTTTCAAATGTGAGTACGCACGCACGCACACACATTATCTTTCAAATAAGGGACGAATGCCTTCGTTTAAGCAACAGCGGGGGCTGGGTAGCTCTGCTCACAGGACCACAATAGAAGGAGGAAGGAAGGGATGGGAAACGGATTGGTCCAGAGGCCAGGACCTGCAGATGACAGACAGCAGACCAACGTAAGTGGTGGGCAGGACACAGGAGGCCACGGGTAGGGATCAGCGGACAAGGGGGTTTCTCTTCTCACAGGACAGCATCAGATCACTGAGTGTCACCTTGCTTTCACAGGACAACGGGGATGGGACGGAGGACCAGGACCTTCGTAGTGGGGAGCAGAGAGTAGTAAGTGGTGGGCAGGGCACAGGAGGCCACAGGTAAGGATCAGCAGACGGTGGGGTTTCTCTTCTCACAGGACAGCATCAGATCACTGAGTGTCACCTCTTTCACAGGACAACGGGGATGGGACGGAGGACCAGGACCTTTTCGGTGGGGAGCAGAGAGTAGTAAGTGGTGGGCAGGGCACAAGGGGCTACAGGTGGATGGCAGCAGACGGTGGGCTTTCTCTTTTCACAGGACAGCGTCAGATACTGAGTGTCACCTTTCTTCCACAGGACAGCGGCGACATGCAGTGGCGGATAACAGTTTCTCTGTGTTCACAAAACAACAGCGGTAAGCACAGAATCCAGCAGTTAACGACAGAGTCTTCTTACCACAGAACAGCGATGGCAGACAGCGGTGGCAGTTAACAGTTTCTCTATGTCCACAGAACAACAATGGTGAGTTCAGAATCCAGCAGTTAACAACTGAGTTTTCTTCCCACAGAACAGCAATGGCAGAATGCAGTGACAGATAGTAGTTTCTCTATGTTCACAGAACAACAGTGGTGAGTACAGAATCCAGTAGTTAACAACTGAGTCTTCTTACCACAGGGCAGCGATGGCAGAATGCAGTGGCGGATATCAGGTTCTCTATGTTCACAGAACAGCAATAGTCAGTACAGAATCCAGCAGTTAACAACTGAGTCTTCTTACCACAGAACAGCGATGGCAGGCAACAGTGGCGGTTAGCAGTTTCTCTATGTTCACAGAACAACAGTAGTGAGTACAGAATCCAACAGTTAGCAACTGAGTTTTCTTCCCACAGGAAAGCGATGGCAGGACGCAGTGGCAGATAGCAGTTTCTCTATGTTCACATTAATTCTTGGTTCCCCACCGGGCTGGACGATCTCCGACTGAGCTTTCAGAGTGCTGGTAACATCAAGCTTCCAAATACTCGTGCATGTATCAAACCACTTTAAATCTTCACACGTGCTCACTTCAATCGTCAGACACTGCAATGACACACCACTTAAGAGTGAAAAGGGTACCTTCACTTCAGCTCGTCGGGCCGGCAGATCCACTATGGTGATACGTTCAAAGGGAGACACCAAGTTTGATCAGCAATCCGGAATTCAAAGAACACTCGTGCCTTCAAACTGCCGCCTCTGCCTCTCGTCTTCTCATACCTCAATTTTGATCAAGTCCGCTCTGCTTATCTGCACCTCCTCTCTTCGAACTGCCGCTTCTCTCTTCTCAAGCCGCCGCGCACACTGAACCCCAGACCGCCACACACACTGAACCCTGAATGCTGAACACCGAACGTTGAAATAGCCACTTGATGATTCACTGCAGCTGTCGCTCATCAACATGGGCGGCTATGACAGGTCGCCGGAACCGGCCTGGTGTCACACCGGAACTGTTTCCCCAAGGGAACTCGTTCCGTTTGTTATAGTTCCTATTTGTCACTCCGTGACATTTTTGTATCCATGTTTGAATATATGTATGATAATTTGCATAGAAATGCATTCGAATTCCGTTGACTTCTCAGTTTACCTTTCAAAGCTTTGACTATATCCTCATCAAGCTAGACATGAATGTCCATTTTTATCCTCTTGTCTGTCGTCACTACAGCTCTCTATGAGTTACATTGAACATGAGATTAGAAGAAGCCCAAAACAACTTACAGTGAGCAAAGTTCAATAAAAAAAGTCATTGATATAGTTATCTGCAGCAATAAAGCAACCTGTGAGTATTAGAGGGCATGTTGTATATGATAATTGTGGTTTAGTTAAACCTAGAGTATTTCCCATGAATGTGTATGTGCAGTCATGCTAACATGCACTCTCTTCACCTCTGTTAAAAAGAATTAAGGAAATTAGAAGTTGTCATGCATGTAGTCATGCAGTCATGCTAACATGCACTCTCTTCACCTCTGTTAAAAAGAATTAAAGGGGGGGTGAATTGCTGTTTCATGCATACTGAGTTTTTTACACTGTTAAAGAGTTGGATTCCCATGCTAAACATGGACAAAGTTTCAAAAGTTAAGTTGTACGTTTGAAGGAGTATTTTTGTTCCAAAAATACTCCTTCCGGTTTGTCACAAGTTTCGGAAAGTTTTTTTCGAGTATGGCTCTGTCTTACGTAAGATAGAGCGGAATTTCCTTATATGGGTCCTAAGGGCACTTCTCCGCGGCCGCGCGCGCACTCGCAGACCAGAGAGAGAAGAGAGCGAAAGCAGTACGTTACCTCAAAGCGCTCTGCTCGGCTTTTAGGGAAGTCAATGTCACCAAAGAAGTGGGTTTTTGGTTGGCAGGGCAAGACAACCCTGCACAGATTCCCAAAGAACCCAGCGTTAAGGGAATAGTGGATGGAGTTTGTTTTTTCGAAGCATCAACGGAGGTTGTGCACGACTCTTTGTTCCCTGCATTTCGACGATGATTGTTTTATAAACAAAGCCCAGATCGACTTATTTGCAGATCGTCTAATGCTTAAGGATCGAGCAGTCACGGTGAGTAAACTACTTCAAATGTCTCTCTGTGTTGTTGTTAGATCAGTTAGCACAGCTATAGCACACCGCCCACACGGCCCGCCCCCAGCCGCTCGGTTTTTTCCGGAAAGACTCGGTACAGCCAATCTTTCACCTCTAAATATAATAAAACTAAAGACGTTTTGGAGATATGAAGGATGCAATACTACTCTATAGGTACTCAAGATTAACAGGAGATTGAGTGAAAATGAGCATTTCACCCCCCCTTTAAGGAAATTAGAAGTTGTGCAAAATATTGTATGTCAGGACAACTAGGACAAGTGACATGCAGCTTTACTAAAAAAAAAAATTAAATAAACAGATTTTTACATGAATGACTCAAAGGCAGCACAAATTAGACACCTTAAATAGACATGATGCTAACATTTTCCTAACTGCCAATCACCTTTAAATAGACCTGATTCAAAAATCTCTATAACAGAGGTGATAGATTAAACCATACCTACTCTCTTCTTCGCTTGTCTCTGCACTCAGATTTCAGTTTTTCTTCTGTAGCAGCTGGTCTGAAATATATATATATATATATATATATATATATATATATATATATATATACACTCACCTAAAGGATTATTAGGAACACCTGTTCAATTTCTCATTAATGCAATTATCTAATCAACCAATCACATGGCAGTTGCTTCAATGCATTTAAGGGTGTGGTCCTGGTCAAGACAATCTCCTGAACTCCAAACTGAATGTCAGAATGGGAAAGAAAGGTGATTTAAGCAATTTTGAGCGTGGCATGGTTGTTGGTGCCAGACGGGCCGGTCTGAGTATTTCACAATCTGCTCAGTTACTGGGATTTTCACGCACAACCATTTCTAGGGTTTACAAAGAATGGTGTGAAAAGGGAAAAACATCCAGTATGCGGCAGTCCTGTGGGCGAAAATGCCTTGTTGATGCTAGAGGTCAGAGGAGAATGGGCCGACTGATTCAAGCTGATAGAAGAGCAACTTTGACTGAAATAACCACTTGTTACAACCGAGGTATGCAGCAAAGCATTTGTGAAGCCACAACACGCACAACCTTGAGGCGGATGGGCTACAACAGCAGAAGACCCCACCGGGTACCACTCATCTCCACTACAAATAGGAAAAAGAGGCTACAATTTGCACAAGCTCACCAAAATTGGACAGTTGAAGACTGGAAAAATGTTGCCTGGTCTGATGAGTCTTGATTTCTGTTGAGACATTCAGATGGTAGAGTCAGAATTTGGCATAAACAGAATGAGAACATGGATCCATCATGCCTTGTTACCACTGTGCAGGCTGGTGGTGGTGGTGTAATGGTGTGGGGGATGTTTTCTTGGCACACTTTAGGCCCCTTAGTGCCAATTGGGCATTGTTTAAATGCCACGGCCTACCTGAGCATTGTTTCTGACCATGTCCATCCCTTTATGACCACCATGTACCCATCCTCTGATGGCTACTTCCAGCAGGATAATGCACCATGTCACAAAGCTCGAATCATTTCAAATTGGTTTCTTGAACATGACAATGAGTTCACTGTACTAAAATGGCCCCCACAGTCACCAGATCTCAACCCAATAGAGCATCTTTGGGATGTGGTGGAACGGGAGCTTCATGCCCTGGATGTGCATCCCACAAATCTCCATCAACTGCAAGATGCTATCCTATCAATATGGGGCAACATTTCTAAAGAATGCTTTCAGCACCTTGTTGAATCAATGCCACGTAGAATTAAGGCAGTTCTGAAGGCGAAAGGGGGTCAAACACAGTATTAGTATGGTGTTCCTAATAATCCTTTAGGTGAGTGTATATAAATATGTATATGTAACGGAGTTTAAATAATGCTGTTAAATTCATGCATTAATTGGGAAAACTCGACATTGGCTGTTGCGTCCCTTGCATTTGCGTGCGTGATATTAAGGGCGGAGCTACGTCACCACCAGCAGAGTTTCACATCTCTCGCTGCTGGTAAGTCGCATTAATAAGCGCTGCGTCATAAAAACTGAGTTTAGACTGTTTTCAAGTGTAAGGTTGGACTTTTAAACCACACACAAGTTTACTTCATGTGCCTGTCAGTCCCTAGTTCTGTCAGTCGAGTCAAATGTGTTATTTGCGATGATGAAATGTGATGAGAGTGCGTGTGTTAACCTGCTTGTAAACTCCGAATCTCTGTTGATCTCAATTAAGATCTATGAGCAACATTGATGCATGGATGCACTGTCCTTTAACCAGCTTTTGGTCCCAGGTATGTTTCATATTCGGATTTGTCATGTTCTGTGTAAGAATATATTAGTCGAACTGAGTGTTAGCATTATCACACGTGCTATGTGCTCGCACGTGCTGAACTGTGTTCTGCACCATTTTAGGTGGCCGTTCTTTTCTTTCTGTATTCCATTTTATACAAAAATATACAAAATGATGGTTGTTTAAAGGGGCATTCCACCCATAGGAACATTGTTTTTTATTGAAAGTGGGTCATATATGTAGTCGAAATGTAAAATAAATTTTGAATTTGGTGCCTTTGTGACCGAGGAAAGACAAAAAATAACTTCAGGACGCATTTGTATGAAAGACAACAACTCCCACAATGCACCACATTGCACAGCTCCGCAAGCCACTCCCACTAATCCAGAACAGCGCATATCTGCCTATAAGAGAAATCACTCTTCCGTCTACAAGGCTAGCTACCACCAGAGCTTGAAATTCATTTCACACGAAATGTCTAGTTAGTTGGCAAACTCATTAGTGCATTACTCCTCGTTTGTATTTCTTTCGAAAAGGTGAATTATTGCATGGTACCGGGATGTTCAGTCAGAACATATGCGGTGCGAAACTAGGATAGTTCACAACACAAACGTCCGTGTCCTCGTCTGATTCAGAGATTTCGTCCAGGAGAAATTGTCATCGTTGAAATTCTTTGCTGCAGACGGACTCTATCTTTGTGTTCGTAGTTGCATCTTACAGTCTATGAGTTGCATAGTGAGATCACCGGCGCCACCAGTCCGCCCTAACTCGAGCCAGTCCGGGCTCCTCGTCCGCGACAGGCAGGTCTTCTGCTTCGGCTGCTCTTCGCTATAATGCGGCTTGTAAAGGTAGCCACAAACACCTGATTCAAGCATCAGACTTCCGAAATCATCTTCTATATCATATTGAGTACTCTCCTCCGCTATTGTCATAACTGTACATCTGTCTCCACAGCGTCTGTTAGCTTAGCTTCAAACAAGATGGAGGATATTGCTTTCAGTTTCAGAGAGTAAAGTCCCACCCACTGATCTGTAATAGGTCTGTAGCGTGAGCGGGTCCCGCCCCCTGGGAAAGATGAGGAACTAGTGCTTGTAGTCTCAACAGAAATCCCCCCCTCTTACACTTCCTCCGACAATGACGCAAAATGACGATTTTTGCGTCATTGTGGGAGGAAGTGTAAGAGGTAAATAACGGATTTCTCCCGTCTCAGGGGAAAATGAGAGTGTTGCACGACCATTCAATAGTATGACTGGGTTTCTAACAATGCAAAGCTTAGTGCAAATGGGTGGAGTGTCCCTTTAAATGTAGTTTCTCTGTATTTGTGAATTTATGAGAAATGAGAACAGAGACAGTGATTTGTACTTTATTTCTTTAATGTATGTTTTATTTTGAGTTTAATTCCACTATACGATCACTTTGTAAAAATGTATATTCAGCAGTTTCACATCTCTCGCTGCTGATCTAAGATTAACATTGATGCGTGGATGCACTGTCCTTTAACCAGCTTTTGGTCCTGTATGTCCCAGTCTGTCTGTTCCAGACTCAGTAAAGAGATCTTGAGTAACCATCCACCTACTCTCAGTGTGATTCCATCCACACAAACACACACAGTCACACATATGTATATATATATATATATATATATATATATATATATATATATATATAGACAGACATGCAAGGCAGGTATTCCATGTGTAAATCATATTAGCAAATGCATAGCAAACCTATCCACCTAAAAAAAAACTAAACAGTGAGCTATTTATTTATGCAAACAGCAACTAAAACTTACCAGTAACTTCTGAGGGCAGTACCTTCATCTCTTCGAGTCTGCTTCGACTTCGACTTGAAAAGCTTGGCTCTGATTGGTCAAATTGAATGTAGATGAACAAAAAGACGTAACCTACTATATATGTAAGGGATAATGTATAGGGAGGCAGTTGTTATTATAGCGAATAACAACCCCGACAGGTCTGTTATACTTCGCAGCAGTCTGTTATCAAGAAATAACAGACCGCATTCAACATTGGAATTCAACCAAGCCATGTAATAAATATTTATAGCTCTATATATTTTTAAAAGTTTAAATTTAGACTTCTAAATCGAATCACATTCACATTACATATGCACGCACACACAGCATATCTGATAAACGGAAGCTCTGAGTGAGGTGCAAGCTCATTATCATAAGAACCAATCACAACCGTTCAATGGCTCTGGAACCAATCAGGACTAGTCACGTGTGTTATGCTATTAGCCGCTTTCCGACCGGAGGAACCTTTTCACAGTTCCTAGAACCATTGGCTAAATTACCCGGATGTTCCTGCGGTGCGAACACGCCGACTAGGAACGATTTTAGTTCTAGGAACTCCATTTGTAGGAACTAATTTAGGTCCTACTTCAGAGTAGGGTCTAAATCAGTACTATAGGAACTACCCGTGACGTTTAGTGTACGCTGATGACCGAACGCACGCAAAACACCAGCACCTGCCATTTTTAAAACAGCTATAATGTAAACACACAGATTGATTATAGCCTAGCATGGAAAACAGTGATAGATGGGTCTCTAAACCTTTATGCTGAAGAGAAAATCCAACGCAACTCTGAGGGGACCAAGTCAAACATGATTATGTATTTCTGCTCAGCTAGCAACACAGGACATCAACCACACGGCATAAGCTAATAACATTTTTTTTCATATAATGTCTACTTTCTATAACAGTTCTATCTAATAACATGTTAAACAGTACTGTTAGACAGATCGCTAACTAATGAACACAGAGAATGCGAGTATTGTTTGCTCTGGCGTTCTCAGCGCCAAAATAAAGGTCCGTCGCTCCGTCAAAATAAAAGTCGCCGTGCTTGCGTCAAGCTGCGTTCACACTACACGCGACGCCATACCATTCATTTTCAATGGGGAGCGGGCGACTTCCGGCGACACGCGCGGTCGCGACCGTTGGCGACTGGATGGGGCGTGTCTGGCGACGCGACAAAGTTGAGAAATGTTTAACTTTATGCAAATGAAGAGCGACTTTCGCGAGCGACAACCAATAGGAGTGAAGTCAGTGGAGCAGTCACTCTTCAGTGCAGCGTCTGACCGAGGCAAGATGAATGAGAAGTTTATTTTAGCAGTCAGAAACTGTCCAATAATTTATGATATGTCTCTGTGTACATACAGTAGTACTCGTCGTGCTGACTCCGAGCCCGAATGGTTTCGTGAACTCAGAAAGACCAGTATTTGCCCATTTTCTGCAGTTAAATAGCCGCGATATCACAGGGCACTCACTGTTTCTCATTCATCTTTAATATTATGCATTTTATGTACTGATCCCATTTATATTTAGACTTTTCCTTCCAAAAGGTTAGCTTGTAGCGGCAAGAAAACAGATTTGTTGTCTACAACACGTAACATCCGTGAATGTCACTCACAAACATTACCTAGGCAACCAGAAGTGAGAACGCCGACTAACGACCTCATCGCCAGCCACTGGCGACATGCAGCGATAAAGTCGCTTGTAGTGTGAACGGGGCTTAACTCCCTTACCCCTCCTACCAGTTCCTATGGCCACTTGGCCAGTGCGAACGCAAACAGCGAAACCGAGTTTGGGGGAGAGTAGTTCCTAGAACTGTTTAGAAGTGGACAGTTCCTATAATCAAGTTCCTGTAACTACTTGGTCGGAAAGCGGCGGACCTTTATTTTGGCGCTGAGAACGCCAGACCAAACAATATAGGATTTCAACATCATATTATTTGAAATGCATCATAGATACATTTTCCAAAGATGTTTAAAAAAGTTTGTACTTGTTTAAATTCAACCGTATCTATGATGCATTTCAAATAATATGATGTTGAAATCCTTGTGGGAATTTCAGTAGTAAAAACGTATCATGTAATGGACAACAGCCTTTTATGTAGCCTTTTTCAAGTAGCCTACAAACAAGTAAAAGTGAACAACATTAATTTTAAGTATGCTTATTGCAATGCTTAATAATAGTTGACAAATGTTTCTAATACATTATAAGTTGTTACATTTAATGTAATTTTTTTTCCCAAAATATTAAAATGATAGATACATAAATATTTAAAATATATTGCAGTAGGCCTAAGTGTTTATAAAGTACATATATTTGAAACACACTAAGGGCCCTATCTTGCACCCAGCGCAATAGACTTTGTACACCGACGCATGTATCATTCCTATTTTGCACCCGACGCACAGCGGACTTTTCCCTCCACAGACGCACGTCAGTAAATTAGGAAATGAACTTGCGCTCCCGGGGGCGGTTCAGCAAAAAGAGGAGGCGTGTTCCGGCGCAAACGTTCCCTGGTGCTATTTTGCAGTTCCAGAAAACAATTCCGGCACAGACCAGGAAAAACCTAGCCTAGTCAGTGGTGCGTTTTCAGATGCTATTTTAAGGGCGCATACTTGGTCATAATGTAGCGTGTGCACAACGCGCATACACTTTGCTTCTCTCATTTACACACAGACGCAGCAGTTGCCATTTTTGGAAACCATACATAATTACAAGGAAAAATATTCCACACGAGGGAAATCATTGTGGTGTCCATGAAGATGTGAAAAAAATAGGCATAATATAGCTTACAGATTTACCCAAATTATTATACGCCCGTTTAACCGAAGCTAATTTGGCTAGGTTTCTCCCATCCCCATACAATGTCACTTCTCTGTCTTTTACGGCCCTGACGAGAACGTCGGTCTCCTCGGCTGTGAACCGCTCCTGGCGTGCGCCTGGCAAATCCGCCGTTATAATAGCAATCCGCCATGGAATAAGCGCGCCTGCTCTTAAAGGGAATGTGAGATGACACTCTGATTGGTTTATTTCACATTACACCCAAACCACACCTATGAGTAATGAAGCTACTTCAGACCAACCCATTTTGTATTTGCATCGAGCGCAAGAGTCATTTATCCCACCGGTAGGCTATAATAGAAACAGCTCCAAGATCCGCCCACAAAGTTACTTGCGTTTCGCATTTGATACTTGCGTCTCAGATCGTTAAAATAGGGCCCTAAAAGCTTAATCATTTTGCTTTGTTCTTACACAAAATACTCATAAAATGTACTTTAAGTAAGAGCAACATAAGTATGTTTTCTTTAAATACACTAAAACTTCACTAAACGTATTGTTTAGCATTTTTAAAAAAAATGTAACTAAGCATATATTTATTACCAAAGTACTTGTAGTGTACTTTTTAGAAATATATTAAAAGTATTCTTGTTTTTAGCATATTTCTTAAAAGTGTAACTAAGCATATATTAATTACCAATGTACTTCTAGTATACTTTTTTTTTTTAAATATATTAAAAAGCAATTCACTGCAATTCACTGGGTAGGGCCACCCCTACCCCCACAATTACATTAGGTGTATGTAATTGTGATTGTCAAAACATTTGGTAAATAGAATTTTATGAAGTTTAGTGACAACATGTCACAATGTTTAGGCTACATTGTACAATGACTGGTAGGATACAGTTTTTATTATTGCTTGACAATTTCAAGATTTCAACATTCTTGTGATTTGATTCCGATTTTGATTCAATATTGACTAATTTGGATACATGTTTATTTTAAATTTTATTTTAAAAAATAATCTCACCTAATGCTGTAAACATAGAGGGCCCAATCTGCTGGTATTATTAAAGGTTAAAAATAACAAATTAAATTAAATATAATGCAGTTTTTGTCATAATAACAATTATTTAATGGCATAAGTAAAAATATAATAAATATGTAATATAGTGCTCAGCAAAATCTCCTCTCTAGCTATTTTTTTCTATTCAGTTAACATGCTATGGTCATTAAATGGCGTTCCTGAGGTAAATGTAACGTTATGTGACATAATTGTTCTCCTGCTGTTATATTGACCTCTTTCCGTGGTTGAAAAACACTAATTGGTCGATATTATGTATACTTTCGGTAAGTTGTACTGCATCTTTAAATAAAAAAGTAACAGATGATCGTTCACGTGCACTTGAACTGAGGCGCTCAGCAATCTGTCACGTCACATTTACAAGCGCCAAACGTATTTTTGTCTGAATTTCGAAATAAAATTGACGGAATCTGAGAGCTGAGAATTAGCTTAATATTAAAAGTACCTCTTTGCTCCGCAATTTTTCTGTGTGTGAGAAAATGGATGTGTGGCGTGAGAGCGTGTGAAAAGTGTCAATTGCGTGAGTCTCACGCTCAATGCGTGAGAGTTGGCAGCCCTGCAAAATGTAAATCGCCCAACTCGAGGGGCGGCAACAAGCATGCATTTGAAAATCTCACTGCACGCAATTGGATAACACTACGACCAATCACAACAATACACGGGGTGGCGTATCCTTAGCTTAGCTACCAGAGGCGCTAACTAGATTATACTCTTACCGTATCCGGTCGGCAAAACAGCAAAAAAGTCCTTCTTGCAAAGGAAAGATTCGAGCACCGTCTTCTGTTCCTCTTTTAGATAAAAAGCCAAGTCTAACTCGTTCATTGTAGCGGCCAAAGCCAATTCAAACAACTGGTGTTCATCCATAGCCATCTTGCAATGTTTACTAATGACTTCAACCTCACAGCGTTGTCGTCATCTGTTTAGCTAGCCTCTGGCACCGCCTATTTCAGATAAACCGATGTGATTGGTGCAGCTCGGCTACAAGGGCATAGTTAATGAGCATCATTACTCAATGCCAGAGTAACTCGCTGAGCAAGTTCAAATTGTGCTCTCGCAAGAACTCTGGATTTCCAGGGTACTCTTATAGCACAACTGCTTGTCATTTTCAAGCAATTTCAAAGACATTGATGAGCTGCTTCAGGTGTGTATGATTAAATTAATGCTGCCTCCAAGTCATGTCAGATAATTCTATTTATGATGAGTACATGAACGCCACCCTAATACTGAAGCACATTGTCACTGGTCATAAAGAAAGAGACTTCAGCTTTATCCAAATGAGCAGTGAAATGATATGGCAGTCTATAATCAGTTTATAAAGAAATTAATTTATGTATTCAATTATAACGCAAATTATAAATATTAATTTATGCACTTAAGGCTGTATGCCTCTGTTACTCTCATAGAACAGGCCTATTCACTTCCTCTAACCCATTCCAAGAATTTTCATCCCTGCATGGTTGAGTGGTGTTGTGACGGCTAGTGGAGAGTGCCGTTCCAGCCTTTAACCGGGCCGTAGTTTTGAGCCTTCCAGGCCCCTGTCACTCAGCTGTCAGTCCAGGCTTATATAGGCCCTCAGAGAATAGTCTCATATCATATTTCACACACAACCCGCTCAGGGTCAGTGATTTCTCAGATGCGATGTGAGAAATTGACTCTTTATCAAGGAAAAGAAAAAAAGAAGGCAAAAAACAGCACTCAATACAGCCTTAAAAACCATTCCAGACAGTTAATCTTTGATGCTATTTTGAGGGGTATTTATTTATCAGTGCAATCATTTAGTAAAATACGTGATGGAGAGATGTTACATCAATTACTATATAAAGACTCCCTGTCATTAATTAATTTTTGTAAGTGAATGCTGGAACTACTCCCTGTCTCCGAATATGCTTACTTCCATACTATACAGTAGGCGAACAGTATGTGAGCCGAGTAGTATGTCCGAATTCATAGTTTTCATAAAACAGTAGGCGAAAATTACCCAAATGACGTACTACTGAAATGTGCATTCACTGGACACTTTTCTCATGAGGCCACGGGAGAGCACTTGTGAATGGAAGCGACTCAACTGATGCCGTAGGTCAAATAACAGACAACATGGCGGATGTAGTACCTCCGGATTACATTCATACTTCATATTCTTACTATATAGAACATACTTTTTTAATGATCGCAAAGCAAGTTTCAAGGCAGGGCTCCAGACTGCGACCAAATGGTCGCATTTTGCGACCAAAATTTGAGAGTGTGCGACTAAATTTTACATCCAGTCGCACATGTGCGAAATTTCATCTCGTTCATAGTGGGCGACAACCGACGTCGCGTCTGCGATGCTTTGTTTACGACATCACGACAAGAAGACTAGCATGTTTAATTTTTTAACGGTCCTCCTCCTCCATGAAGGTTTCCGAGTGAATGAGTGTGTGTGTGCGCGCGAGTGAATGATGTGTGTGTGTGTGTGTGTGTGCGCGCCCGCGCGCGAGTGAGTGAGTGAGCGAGCGAGCGAGAGAGAGTGAGAGAGTGTGTCCGCGAGTGAGTGAGTGTGTGCGTGCGTGCGTGCGTGCGTTAGTCTATGTGCGTGTATGTGTGAGTGCGTGTGTACATGTGCGAGTGAATATGTTTGTGAGACGGCTCGAGATGACTGGTCGTAAAGCAATGTGTAGTCTGACAATGTTTCTTGTCCAGGACATGACAAGATTTTTAGGAGTCGAAATCGTGTAATCTGATACATTGACTATAGTAACAGACAAAAAAATTGCGTATTCTGAACCAGGCATAACTATGGTATACTGTGGTTATGAAAGTAGCCTACACATCTTTTTACAGCACTTCAAAACTATATCCTATTAAAAAAAATTGTTTTAATGTGTCGACCAAAACATTTTTGTTCATCCTTTAAAGATTGTCTCTATTTATAAAACTGAAAGTTTCAAGAAGTAGGAAAACTCACACTTATTTTTTTTAAAAAGAAGACTAAATTACCATTGTAAACAGCTGCTGAGGGTGCTTATTGGCTATTTTCACTCCCTAATATCTATTTTGTCACTCATTTTGCTTTTGAAATAATATTAAGACATTATGAAGGATAATAATTAAATTTAACTTTATCTATACACCTCAAATTTAGCTCAGTGCTTTGTCATCCCACAGTGCTACCAAATACTTTCTGTAGAACTTAGAGCCGCGGCCCTCAGATGTTAGTCTGGAGCCCTGTGATCTTAAAATAAAACTGCACCATAATTTCTGTACGCTTAATCTATTTATTATCAAAGCATTTTAGTTATTTAGGGGGAAAATGTGAAGGTGTGCCCCTAAATTTTCTGCTTGCGCTCCTAAAATTTTAAGTCAGGGGCTACAGCGCTCCTAATAAAAAAAGTTAGTCTGGAGCCCTGCAAGGCAAATGTATATAGCACCTGCTGTACTTTACAGTATGCGATTTTGAACCGATAGTTTTTGTTTGTTTGTTTATGTTGTGCCTGCCAATAAGGCGGTCATCTTGAACTTATATTGACACCTAGTGGACTGGATACAGCACACAAAAGCAAAAGTTGTCAGTTACCAATGCCATTGTCGAAATTAACTTATTCAGTCAGCCATGATTCAAGAGTGAAAGTGTCCAATAACAGAACTCTTTTGAGAAAAAGCGAGTAATAATCGTCTGGATCTTAAATATGATGTACTGAGTGCACTTTTAAAGTCTCCCCTGCTTCACAGCATAGTAATGCTGATATGTTTAAGCCCGCCTACATGTTGACCTGGCGATTTTAAACTGTGTTTTTGAGACTGTCTTTGGTTCACTGCAGTTTTAAGGAGAAAATACTCATGGTTTGTCTTAAAGGATATTAAAAACACCACATGGATAAACAACATTAACTTGATTTTCACGACAGGGGGTCTTTTAAAGGGCACCTATTATGCCCCTTTTTAGAAGATGTAATATTGGTCTTGGGTGTCCCCAGAATGCATTTGTGAAGTTTCAGCACAAAATACGCCACAGTTAATTTATTATAACCATTTGAAAATGTCATTTTTGGGGCCTGTTTTAAAAAGAGCTGTTTTGTGTGTACCACTTTAAATGTAAATGAGCTGCATATCCCCGCCCTGCTGCTGGACCTAGATGATGAAGAGACTCCGGCACAGAATAAACACGAATGAGAATGGACTAAACGTCTCGGAATGGTTATTTGATACATTTCTGTACTTACAAAGTTTTAATCGCGTCCCTTTTGCCATTATGGATGTGCAACACACACACGAACTGTGATAATGTTCGCGCAATTTTTTGAAACTACACACACACACACACACACTACTGTGAAGTACAAACGAATTTTTTTTAATTTATTTCTTAAGGGGAGGGAGATAGACGTTAATATAGCCTACTGTCTATGGAGATAGAGCAGACCTTAATTTATTTACATTTGTAAATGCTGCAAAAAAATGCCTACGTGACATAAAACTGTCTGACGTTGTTTGAGACATCCTATGACGACGACAATAAATAGCTTTAGACGCATTTGTTGTTGAACTTGCTGACATCGATTGAAATAACTATTTGCTCAAAAATCATAAAATACACTTACTTTTTCTGGAGGTGACGTTGGATTGCGAACTGAAACGATCCACACTCTAGGATTAACTTTGACCCTCGTTCACTAAACAGTCAGTCAGAAAATGAATCTCGTATTTAGGAAGTTTAAGTGGTGCCTTTTCTTCATAAATAAAATCCATCCGCTGCGTTTTCAGTGGCTCTGATGTCAGTGAAGACTAGTATGTCCATTCTTACATCCCACAACACACTTCTTAGGAGACATTACCGGCTGCTGTTGAAAACAATGGAGGATGCAGATCACCGAGGGCGGGGTCTATGCCAAAACCAGATGTCAATCAAATCACGTCGGTGGGGCTTAGCTCATTTCTACGTCACAATGAGGAAAATCTAGAACAGGGTGTTCTGAGACAGTGCTTATGATTTATTGAGATAGTAAAAAAACTACTGGGTGGATTTTTATCATTCTAGGGTGGTTTTGCTCACACACTGCCAACACACATTTATGTTCAAACACCATGTAAAAGTGAATTTTGCATAATAGGTGCCCTTTAAAGATTATGAGGGCACATGAATTTTAGAAAAAATAATGATGTGATAAATTATTTATAATACGTCAAAAAAAACAAAAAAAACAAGAATTGTCCATTTTGATTTCATGGTGACTTTAAGTGTGCAGAAATTAGCAACACATTTTTGAAAAAGCAATAAATCAGTTTACCTCTATTTTAAAGGCTTTTGGCACTGATTTTTAGGCCCTAATAACAATAAGACAATATTGGCAGTCATGTCCAGTCCAGGCTCTGCAGTTTGTACTTTAATCCCACAGGTCCACATTAAAGAGCTGGAGACAGACTGGCACCTGCAATTATCCCTGTTCATCCAGCCATGGACCTATTTCCCTATTACACAGAGAAACACACACACACGCACACACCTGCCATTAAAGGCTGATTATTATGACTAGCAGACCTTTACAAACAAACACACAAACATGCCTCATATACAAGAACAGCCTCTTAAACAATGTCATGCATCATTTAATTATTCATGCCAATATCTTGCGAATATCGCAAAAGTTCCCTGCTACATTTTACTTACAATGCTAAAACTGCAGCCCTTAAAAATCCTGTCAGGACACATTGTCAGAAAATTACTGGTTAAAGAATTGCTGAATAAATATTCTGCTATATTTGTCTAAGACTAACAAGAGGGCACCAAGACTCCCTCTTGTTTTAAAAAACATGAATGTGGAGTTATTTTAACAGCTATTATTGCTGTCATAAGCAGTCCTGGAGATCTATGAAAGCCCTTTTCCTCTAGGCATACAACTGCTGAGTTAGCAACCGGGTTCATATCTCTTTCCAGTCCCTGTTGGGCCGAAGGAGCTGGTTCATTCATTATAGCTTGTTCATTCAGTAGGAAAGGTAGATGTTTGTATCTTATATTACGTTAATAAATATTATTTACATTTATTAAAAATAATGCTATCGGACATTTCCTACTTCCTTCTTCTAAAGTTATGACCACGAGCTTCACGCATTCAAGTGCTTTGTTGTCAGAAAGAATAGGAATCATGGAGGAGTTTATTCTTGTGTATTTCTTGGGGAAATCTTATTAAAGCCATAATTTTGAATAAAATGTAGCATTCCATTCTTTGACAGCCAAACTTTTACCACACTATCTACTGTAATTGTGGAATTTCTGTAAAATACATGCTATTTTCACTGTGTATAAAACATATAACAATATGCTTCAAATGGTTATTCATGTACTGTATTATATATATAAAAAATACCGTGCAATGTTATAATTTTAATGATTATGGCTTACAGCTTATGAAATCCCCAAATTCAAAATCTCAGAAAATTAGAATATTACATGAAATCAGTAAAAAAAGGATTTTAAATAAAGAAATGTTGGCCCTCTGAAAAGTATAATAATGCATATGTATATAGTTATATATTCTAAATATATTAGTTTCACCTTTCAATTTGAATTACTGAAATACATGAACTTTTGGACGATATTTAATTTTTTCGAGTTTCACCTGTAATATATATATGAAGAGTTCAGATGCAAAAGCCTCTAAGTATCATCTGAAATTTTCTTCTAGAATGACCATTTTTATCAAGCTCGTATATTTAAGTTCAGTAATTTCACTTAAATGACAATTAATAGGTAATTTTCATTGCCATTTAAGTGAAATTACTGAACATAAATATACGAGCTTGATAAAAATTATCATTCTAGAAGAAAATTTCAGATGGCACTTAGAGGTTTTTGCATCTGAACATTTCATATATATATATATATATATATATATATATATATATATATATATATAATACAGTATATGAATAACCATTTGAAGCCTATACGAGCGTATGGGACGCTCAAAGGGTTCGTTAAGCACTAGTAGAAATGGTGTTGGGAGTTTCCGGTTAGAGAAACTGGAGCAAGAGAGAGATTGTCCCAGCAGAAGGGTTTTATTTGGATTATTTCAGCATGTATGAAGTATTACAGGCATTTGCCCATAGGTATATGTGTGGTCTACAATGAACAGAGAAAACAAAATACAATATAAGTTTGCTAGTATAAACAGTATTACCAATAGCATAAAGAATAGTCACTATACAAAACAGAAGTAATAGTAAATCAGGTTATCATTACTCTGGTAAAGTGTATTCAGTTATTTAGAATCTAAATATATAGCATAAATTATTTGCTTACATATCTGAATTATACTGCAGAACATAAACCACTGAACAGTATCAAACTAGTTTCAATATGACTTTACATGAATTTAGATAGTATGCAATTCACACAGAAATATAATTATAGTTGAACTAGTACATTGTGCAGATGACAGTAACTGAATATACAGAATATTAAAGTTCGAACAGCATAGAATGTAAATCAGATAACTTACTTCTTAATCAATCACTCACGGGAACAACAAACATGCGAAAGTCCGCTTTGTGTAAGAAAGCAAGTCAATCTCTCCACCTATGTATATGGACTGCCCTCTGTTACTAGTTCAGACATGCCCCGACTTGCCGTGCAAGCACCAACAAAGTAACTTACATAAAGATACCTCCAGGGGGCATTGTTGGGCTTTCGTACAAAGCCTATTGTTATATGTTTTATACACAGTGAAAATAGCATGTATTTGACAGAAATTCCACAATTACAGTAGATAGTGCTGTGACTGGTATTCTTTATTCGTTTTTTTCCACAAAAGCTACATCAACGTGTTTTGTTAAATTAGTGTTTACATATTTAGAGTATATATATATAGCTCGTCTTGTCTTCAACGAACCCAAGAGGGCCCACTTCACTCCTCTGTTCATCTCTCTGCACTGGCTACCTCTCGCTACTCGCATCAAGTTCAAGGCATTGACGCTTGCTTACAGATCTATCACAGGCTCAGCTCCCTCCTACTTTCACTCACTCCTACGAGTCTACATCCCTACCAGAAGCCTACGATCGGTCAAAGAGCGACGTCTCGTGGTTCCATCACAGAGAGCCACAAAATCACTTTCCAGAACATTCTCATTCACAGTTCCATGCTGGTGGAATGCTCTCCCCACCCTCATCCGGAATGCAGAATCCCTGACAACATTCAAAATACAGCTGAAAACCCATCTCTTCCGTGAGCACTTAACCTCATAAAAAAATTAAATAAAAAAAATAAAAACCTTCCCTTTCCCTTTAAAACCTCATTTATCGGGCTTATGCTACTCTGAATAATGCCTGAACTTCGTATTTTGAGCACTTCTTGCGTTGTTTTTGCCTCTTCATGATGACTCGCTTAATTTAGTCCTAATTTGTAAGTCGTTTTGGATAAAAGCGTCTGCTAAATGACTAAATGTAAATGTAAATATATATATAACACTAATTTAACAAGACAAGACGATGTAGCTTTTGTGGAAAAAACAAACAAATAAAGAATACCAGTCACAGCAGCAATCGTTCTCCCCTCTTCCACGTTTAAAGTTTATGGCCTTGGTTCTGTCAGGACCACTATCGTCAAATACAATTGACGATTAGCATACAGTTAAGATTGGCGGTATGGTTCTGTTCTGGGCAAGAACATGCAGCCTAGCATGGATAAGAGCAGGGAGAGCAGCAATAACCCTTAGGGTAAACAGAACAGAGCCAACATAGATGTATTGCAGATACCATTAATTCAAGATTTTAAAGTACAACATAGTTCATGAATATATTCTGACTCAAGGTGAATCAGAATGCCATCCTGACTGACAAGAGGAGCTGGGGATGGAGGAGGGTTATTAGCTCCTGAGAAACGCGATAGCTGCTGATAATACTGAAGGATCTTATAATGTATACAATGATATAGGCGTCGTATTCCTAGACGTGTATCAGCTGAGAGTCAGCTGATGCGAGCTTGACTAACGCGACCTGCCAGAACTGATGCTACGCTTAATCTATAAAAATAATCTCTGAGTTTCCCGTAGTAAATAACTTGAGAGGGCGTTCATGTTTAATTTCCAAATATAAAACTCGTGAATTCCAATTGCACGTGAAGGCAGTATAAGCTTATGGTAGGAGCAATGGGGTAAAAAACACTTCTTATCTATCAATTCATATCTTATCTATTCAAATCTTATGTAAACAGCATTGCCTACTCTAACAAACAATTAAAAAAGTAGGCCTATTCCTGCCAATGCTGAAGCACTTGACGAGACCAGCTGAAAAGTGCCCAATATGTACCATTATCATGTTCCATGAAATAAAGAAAATCACAGGTTTTGGATTTGGGAATGCAATGAGGGTGAGTTAATGATGCCAATATTCACGTTTTTGCATATTTATACTAGCCTGGCTAACGTCAGACCACTTTCTCTTTGAGACGTGGTCTGGATACTACATGTTCATTTTCTCGTATTTGAGGCGTGGTTTACGAATGCCCAGAGCCGTTTATTGGGCGCTACAAATGTCTATCAAATGCGCCTGTACGTAGCTCATAGCCAATCGTTTCAAATTATACCAGATGACGTATGTAAAGCGACAAATATTCAACGAAGAAGACGACGATGGGTCAGAGATTTATGTGTACACCAGAGAGTCCTGCACGGGTCCGATTTTGTAAATCCGCACCCGACCCGTTTTCCAACAGCAGCACTAATACAAATCTGCACCGACCCGCTTAAAATAGAACCGACACCCGACCCACACCCGAAATAAAATCAGTTTAGACTATCACATTATAGACACACTTACAAAAATGTTTATTGCCAGGTCATACAGAAGTTATTACACGACAATTAACACAAGGACAACTTCAGCCGAAGCTGTCAAAAGGCCGATACATGAAGAACATGGCTAACGTTACCACACAAATCGAACAGACGCGGCTACACCACTATGCCACGCAATTTCGTCTAGCCTACATCTGACAATTTTGGGTTCAAACAAAAAGCAAAGCTTTTTACAATATTTTCTTCAGATAACTCCAAATTTCTCCCACACACTGGACTTGATTTTTGATGACGTATTGTCGACAACTTTACAATCTCCACTAGCTATTCTTTTCTTCAACTCCTCAGCATCTATCTCGACGACTGCAAGCAGAACGCGCGCGCGCGGTTATGAAGAATTTTTAAAGGACAAGTTCGGTATTTTACACTTAAAGCCCTGTTTACAGATCGTATCTGATTAAATAGAACGGGTAAGATTAAAATTTGGACACATGCTGCTGTTCCGAGAATTTTAGGTTTATTTCGCTTTCCCCCCCCACCCCCACCCCCACAATGGATGTCTATGTGCACTCGAACATTCATTCCTAAAACACATTAAACTTTCGTTTACAAAGACGTGAAACTCACCGAGTGGTCAGGGGTGTTCACTGGTATGTTCACTCAAAAATCGCTGAAAATGATGCATTCCAACGGGTGTTTTACCATTCGTTGTAAAACTGTGGATCTATTTTTCCAAACGTCTCACACCCGTAGATTCTTCCGTTGAGAGCTTGAATAATAGACACTCCAGCCCAGTTGGTGGCGATAATGCACCTTTGCCAATTGCAAGCAAACCTGGCATTTCATTGAATACACAGAAGAAGCAGAAGAAGAAGTGGCGGAGTAATACCGTACCTCACACAGCTCTTTCAATACAAGTCAATGGAGTTGGACAAAAACTACGATAAAACCTGTTGGAATGCATCATTTTCAGCGATTTTTGAGTGAACATACCAGTGAACACCCCTGACCACTCGGTGAGTTTCACGTCTTTGTAAATGAAAGTTTAATGTGTTTTAGGAATGAATGTTCGAGTGCACATAGACATCCATTGTGGGGGTGGGGGGGGAAAGCGAAATAAACCTAAAATTCTCGGAACAGCAGCATGTGTCCAAATTTTAATCTTACCCGTTCTATTTAATCAGATACGATCTGTAAACAGGGCTTTAAGTGTAAAATACCGAACTTGTCCTTTAAAAGTGGAAGTAGCCTAGGTAACGTTATAGATCCTGGGAGGGCGTGGCGCGTCGGCACAAATAAACTGATGTGGATTTTAAATTATTTTATCAACTTGAAATACAGGCATATTTTTGTAGATGTGTTTGCTTGCTAAACTAAATATGCATATATTTTTACGTCTGTCATGTTGGATCCATAGATAAACAAACTGCTTCGGTGTGTCGCATATACTTCGTCATCGTCTTGCTGCTCCCTCCCCGTTCTGTGATTGGTTCCCTATTTCAGGGGAAAAATTAGCCCATGGTAGCCAGACTACCTTGCAGCGTGAATAAAATCGCGCTGCTCAAGGCAGTATGGGGAAACCCAGGCTATATTTATACCCTAAAAGCTTGTGTTTCACATAATTTGTAGTTTTTACTTCCTTTTACTGGCACAAGCAGGTCCAGGAGTCCCATCGGATTCAAGCAACTGCATGCCCTTGTAAAAATGTATAAACATTTACTGGAAATGGCAAATCATAATATTTGAGCATGACCTCTATGCCTTGCTTTTATTATTCCGTGTTAACAGCACAGGGTCAAATGCACAGTTCAAGAAGTAGAAATTGCATTCAAAATCCATACAGAGCAGAATTAAATTAGCATACTGCTTTCTGCACGCATAGTATAATCTGAGAGCTATCTGCTATTTATTAAAAATATGATATGTTAATGAAACAGTTTGTATTTTGACAGAACAACCTACTGTACCATGAGCTCAAAGGTTGTTAAATGATGAAAGTGGCTATGGGATATGACATTATGATCAGTGTGCTGTCAACTTCAAAATCAAGTTTTGTTTAATACTGTAGGCCTACTACCCAGAATCCTGAAACTAAAATTACCAATCATGGTAACAAGTTACTGTTACCATGGAATGGGCAAGCAGAATTTCCAATCCATGCCATTCTCAGTTTTGTAAACCGAACCTTCAATTTTTCACTCCATACCCACAGATTCATAATCCGTGCCCACGCTTTCGCAAACAGTTTTGCAAATGATTTGTGGCCATGCCTATGTGAATAATATGAATGGTTGTCATAGAAATGCTTGATGTATACTGTATTGATGTTTTCCAATAGAAAAAAAATGTACTGGAGTAAAATGTATTTTGTATTGAAAGTACACCAACTCCTGTCTATAAAAGGATAGACAGGAAAGCGTGGAAGCGTGGTTATGGATTGAACACCTGATCAAATCTGATAGCACGGATTGGAAATTCATGGGTACTATTTATTTATCCGTGGGTGTGATCTGTTAAGCCGAGAGAACAATTTAAGAATCTGTGAGTATGGTTTATAAACTGAGGGAACAAACTGCAAAACTGTGGCCACGGATTTGCAGGTCTTGTTTTTGTATCTCCTACAGGTGACTTCTAGGCTCCGTATATGATCGTTTTCCTAATGAAAGAGATTTTTTACTGCCCTTCCTGTAGGCCATTCTGCTCTGAAACAGAAACTGATTCCTTGTTTTCAAGCACTTATGATTTGATGCTGTTCAGGCTAAATCTATTTCAAATTCCCACCAAGTTATCGCCCTCGTACAAGCGGTGCAGCACACAGTAAAACGCAGAACAACGGAGAAACCGTAACATGCACGTCTTAATTCTGCTCAGGGGAAGAGCATAACTTTGCTTTCGCTGAGGATCAGAGGCACACTTAGATAATGCTGTGATCTGCCTGACTGCAACATGCAGGAAGTGTAAAAAGATTGGATATTATGCTAATCTTTGCCGATCAGCGCAATCAAACACACACGAGGTTCGTGAAATTTAATTGCCTGAAATTACTGTACTGTGCATGGAATATTCAGCTCGTACTCGCAGTATTACAAGCACAGTTATAGATTTCTGAGTATGTCTACTTCTGACTCACAGACTTGCGTGGTGGATTTGTTAGTTGACAGTCTTCCGTATCTATCCTGCCCCACAGCACTTCTGCATGCCATTTCAGTAATGTTGTGCTGTCGCAATCCAGAGCCAGGCTTGTGATGTATTCAAAAGCCCAAATTTCGGTGGTTGGATGTTTGTCAGTGAACGTTTCTACATGACTACTCAGTCCCTACGTTCTTTATTGTGGACAAAGGGACACCACTTATGGGGAGGGACCTAATGTCTGCACTGCATGTGAGGACTGAAAACAATCAAGTCCTTCCTCCTAATGGCCTTCTTGTGCCCGTTTCTCCTGTGCCAGTCTTTCACTGCCCTGTTGCTGAGTCAACTGATTTTTTTGTGCTAAAAACTTTATACACCGCATAAAGCTGGACAAAACAGGAATTAGAGGAAAGAGGATGTTCGTTGACCTCAGAGAGCCAAATAAAGCAGTGGTCGTGGACTCTTTTCCATTGCCACACATGGTTGAACTACTCTCTGTTATAAAAGGATCTATTGTTTTTTCTACCATCGACCTGACTAATGCTTAATACCAAGTGGCACTGCAGGACAGGACAGTTGTGAACTCAAAGCCTTCATTACTCATGACGGACTGTTCAGTTTTGTCGTGCTCCTTAAGGATTGGCTTCAGCGCCGGCGGCATTTCAGAAGATGATGACCATCATCCATGCTGGCTTGTCAAGGGTTGAAAATCACCTGGACGACATTATCATCTACGGACACAACATGTTTATGCATGACAAAGCACTTCAAGCGGTCTTACAACGACTAGAGGCTGATGGTTTGCAGCTCAATAAAGACAAGTGTCACTTCAGGCAAACCTGCCTGCTGTTCTTAGGTTATACTATTTTTCAGCGGAGGTTCTTCTTTCTGATGAATCACGTGCACAGGCGATTCATAATGTCCCTGCTGATTATCAGTCACATTTGCCCTTACCTGTTTCCTCTTGCAGATAATGCTGTTGCTCCAGCTCCTGTTGATGATGTTGATGAGGAGTTTGTTGCTTTTCGATGCTGCATGTGCTTCTTGTCCTGCTCCAACCAAACTTCATACACAGATTTCTAATGGTTGGCCTCCTTCACTCAAGGGACTGGATGGTGTGGTTTTTCTGTTCTACAAACTTTTAAGGACAACTTCGTCTTCTGAGGCTCGTGGCTGATTGCACCTGCTGCTCTTCGATCTGTGCTGGTCTCCATAGTGCACAAAGGACATCAAGGAGAGGTGAGAATCAAACAACCCCTTCGTGATCTCTATCCCATCCAGGGATGCTCAGGTTTATGATGCTGCCCGTTCCTGCCACGCGTGTCAGCTCAATGACAAAACTGTCAAGTCACATCCTGCTCCTCTCCAGCCGGTGCCACTGCCAGATGGACCATGGCAGAAAGTGGCTGTGGATATAGTCAGGCCATTTGACACTGCTGCATCCAACTGCAGGGTTGCTATTACATTAACTGACTATTATAGCAAATGGCCTGAGGTCTCCTTTACTGCCACTATAGATTATGTGGTTTTGTTTCAGTCATCAGTCGCCATGGAAATCCATTGAGTATAGTTACGGATAACGGTGTTAAGTTTATGTCTGCTGCTTTCGCTGCTTTTCTGTAAGGAAGGAATATTCGTCACCATCGGTCCTCTCTCTACTACCCGGCAGCTAATGGTGCTGTAGAGGTTCAACCGTGTGCTCAGTTTCTACATCTGCTCCTGTGCACACGTTAACTGACATGGCTGTTTGCCGAAGGGTTACGTGGCTGCAACACAAAATGAAAAAGTACACAGATGCTACGCGGGGTGCTCGCACTCCTTGTTTCAGGAGGGGGATGAAGTGAGGGGTATGGAGTGTTCCTAAGAGACAGAAAGTTTACTGATCCTCTCACGGTTACCAAAAGACTTGAGGTGGGTACGTACGCGTACACTCTTAGTGATTAAGACATGGAACGCTTCCCATCTCACTGCAATTCCATGCACACCAACAAGTGAGAACACTGCTCACTTCTGGATCTTATGTGTGGATGTGTCTGCATTGTCGATGATCTATTCTGTTCTTTAAAAAAGGGGAAAATGTTGTGTTCATAAGTGAATTAGTTGTGGTAGACTCAAGTCAGAACTGTTGAAGTGTTGTGTAATGACGTAATGAACGGATGTGCTGAGTAAACAAGATGGATAAAGTTCGCTACTCCTGTATCGTGTGCTTCATTTTTTTTTTAACTCCTGACAGATACCACATAGATGGACAGGATAATGACGCACATAGTTCTTATTAAATCGTTGTTCACCCCGTCACCAATACAAATTATATATAGCCTAGAATTAAAGAATGCAGTTAAGACAGGTTGATGTATTCAACTCAATAATACACAATAAAACAAAAATATTCGTTAACAGAACTGGGAGCTTGCTCTGTTCTTGTGTTGGTAGACTAGATTTTATAAAATGAGGGACGGGCCACAAATCTGTGAGTAGTTTGCAACTGTGGGAAAGGATTGCGAAAGCGTGGGTACAGATTGAAAAACCGAAGGTACGGTGTACAAACCTGATAGCACGGATTGGAAATTCGTGGGTACCGTTTATTAATCCGTGGGTGTGATCTGTTAAGCCGAGAGAACAATTTAGGAATCTGTGACTATGATTTATAAACTGAGGTAACGAATTGCAAAACTGTGGCAACAGTTTGCGGGTCTTGTTTTTGTTTCTCCTACAGGTGACTTCCCAGGCTCCGTACTATGATAGTTTTCCTAATGAAAGAGATTTTTTACTGCCCTTCCTAGGCCATTCTGCTCTGAAACGGAAACTACTGTAATTCCTTCTTTTCAAGCACTTATGATCGCACAATGCCCTCTACTGTTCACAAGGAGAACAACATTTGGTTTCATGTTATTTTTATGGTCCCCTTTAGACATTCTGTTGATTATAAGTTATGTTGCACCTACGTCAACTAACTCTCATTAGAGTATTAGTTGACTGTTAGGGGTAGGCTTAGGGTTAGTAGAATAAGTAGTTTCTTATTCTATGGGGGAGAATCTAAATAAAGTGTTAGCAGATTGAGTCGACAGTCTACTAATACTTTAATGCAAGTTAATTGACATGTAGGTGCAAAGTTACTTATAGTCAACCGAATGTCTGGGGATCATCAAAATAAAGTGTTACTCAACTTTTAGCACTTAAAATGTTTAATTAAAATCTAAGCAAGCATTTACTCTACCAGTCAAGAGTTTGGACACGCTTGTTTCTCATGATCTTAATGATCTTATGATTGCATCAATCTTTTGGCTTATGCGGAAATGCTTGAATTTAGTGTAGTAGAACTAATTAACTAATGTACACTAATTAACTTATTTACAAACCTAAAAGAATAAAGTGAAATTGGAACAGATATTTTTTAGGGAAATAATAATCACACTAACAATAATAAAGAACATGACTGTGTCCAAACTGAGTGACTGCGATACCTAAAGTCTACATTACATAAACTACCAATGACAATGAGAAGACGCTGACAAAGATAATTTATTTCCAGTGTTTTTGTTTTCTTTGCAGTTGGGAGTCACACATATGAATATTCAGAGGTAAGATGAAATCTGCAAACACACAAGTATGAGGTCATGCATACTCTTCCGAGGAATCACATGCTGGCTACACTGGTCAGCTCGGACAAAATATGTGACTTTTTAACAAAGGTAACATACACAAAGAAATATACACATTTAAGTTATTGCCTCAATAAAAGACCAGGGTAAAGACATATCCAGTGGCAAAGCATGAAATGACTTAAGACTATGACTGATGAAGCAGTGGAAGCACAGGGTCTGCTTTTGCATCGTTTTGTATAAAAATTTATTTTTCTTCTTATTTTTTTCTGATAAAATTCAGTCATTCATTCACAATACACATTCCATATTAACAAACAACAAAATTAAGAAATGGCACCTTTCCTGTCACCAGAACCAGTTGAGAGGCACTTTTTTGTGTAAAAAAAATTCCTTGTAATTTCACGACTAATTTGCTGTCAGTTTGTATTTTGCATTTCAAATGGTTTAACATGACAACACCAGTAAGCCTGGTACTGCTACAGATGTTCAGGCTCTGGCGCCTTCGGTTTAGCACTTACTTTAATCCTGTAGAAATATAAAAAGATTTCATTCTTCTTCCACATTTATGTCTGGCTGTTATGATGCACTGTAAAAGGGGTTTCCACAGCACACAGCTCAGAAAACAGCCCATATCAGGGCTAACCTTCAGAATAAAAACCAAAAACCAAAATACTTCAAGTACAGACATTATTTACATTTTTTCACTATGAAAACTGCAACAAGCAATTTACGTGTTAGTCAATATAACGGCAAGCATATTACATTCTTCATATGAGTAACATCAGGAGTTTTCTTTTTTTGTCCTAATCTTGGACAAGATGCCTTTTCTTTTCCTTTGATATCAGTATCCTTCAGTAACAGTTTCGCAAATGCATGTCTGTCCAACAATTGTGCTGTCGCAGCAGCAGAGGCTGTTGGTAAACATTGGTATTGTACAGCCTCTGAATATCAGGCCACTTCACCGTCATGCATATATTACTAGCTTTCAAGAAAAGATCTCCAGTACTGATCCAAAAAAATGAGTCAGATAACTCAAAATTGTTAAAATTACTCCAGTTACTTTTTTATAAGCCTATACATATAGATATATACAATTTATATTTATAATATATATTCATATTTATAGATACTTTGTTTAAAAAAAAGGACAGGGGGATGGAAAATAAAGGTGGAGTAACCTTAGCTCTAAGTACATTCATTCATTTTTAAGGCCTGATCACACCTATGTGCATGTTTGGCATGAAAATTGATTGAAAATCTTGATTTTCACATGTGTTTTGCCTTTTTATAGCAAAAAATAAAAATGGCAGGTTAAATAAAAATGTAATCTGACAGTAGGGGGCGCTTATAGAAAAGCAGAAATACCCCGGTGACCGAGGTACATAAAACGCTGCGCAACTATCAGAATCTGACACCCGCTTGTCACGAGGAAAGTATTTACATGAGTTTTATCAGCCATTCAGATATTTGTATTTGCTATGATGCTTATCAAAGAGAGACAAGATACCTGGTTTTGGATTCTTCCTCTGCTATTCACAGCCGTTTAGCAAAATAGTCTCTTTGTAAGCACCACCAAGCCGTAGTTTTTTCTAGAAATGTGACCAAAAGCACAAATCTTAATGGTTGGCCAGTTTTCTTTGAAGTGCAGTTGAAAAGAGATTAGAACCCCGTGTAAGAATTCTGTCACACTGACAGCATGCAAATGTTCGAATCGGTCTGAACAGATGCAATAACAGTTTGTGTCAGTCTGAACAGATGCTGTTTATTCAAATGAAAATGTTTATCGCACCCAATTTTCACACCAAACATTCATCTTGGTTTGAACAGGCCTTTACACACACATTATGACACACTTACACACGTGCAGATGATTCTTTTCTTTTAAAGATATTGGTAGAATCGTGAGCGCACCACTTGGGCTCCTGACAATTTCTGCGGATGAGCATCAGCTCCAGAATTCAGGCTGTTTTTGGATTTGCCCTTTGACGTGCCTCCGTTTACTTGGTCAGAGCTGGATTGGGGACACGGAGAGGCGGAAGGAGTCAGTTGCTCAGCACTTTGCACACCTGCATGTGTATCTCCCGCTTCTGCTGTACTTATCCCAACTTGACCTTCCAGCTCTCGACTGGTTCGACGATGCTCACAAGCAATCCAGTCACGGATAGACAAGTCCTGAGAGTCGCACTTGGGTTTAAGGCGCTCCACAGCGGACAGTTCGGCACCTTGGTCCACCCCACCTTGTTCCCTCCAGTCATGAATGACATCTAGTTCAGCAAAATCCCGCTGGCCACCCAAAGTATGGCGTCGCCGGATGCTCTTCTTCTTACTACGCGTCTCTGTAGAGCGGGCTTTCTGCGTACCAACACCGAACATATCATCAGCGGAGGCGCGTAGACGGAACTTGAGTCTCTCTGTGATTTTAAGATGCCATGCTGGCTCAACTCTGTCCGATTCACTTCGCAATGGGGCACTCAGGCTGCTGGTGGAACGGCCTCTCTTCATCACTTCCAGTACTCGAGACAGTCTATTTGATTCATTCTTGCTGACTCCACCACCAGCTCCTGCCTCCACAGATGAATCGCTGTCCGTCTTTTGTCGCAGGGATCGCCTCCTAGACAGAGAGTCACATTCTATCAGTTTATGGGAGGGCAGCAAGCGGCAAGCTAGTTTGGGTGTGGTGTTTCCACTATCTTCCGTGGTTGGTATGTCTTGTCTGGCGATGCCAGGGCTAAACATTGGGAAGTCACTCTCGCTGTCCGTTTCCATTGGTCGTCCCTCACTGATGAGCTCACTGCGCTCGTCATCCGCCTCGTCTCCTCCCCGGCTTTCAGTCACCGACTGCACCTCTGGGCTCAATGTGATGGATTCTATTCCCGTCAGGAAGGTGGTTGAGGAAGTGGTTGAGTAGTCTGAGGTAATAGAGCTCACCTCTGCAGTCACTGAAGCCCCCCCATAAACTAGTAATAGCTCAGGGGCCGGGGGTGTTGTTGTGCCCCATTTCCGAGGTCTGGTTCTGGGACCGGAGGCTCCAGAGCTCATGGTGCCCAAGTCTGAGGTGGTCTCATCTAACTGTGAAGAAGGATCCGAGAGGGATGATTTGGGAGGACCAGAGGTGCGCCGGATGACACCGGGTGAACAGGAGAGCTTGGGCAAGGGGGAGAGAGTTGAAGAGGGTTTGTCTTTCATAAAGAAAGAGTTCCTGTGCTCCTTCTTGTTCTTTGGGGTGGACTCTGCATGTATGCTGTTGTCTCCTATAAGTGATTTTCCGCATGGGCTGGACCCGCCTCCCTCCTCCTCCTGGCTTTGGTGATTCTGCTTTTGAGTTGGGTTATCCTTCTTGGTGAAGACAATATCAAGGTCGTCATCAGAGCTGCTGGGTTGCAGCTTCTCCTTGTGCTTCTTTCGTTTGCGGTTGGCCGCAGCAAAGATGGAGGAGACTCGTGGCTGAAGGAACTCGCGGCTGCAGTGGTCCTTCCCTGATCCCCAGGAGCCCTGGACACAAAGAGAAAGAAAGAGTGACAGATTCAGTCACAAGGAAAACAAAACAACCTTGTAATCCAATGAGCCATAAAGCACTGAGGCCTAGCGAGAAAACATGGAATAAAAAGCCCAACCGCTGCCCTTGCAGGTGGCTAAACCCAGAGTACTCCACCTGCTTCTCTGATAGCAGCACAAATCAGAGGTTGAAGGACTGAACATAGAAAGAAACATTAGAGACAGTTACAGAACTCCAAATGAGGCTTCTTTTTCAGAACAGCCACATAGCATAAGCAGCACCCGCAACACCAACAGCAATGACACATGGAAAAAGCTGCATGGGTTGCATTTGAAAAAAAAGCTGGAGCCAGATGACAGAAAAGGGAATGGGAATCGGAATCCATTTAATGGTTCTTCTAGTACTTTTGAGGAAGCACCAAATATATGATTCTAACTACACTGTACAATATACTGTATTTTGTTTTATATTATATTAGTTTTTTTGTTTAGTATTGTAAAACAAAAACTAATAATTTTGCAACGGATTTTCTAGCTTTTTAAATGTAGTTTATTACAACAAGTCTATGTCCAATGTTTATCTTCATATTAGAAAATACATACTAAATATTGTCATATGGACAACTTAACAGCAATAATACTTGTTTGACAAAGTGATGACTTCATTCAGTGAATGACAGTCTTATTAATCCAGTTATTAATTCAGTAAATGACAGTGAATATGCTGTTTTAGATTAGTTTGAGAGACTGATTCATTAAATAGAATGTTATGCGTCAGACATTCAATAACTGTTAACATAGCTGAACGTCATGAAGGTAATTCAGTTGTTACTTCGGTTAGTACTTTTCTAAAAAATGGTTCTCGATTCCCACCCCTAGGCAGAAATGCTTAATGCATAATTTCCCCGTTACACTGAATGCAGTGCATGTTCAAAGCATGACATGATGGCCTCTGATCCATCTGTCCAATGTCTTTAAGATGACAACTGGCTCTCGGGTGCTACAGTGGGAGTCGTGGAGCGTGTCAGCCTGGTGCAAGAACTACACTCACCCATTATACCTGATTTATCAGAAAAGTGGCCACAGTCCAAGAATCAAACTCACCTTAGATTTGGCGGAGTCACTGGTTGGTGAATCTGTGGAGTAAAAATAAATATAACACATGGTTAGTGGCTTTTGCATGTCCTCATACTGATCTCAAACAAACTGATATACAGAGAGAAGGTGATGAGTAGAGAAACATATGCATTAAGAAAGGTTGTGCATGACGAGGAGAGCGTGGCAAACAAGGAAAGAGAGGTATGGTGAGCAGGCGTGCATGCAGACAAACAAGTGAGCAATGTTTTGTTGGAACGCTCAGATATATATATATATATTCACCAGTAGGGAGCAATATTTCACGAGTAGGACCATCCAGCAAACACAAACAATATAGTAACATGAATCTGGCACGAAAGGAATTTTTGTGGTTGCAAAAGAGATCAGCTGAACTTGATGAACCTCTTTATGAAGGAATAAGTGCAACTAATAGGATGCATGGAGAGTGACACAACACCACCGAGTACAGATGAAATGATAACGGTCTTGCAGAAAGTGTCAGTGACAGATATCATTGAGTGATATTTACTATATGATCTATATGAACATCTGATTCTGACATACTGAGATCCTTAAAAGCAGTTATACAGAACCTTATCTCAGTGATAAGAAGAAACCAGACAAATTTTGAATTCTATGTATATTTTAAGTAGAACACAACTAGAATTCAAAGTAATCAATACAAGTTAAACTCTCACACAAGTTAATCTGTGACATTCTGTGTCAATTATCACAGAAAATAATTTTGACTCATCTCTAAGTAAAAACGCATTACCAGTAACCCTGCAAACATATATACTTAATATAGACCTAAATTAAAATCTTCTGGCTATATACATAATATATGGATATATACATACATTTTGAACCTACCGTACATCGTGGTCATGTTAACATGTATAATGACGCATAACCAGAAGTTTTTTCTGTATATAACATAGCTTCAACAAAAATACAAGTTTCACATACCTTTAAACCATTCCCCCTTAGACTTCCATTCTAAGTGCATTACAGTACAGTTTTACAGACAAGTCAAACTTATTTTCTGCATGTCTCAGATGCTGTCCACACAGCTTAACTTGCTTTGAGCCAGGATTATTTCTTTAAGTGGGAAATTTTGCATTTCACCAATTGAATCTACAACCCTTTACACTCGTACTATGTGCATGATGCAGAAATCATTAAAATGCTCATCTACATTAATTGAGGAGATAGACAAGGGGGGTTGGATGTTTAATGACAGTGCTGATTCTGGTCTAATGTGTGCTGTCGTGACCGCAATGAAGACGAGACACTCACGGCATGAACCAAGGTAAGAAGTGACAGGGGTCAGAGAGGGGCTAGCTACGCAGAAAAGATGACACTATGGGAAGACAGAATGCCAACAAGGAAAAGTTAAAAAATTGGTTCACTGATGTCTTTGCTCCCATTTCACTTTCCATGGCAAAGACTACAAATTTTTGGAGGCTTATTTCTTCTGTGTCCAGCCGAGCCCCCCTGAACACCCCTTGGTGGTGACAAATGGTATGACCGAGTGATATTCAGAGCCGAGTAGCATTACCATGCTGTCTCTCCGTTTGGCCAGCGTTCAGAGAGAGAGAGAGAGAGAGAGAGAGAAGGGGCGAGAGACGGCGAAGAGCCTTTGAGACAGCAGCACTGCTCTACGCCAGGTAAACTCACAAACCATTCACGCCCCACAGAACCCAACACCTCTGATGGGCTTTCCCTTTGCACTTTTTTGCTCTCTTTTCTCAGTCGCCCACGTCATAAAATGCGAGGGTGCCGGCAGACTAGGCAGCTACACTGCGGGCAACAGTCCTCCCTCTTCCTACAGTTCCAGCT